>NW_021703777.1:4381234-4880408 GCF_005190385.1 Monodon monoceros
AAAAAAAAAAAAAAAAAAAAAAAGGATCTTTTTATAGCAAGTACATATCCTATTTCCTACCTTTTTGGAAAAAAGAAATATATACATATGTATATATTTGGAAAGTCCTAAATATGTGAGTGCATATAAAAATATTGAAGATTATCCATCTATCTATCATCTATCTATCAATCTAAAATCTCACTTAACTTTCATTACTTGGTGATTTCCAAATACCAACCGGTTAATTTAATGATTTTCTTTTCTCTTTCTTTTACACACAGCTCCAAACTTTCCCTTCTGTTTTTTGCCTCTTACTCTTTTTTCTTTGAATTATTTTTAATGAATAACCTGTCATACACTTTTTTAACCAAATCATCTTTACAACTTTGCTCTATAAAGTATACTCAATTTTAAGAAGTCTTTAAGCATTTTAAACATATATAATTGATTCCAAAATATCTTAACATAAATATAATTTTCAATTCTTATGCTAATTATTGTTGTTAACATATATGCAAACTTTATCTATTAATCAACTTTGGTTTTTCTATAAAATAAAAAAAATTGTCATTATGTAAATAATTGTTTTTGATATATGGTGACAGTGAAGTGCTGTTCCTACTCTAAAAATAACCTTGGAAGCATCATTGTGGAATTAATATCTTAAACTAGAATCAATAGGAACTGATAGTAAATGTTATCAAACATTTCCAGCTCTGCATTTTAGAATTATAACTCCCTTAGTTTTTACATTCGTTTCAATACAGCCACACACTTAAATTATCTCAATTATATACTTCTCTTAAGAAACAGTCTGTACTTTGAGATCAAGCAAACACACCATATTGGGTAAAGAAACAGAAAAAAGAACAAAGAGGAATTAGAGAATGAATCTTATACTCACGGAATGTTCTATAAAATTCTTCAAGAGCCAGGTGCTTGTCTGAGTTAAAATCATCATATTTCAGTAGATCATACAAAGAACAATCAGAAAGGTCCTTGCCAAGTTCTTCCTGTTTTATCACCTGACAAGAAAATTAAATTCAGGCAATTATATCTGTCTTAACATTTCTTTAGTATAATTAATTATATGTAAATCACTTAATAGGTAATTTAAGTCTGTAGTTGGGCAAAGAACTGAACCTATGAGAAACCTGGGTTTTCAGCTACTGGACATTTATTTTCAACTGTTTCAAAGATATACTTATAAATATGACTTAGTTGCTTTGGCGTTAAGATATGTACTTAGAATTTAGCCTAAATTTTCTAATACAGAAATCTCCCAGTAGGACCCAGAAAATCTGAACACTAAAAGGACATTTTTGTATTTCAGTCATTTCCTTTGCTCCACTTATATTGACTCAAGGAAATACCTGCACATGAAAATTTCCTCCAATGTCTCAGTGACCCATGTCAAAATAGAACAGCTCTTCTCCAACAAAAATAGTGAGGAAATTTGGTCCAACTTTCATCTTCCTATTATTTGTAAAAAATGAAGTTAGTATTTTTTTTCTCTTCTGCCTAAACTCCTTTCCAGCTGGAAATGAAGGCATTTGGTATTCTGAATTAACTCCCTGGGTCACAAAGGAGCTATTCAACAAATGACTGTTTCCAGGAGCCAGATAGAATTAATGCACTGATTGATGATGGAAACCTACCCAAGCATGGGTGAGGAAAATCACCAGACTGCTTTTCTACTCTGTGCTCTGTCCCATGGACTGGGGCAGTTTTTTACCAGACAGATACAGCCTGTCTGGTAAAAGAGGTCTCCAAGATTTTTCAAGCATTCCTTTTCATTCTGGGTAGCTGCATAGCTGTGTCCACGGTCTTTCATATTTGTCCACAGAGGGAGTGGTTCATATTGCTTGGAGCTTCGCTTCCCCGTGTTTTTCTTTTGTTTTTTTTTTTAAGTTGGTGCAATCAGGAAACACAGACTCTGAAGTCATCCAGCTCTGGGTTCAGACCATGCCAAGGACACTTAATAGTTCTAGAATATCTGGCAAGTCACTCAACCTTTTCTCAATTAGAAATTAAAGATAGTAACCTCTATCTCTCCTGGTTGTTGTGCAGACTTATAAAAACATGTATGTGCTTATACACACACATATCGTCAAGTGCAAGACATACAGTATACATTCAGACCTAACCAAGTTAAAAATAATGATTGTTACTGAATGTGCTTCTCATCATAATAATTCACTGCAGATTTCCACACCAGCTTGTGCACATTATAGTTGTATATTCATGATCCTTTATTATTTCCTTTGGTAGAGCGGGATGATTCAAGCTTTGTCACAGCAATGGCAGATTGGTGATAGGAGTTACTAAAGAGCTATTTTTAACCTTTTATGGAACATCCATAAGTTAGAAGTTGTTATGCCTGCGCTTGGATCAGCTGCAGAGACAGCACTGAGGACGGAGCTTAGCCGATGGATCACTAGAAGCTCCAGCCCCTCCTGTAGCCACCTGAGTGGTGACATGCAATGACAGCACCTGCACTGCTAAATACGACTTTTACACATCATGTGTTCTCTCTTCTTGTTTACTGGATTCAAATTTCATTGGCTAAGCGGCATTTGCTGCCTTAGAAGGGGAGGAAAGTGAATGATTTATCTGCTTTCCATATAAATGGATATTGTCAATAGTGAGGATTAAAGCCCTAGGCTTTAGCACAGTCTAGCTGGAGGGATTAACAAAACTATCTAATGGCTGAAGCTATCTCTCCTGTAAGCCTAATGGGGAAACAAGTACTGCTTTTCTGTTTAGAAAGCAACGGCGCTCTCAGCCACTCTCCCTCTGTTATTTGTTAGATAATGGGAAGTGACTTTTCCCAGGTAGCGGAGGGGCAGTGTGTTTGATCTTACCTCACTACACTCTTCCTGAAGACCTGCAGTGCCAGCGCTGCAGTAATTTTTAGGATGCAGTGACACCAGGATTTGGTCAGATATTTTAATACTATTTTTAGTGACTTTTAGTCACGTACCTGTTTGTGAAACGATGGGACAGAAAGTTGGGGGAGAAGCTTTCATCATTGTACTGTACGTCTCATATTTATTTCTGTTCTAATATTTCACTCAAGTTAAATCATGTATAGACCCAGAGAACAGACTCCTACTTTTCTCCTTGAAACTGGTTTTGACATAAGACTAGCTTGCTTTTGATTTGACCATGATTATAAAACTCCAGCTGGATATGCTGTTTTAATGAATGTGCTTTAGAAAAGTGCATGGTCCTGGCTAGTGAGCTTTTTATAAAAATCCTTGTTCACAGATGCTTGGCCATGCCCACGCACAGGGAAGAGGTGACTCACTCCCTCATTCTTCCATATTTTAAATACACGTTTTCCTCATTTAGTCCATTTTTGGTCAATGAAATAGCCTACTTAAGACATGCTTCCTAGTAACTTTTTCTCTCCTTTGTTTCCTGATGGGAGCATGGGCACACTCTGGGGTGTTCCAAATGCAGAAGATACTTTCTTATAGACCTTTTAACCAGCCTGGGAAAACTGCTTCAGATATTTGGAGCTCTGATAGCCTTAACGAGCTGAATGTGTGACTGGGGGAAAGAAAGTATAAAACAAAATAGTAGTAATACATTAAGCACTCTGGTGCTGGGGATCCAAACTTGTAGGACATTTATTTCATTTACCGTCTGGCTCTGGTTCCAAAGACTTCCCACTGTAGCTTCCTCAGAATGCATGTGTTACATCTGAACTAGAGATTCTTGACAAGGCCAGACTCACTGAATATACTGTCATTGAAGTATCTTATGTTGAAACTTTAGTCTAGGAGGCCAGTCACAGTTTCATTTGCAAAGTATCTTTTTAATTCAGGTAAGTACATTGTTTTTTTAGGCATAATGCTATTGCACACTTAATAAAATATTGTGTAGTGTAAAAATAACTTTTATATGCACTAGGAGACAAACAAACAAGAATTATGTGACTTGCTTTATTGCAATATTGTGGTAGTCTGGAACCAAACTGCAATATCTCTGAGACATGCTTGTATACTACACAGAATCTCAGATGACGATAACTTATCTAAAGATAAATAAAACTGGAAAGAGAAATAGAAAGTGCCAGAGGTAGATGTAGAGGATTGTCTCCCTGCTAAGAGATGTACGGTTATTAGATTTCTGGGGATAAGGCATGATTTGGACATCCAGGTTTATTATATTAACTCTCACAAAAGCAATAATATACGTGTAGTTGATTTTGATGGTCTCGAGTCAGGTCATGGTGATGAGACCATCTGTGTAGGGGGTAGGAAGACAGAGGAGTCTAATCTTCCAGTTTTGTGTCTTGTTCTTTCCTCTCCTTGGTGGAGTGGGAGAAAAGATGAACTCATGAGATATACCACTCATACTGCCAACTACTAACTGGCACTTGCCAGCTCCCTCTACAAGGATTAAACCATGAGCTGCTGCAGGTGCTGACCTTCAACACCCCCTGAAAGGAGTTCAGGTGGAGAGCAGAAATGAGGCCCTCTGTGCTCTGCAAAAAAGTGGCAGAACAGGTCTTCAGATAGTTAGATATTTTCAGGAGACAATTTTATGAGCTCAATTCTTGCATCTCCTCATCTAGAAAAGCACTAGAATCCTTTGTGGTGACATCTGCTCCTTGTGACGAGTAACCTTCACGAGACCAGCAGAAACCTTCTGCAAAAAATATGTGCTTGATTGCATGTACTCCCTCTTCACCAAAATCACATGTATACTGACCTGCCCCCCAAAATCTTTGGAGCAGTTTCTCAGAGCTCTCCGAAATGCTGTGTCCCGGGCTATAGTCCTCATTTTGCCCCAAATAAAACAACTCACAGCTCTCACGTTGTGCATTTTTTTTTTCGATTGATAATATGTTCAAGTAATCTGAGTTCTTCCTCATCCTTTGAAACTATTTTTCCCAAACTAATCATGCCTGTGTCAGAATCACAATGGTCTTAGTAGAGTTAGAGCTCAGTGATCCTCTATTTTAAAGAAAGTCCATCACGTTTGTGAAGTTAAGCAGAGGTAGATATATTCAGTCCTTTACTTGACAAATGTGTAGGCTCAGAAAGGCTCCAAGGCTCAGAAAATAAATATACTCCTGTGGTAACAATACACATCTCCAGGCACTGGCTTTTAACTTTCTCCCACATCAATATAGGTTGGCTCTTCTATTACTTGGTCCTCCAGACTACTTCTTATCCACTTTCTTCCTTTCTCCCTCTCTCCCTTCCTCCATCCCTCTTTCTTTCCTTTCCTTACAACCACCATATGCCAAGAATAGTTCTAGGGACTGGAGATTAATTAGGAAGTAAGAATGACTCCCTTATGGAGTTAATATTCTAGAAACGGTGAGTGGGAACATGTAATCAATTGAAAAAAACAAGATAATTATGGATGGTCAACAGCGCTTAAAAATAAACAATGTGAAAGGACAGAGGGTAAATAATTAATATTACAAATTATAATGGTTTATTCATGTATAACTGATGCTACCCTGCAATAGGTGTATTAAAAGAAAAGAATTGCATAAAACAATCACATCTTCTAAGTTCTCTTTTAAGTTTTGTAACATGCTTAACATGTTAGAAGACGTTTAAAAAATCATTAGGGCCAACATTAATTTTGAAAGACTAGCTGAAGAGATAAAATTATTAAACAATTGGTGGGATGAAAACTATTTTAGTTTTAAGGCATTCTATGTGGCTCACAGGGATTCTCTGAACATGAATGCCAACATTTTTAGTATACTTTGACATTCTAAAAGAATGCTACAAACAATATATTTAAAATTTTTTAAAAACTTAATTTTAAATTTCAAGTTGTCTTATGATACTATGAACAGAGTTAAAGCAAAAAAAAAAAAAGAATATTTGAAACTACTTACTAAGGTTTCCAGCTACAATTGAAATTACTGTTTATTAATTGGAGCCCTGAGCTACACCTAACACAACAATACAGGCCTTACCTTTCTGTTTTAAGTGCTAATTGTTGCTGTTATTATTCTGAAATCCTTAGCCCTTGGAAGGAAATTCCCAGTTCTACTAGGATCTACCTACTGGCATTGCCAATGCCATTTTAACACCTGGTTTCTGCTGCTTTATTTTGTATACCTGACAGGTTTATGGGGTTTGTAAATGTTGAATAGGATTAATTACCATGGCACTCCCAGACAGTCCTCACTTATCTCCTTCTCTACCCAAACAAAGGCTTATTTATTTGCATTTAGTTTGTTTCCACTAAAATAGCATTTTATCTATGGGGTAAAACAATTCTTACCAATCTCATTATACATAAATATGTTGACTAGCTACAAGAACCCTTTTAAAAATCTTTAAAACTGTAATAGGCTTAACAACTCAAAATAAAGACTAACTGCCCATTCCCTATGTAGCAGTTCTAATAAATTTTAAAGAAAATGGATATGTACAAAGTCTGCAAAGACATCAGCACCATGCCTATCCTGTTAGCTTAAAAATATCTAGCGTTATTTATTCTTGCTTTTTAATTTAATTTTGTAAATGAATTCACATATGGTAGTCATTGAGCAAATGGCTCTTTAAGTCAAATATATATAACATAATAATCTAAATCCTGAGAACAAGTAGTTCCTTTTATTATTTTAATAAACAGTTGTCATGTGTGCACATTAAGGAAATATTTCATTCTAATATGTATTCCGAATGTGAATCAGCTTATTAAGATGACAGAATCTAAATGAAGAAAAAAGCTAAATCAATATACTCAATACAGCTGCTAATTTAAACTCAGACTCACAAGGGAATGACTTTGCATACTTAAACTCCATGGGTGGTTATTTTATGAAATGGGGAGAAGGCTGAGGAACACATTTGCCAAGCCAATAGCACCATTTCACTTCAAGAACTCTACGTTGGCTGCTCTTAAATTAAGCAAGGAGAATTTTAGGCTGAGGTTGGCTCTAATGCCTTGGCACATACAACACAACCAACCCCTAAACCTGTAAATGCCTCAAGGTTATGAAATCAAAACCTAAGGACAACCAGTCACAAACAACTAGGCTTTAATCTGTAGCCAATTAGTACTTTCCTTACTTTGCTTTCACCTTCTCTCTGTAAAAGTTTTCCCTAGCTCCCTTCCGCAGAATGCTTCTAACAACTTTTGGTATGGTGCTGCCAGATTTGAATGGATTTTTGCTCAGATAAACTCAACATTTTAATATGCTTCAGTTTATCTTTTAACATTGCTAATAAACTCAAGGGTGCCATTCTGCTGAGTGAAGTCTGCGCATGTATCCCCTCATTTTACTCTGAGGAACCATGATGCAAGAAGTAGTTGTCCTTTCTCTAAGGGACAATTTATACAAATTCTCTTGTGCTTCTAACCCTGGTTAACCTCTGTGACCCTATAAAATCCAAGTCTTCCCATATTGCTCTGCACACTTCCCAATCTGACCTAATCTCATTTCCTTTCCAACTCAAACCCATCATAGTATCCTCTGTAAATCCTGCTCTCTGATCAGAAAATTCTCTTTTGGCTTCTATTTTTATGAAAACATGTTCTACACCATACTGACTTTAAGAAAATCTGGCTACCCCTTAAGAACACCAGTTGTCCAATAATTTTAACAATTGGAGACTAATTTTTTTCTCACGTCTATTCTACCTCAATGGAAGGAAGATGGTCAAAAATTAAATGCTTCCCTATTGGCACTTCTGGATTTCTTCCTCCTCCCAAATGAGTTTTCTTTCATCAGATAGATAGATAGATAGATAGATAGACAGATGGATGGATGATAAATAGAAGCTACTCCTTTGAATGTCAGGTCATTCAGTTACATAATTCTTTCCTATTCTCTCCCCATAATTCACCAATGATTTACCCCTCAATTCACAATATTTCTGTCTACCTTAACTCTTTATCAATATCCCCAGAAACTTCAAAATGCCTATGAATAAACCCCCAGGAAGAGTTCTATGCTTCTTTTCATAGCAAATGATCATTAACCTTCTCTCTTCCAATGACCTTTTCCTACATGCCAGCCTACCAAAAGGAATGTGATCATACCTCAGGTCACTTCATCCTGAAATCCTTATTTCAAGCATTACAGGTCTGTTTTGGAATAACATATGTTCTTAAAACCATAAATGTGTTACTGTGTAGCTGAGTGCCTGACCATACTAGTCACATACACAATACTTAGGGGAGAAACCCTGTTTGTTATTATGTTTCAAATAAAGACTATACTTTACATTTGTTAAGGCTTTTTCAGTGAGCTATTATCCTATGAGACATACATTTGAATATTAAGCAAATTTGGAGCATATTGCTACAAGGACAATTTTCACTGAAGCAAGCATTAGTAAAGCTCAGATTTCACCATAGACCCAAAGAGAGCCCTGGATTCTTGCTGCTGGAGAAGGCAATTTAAGAGAAGCAGGAGAGAGATACAGATAATAGAGATGAACCTCAGACACTTGTTTAGATTTGGGGAATGGAACTAAGAGAGAACACCAAACAAGCAAAGGTTTCACACCGTAAGCCTGGTCTTTGGGAAGAGCCAGAAAATTTGATTTTGCCTTTAGTGCATAGAACTGGTTACTGGCTGAGACCACTCAGTTCTACCACCTCATTCTGAATAGGACCCAGGCAGTATAGCACAGATTTAAGAAAAGATACAGGGCTGCCTAGACCAAAGTAAATTAAATGTCCATTTACCCATTGTCAATAAAGAGAGAATAGACATCTTAAAACAAAAATGCTCAACAAATACTTTAAATGTGATTGAAAGATTACCTTTGTCATATAGTAATTAAGACACGTATATGGGAGAGGAGAGAGTGATGAACTGTTCTGTTCCTGTAAAAATGCTCCCACACTCTCCCCTGTCATCCAACCCCATGTCACTCAGAAAGGCAAAAATCCTCACCAAGGGTGAAAATGGACATAATACACACTTGAGGAAAGAGAGAGAGGTGGGAGTTCGCTTGGTTCTGAGGGTATAAAAAATAAGGCAGAAGACAGAAGATAAGAATTTCTACTAGTCTCAGGGATTGAAGACTTATTTGCCAAAGGAAAGACTGTGCCAGATATTGCTTTATTTTTTTAAACATCTTTATTGGAGTACAATTGCTTTACAATGGTGTGTTAGTTTCTGCTGTATAATAAAGTGAATCAGCTATATGTATACATATATTCCCATATCTCCTCCCTCTTGCACATATCGGTTTTTGATGTTGGTGTTATTATATTCTATAACTTGCCACTAGTTTTTAAGAAAGGCACATAGATGTTGGCAACTATTGAAAGCGATGTATTTGGTTATACACATTTAGGGGGAGAATATAAATAAAACAGAACTATATTGTTTTGAGTGATAAGGAATTTGGAGCCCCAGGGAAAATTAAGGAGTTGAAACTGAGAGACAGACTTGGGTCCTGCATCTGTGGTACAGAAAATGCAAGGCATGATCTGGACAGAGCACAAGGAAAAGAAAAGTGTACAAAGTGCTTCATCTAAACTGGATTTCAATGTGTGATTTGTGTAATATGTGATATAATCCCATCCTCTACCATCCTATACATCTTCAGTCATTCAACCAAGCACATATTGCTTTTTGCAAATGGATTGTGTGTGTGTGTGTGTGTGTGTGTGTGTGTGTGTAGCTCAAAGAGAAATGCAAAGGGAATGACAGACATCTGGATTACAGAAACGTAATAGTATTATTACAATTACTACTACTATTATCATTACTCAGTTACTGTACTATACTAACTGAGGACTTATATATTTTTTAAATGTTTAAATTGTAAAATACAGTCAATTAAAGCATATTGTTTCTTTCATAACACATCTATGTCTGTCTTAATCAAGATATTGCTTTCAATTATTTCTTATAACTTGGTTTTATGGGCAAGAAAAAACTGCACAAAACTAGGTATTTTACAGTTTGACAGGTAAGGATATTTTAGTATAATATATATCAGCATCTTAAAAACAAAATATATATGATATTTATTTAAAGTTTAGTTCAATTTAACATCATATCTGTAAAGACAGGGGCACTATATACTCTGGAGACAAACGCCCAACACCACAGTGGTTGCAGAATGATGCCATGTACTTGTCTCTAGCCTAGAACCCGGGATTTAACAACATTCACACTAGCTACGCGAGATACGCAGATGAGTGCCTCAAATGATATGAGCAAGATAAATACTGAATAAATAAATAAAACACGCTACCATTTATTTTTCCTAATTTCTTGGAATAACCAAACTATTTTTCTTCTTTTGTAAGAAACATTTTTTCATTGTGAAAATTGGTATTAAAATGTTTGCATATTTAATAATGTGTACATAGATTTCTGGGTTATAATGGCCGATTTGTTGTCACCTATCAGCCGATTGTAAACGTTAAAAAATGCAGGGTTTCCCTGGTGGCGTAGTGGTTGAGAATCTGCCTGCCAATGCAGGGGACACGGGTTCGAGCCCTGGTCTGGGAAGATCCCACATGCTGCGGAGCGACTGGGCCCGTGAGCCACAGTTACTGAGCCTGTGCTCCGCAACAACAGAGGCCGCGATAGTGAGAGGCCTGCGCACCGTGATGAAGGGTGGCCCCCGCTTGCCACAACTAGAGAAAGCCCATGCACAGAAACGAAGACCCAACACAGCCATAAATAAATAAATAAATACATTTTAAAAAAATGCAAAGGATGAACTGGATGGAAATATTGATCAGTTGCTCATCCACTAACTCAAGCATGTGTGCCCTCTTTATATTTCCATTATCCTCCACGGTATGCACAGGAAACTTAGATTGGAAAATGTAACTAGAGCTAACAATTACATCATGTTTTCTATGTGCTAGTTATGTTTCTAAGAAGTCTACATTTTCAAAATAATATCAATATCACATCCAGCTTACATACTAGGTGTTATTATCATTGTTGATATGTAGAAAGGGAAGTTGGGACACAGAGAGTTTGGGTCATTCGCTAAAGGTTGCACAGGAATTAAGTAGTAGATATGAGTCCAGGTTCTATAATCAAAGTTCTTAAACTGTGATACTATAGATCTTACCCCCTTTAACTATTGCTTTTTATTATCTCTTTCTTCTCTCAACTACCTCTAGTTTCTAATTTACTTGAAAATCTGCAAGAGAAGCTTTAGAATATATATTCATTATGTGGAGTATGAACAGAACACGGGCAGCCAGCTTTTATGCTGAATTTATAAAACCTCAAAGCCAAATTACGTTCATTAAATTTTACTTGTCATTGGCAGTGTCTTGGAATTACAGATTACATTTCTGCTAATAATAGCTTGTAAATTATTAGCAGACACCATTAAGAGCCTTTTCCCTTTTACTCTTTTAATTTAAATTATTTTGAAAATTGATATTAAACGAGGATATTATATGTTTCCAAGCTGATTTTTAAAGTCATATATATTATTGACTTTAATATTATAATACTTGGAATACAAGTTCTTTAAAAGCACCTGTAACCTAAAAAGACACAAGTCAAAAACAATATTTATGCTCGTAAGAGCTAGAAATGTATTATATCTTTTCCACGGTGTCAGTTACAACCTTCTGGTTTTTTCATAGCTGATTGCTGACAGGTGAGACACTAACATTTCCACTCTATAAAGCTGAAGGAAGGACTGGGGCATGTCTTCAGGGGTTAGTAAGTATTACCTCCCCAGATCCTTCCTTGCCTGTACCTTGTGGATGGTCAACATATAAACAGGATTCTGAAGATCCTTTCTGCTCTCACATGATAACTTTCAGATGAATTGGAAGGGCACTTTTCAGATGTAAAAGCAAATCCAAATCAAAGGTAACAGGAAAAACAAAACTAAACGTTGTAGCAGATGACTTTATTATGGGTTGTGCTCTGTCCTCCCCAAAGATATGTTCAAGTCTTAACCCTGAGGACTTCAGAATGTAAACTTTTTTGGAAATAGGGTCATTGAAGATGTAATTAGATACTGTAAGATGTGGTCCTGCTAGAGTAGGGTGGACCTTCAGTCCAATATGACTGGTATCTTTGAAGAAGGGACAAAATGATGTGAAAAAAAATACACAGAGAGAAGCTATTTGACTGCAGAGGAAGGGACTAGAGTGATGCACCTACAAGCCAAGGAATGCCTGGCACTACCGGAAGCTGAAAGAGGCAAGAAAAGACTCTCCCCCGCAAGAGGCTTCAGATAGAGCATAGCCCTGCCAACACCTCCATCTCAGACGCTGAGCCTCCAGAACTGACAGAGAGGTTGTCTGAGCCACCCAGTTTGCGGTACTTTGTTATGGCCATCCTAGGAAACTAATATAAACTTGGATGTAGCAGAAACTTGAAACAATTATAGGTGAGTGAAGTCAATGCCGTTTTCCAGTGATGACCAATTTTCTCTTTGGACTCAGAAGTGGGTCCTAGATTTGGTCAGATCATGTGTCACACCCAACCACTGGTTAAAGTAGTGTAGACATGTTAATGAAAACTAAAAACTATTATAAAATAAAAAAGTAAGAAACAAAACCAAAAACACAATATATTTGAATATGTCAGACATGCATAGATCCAAGTGACATACCTTAATTATAAATTCATTTTAACTGAATTATGTCATTACTAGAAATGTAAAATTCTAAAGAATTTCATTCTTGAAAAATAAATTATGACATGTATGACAACATGAATATCTTAATTAAAAGTTGTCTAACTTTACCTTAAAATTCCAGAGTTTCATTCCTTGAATCCCAAGGCCTGGGACTTAGTAACTACTCATTAAATGTAAGTTGAATTAAAGAAGATAATGAAAACGGTGTGTTTTTTAATTACCTAGAATGACAAGTCAATTTGCTCACAAGGTCACTTTGATATGAAGTCTCTAAACTAAGTTACACTATCCTAAAACTTGAAATACTTGCATAATAAGACCGATATTCCACATTGTTGGATTTTTTTAAGTAACCCATAAAATTAAATATGAAATGTGAATGGCATGATGTTGTGGAAATAGACAATTGACTTTTTTTTTTGAAAACTATATTTCCTGTTAAGCACAGCAGCAAAATCCACCTTAAGATCCACTATAGGAATTACCATGGACTCAGCAACACTCCTCAGGGCTATCACCAATTTCCTAGTCGCCCTGGAGTGGCTTATTCTCTCCTTTGCTCCCTAAAAACCTATATTATATTTGTGGAGAAATTTTATGTCCATCATTTTACATTTCCATCACTATTCACACGTAATTTAGGTTCTTAAATCTGGGTATTTCAATTTCCTTCAGCAGTCTGTCTCTGTAACACACACATTAAAATATTTCTAATTTTCCAAAATGGCTCACATAAAGACCTTTTGTCTATTAAAATATTCTCTTCTCTTTAATAACAATTTGTCTATATGTATCATTTTGGTGGCAATTTTCAAAGAAATGAAATTTAATAATGTTGACATAATATTAAAATCAGATTTAATATACCTGATCTTTGATAATTAAAAAAGTACTGGAGTAGGTCAATAATTGAATACCTTCTTAAATCACTTATTTACAATATGTTATAGATGTACTCAATTGCTGTTCAGTAATGCCCTTGAATACCTAAACAAGCTTCCATTGACTGATAGAAAATTAAACATTACAAAAGCTCCAGAATATATCTGGAGATATTTTATAAACTCTATAAGAGAGAACTGGCAATTCCTTTAGGTATTTAAGGTATAGAAACCGGTCAAAAGTAGATATCTCTTTTAAATTGTACAACATCATATAAATGTTACTTAAAATTAATACTGCTGATAGAGTAGTCAAATTTTTCTCTTAAACATATTTTATGTCTATAGTCAATTTATATGAATAAAAATATTTTTATTTATATAGCATAAATTCACACAAATGTAAATATATTGCATATGCTACACTTAAATTAGCTTGTTAATTTAGTCATTAATCCTACCTGAGTTAGTTCATTGATATCTACAAGTCCATTACTGTCGGCATCAAAATATTTAAACATCTGATCCACCAGCAACTTCTTCTGAAATACGTCATCACCGTTAGGGTTTTCATTGTCTTGTGTAACATATTTTTGATTTTGTAAATCTAAAAGCATGCTTTTCATCTTGCTGTATTCAGTGGCCTCGCAGTTATCTCCTGTAACAAAAGAACTAAGTTATTTTCAAAACAATATCATTAGAAAGGAATCATTTATTTTATTAATGTTTTAAGCTGATATCTAGTAGATAACATACTTTGTACATAATATTTATGTTTCTACTTGCATACTTTACTACTTGTACAAGGAAAAAAGAATGGGCTATTTACATGAGAGGATAGAAAATTTTCATTAGTATCAAATCCAATAACAACACAAATACTGTGTGTTTTCTCGATGACAAAGTCATTGATTCTATGAATGTACATAGAAAAACATGATAGCTTCAATTGGCTCCAATGTTTAAATACACTACCTTAGTTTAACTCCTCACTATACATGTCTACAGTGATAATTTCACAGGTTTTGAACATGAGGTTCAGGGAGATGAAATGGCTCACCCAAACAAAGGGTTAGATTGTGCTGGATTTTGTGCTTAAACTGGCATATATATCTGGCTCCAAAAGAGTATAGTAAGTTTTTAATTGGAAATATATATATTTTTTACATTTGGATTTGTTTTGAAGAAGTTTGTGTGTATTTACATTTTTTCTTGATTCTATATTTTTTTGCTTTGTTTTGTTTTGTTTTGCGGTACGCGGGCCTCTCACTGTTGTGGCCTCTCCCGTTGCGGAGCACAGGCTCCGGACGCGCAGGCTCAGCGGCCATGGCTCACGGGCCCAGCCGCTCCGCGGCATGTGGGATCCTCCCGGACCGGGGCACGAACCCGCGTCCCCTGCATCGGCAGGCGGACTCTCAACCACTGCACCACCAGGGAAGCCCTCTTGATTCTATTTTTAATGATGCTAAGCTCATATTTGTTTTCTTCCAAAAGTTTATTTATTTACTTATTTTTCTGATATTCATCTATTTCTCCGTTTAGAGTCTTGGTGTATAATATGAAATATGTTTCCATTTTGTATCTTGAAGTCTTAACCTGTCAATTTCATTTCCACAGCTAAAGTATGAGCTTACTGAAGTAACAACACATTACAGATTTTCAGTATCTCCCATAAAATAACCAGCAGAATACTGGGAACTTCACAGTTAATGGAAATAGTTGCTTGGCTTAATATCTTCAAAAATAACTGCAATTGCTCTAATATCTTGACATCATTATTTTACAAAGGATTTTTCTTACAACAGTCTCCATGCTGATGTCTTTATAACACATTGAAATGAAATGTGCTTACTATTGATAGCAAATGTGATATAAAATGTATACAGAAAATACAATGTGTAATGTAATTTATAAATGAAAAAGTAGGCATTATATTAGCTGAGAATTTTCACAATATATTTTTTAGGAAGAAACCTAACTTTAGAGTTGTAGTTCATTTTGACAATTAAGCTGTGACAGAATCTACAATATTTCTAAAGATTTTACAATATATGTCTGAGAAGCATGGGGTTGGGGTCGCATTCCTTTTCCCGACAAGATGGAAAACAATCTTTTCCAGAGAGATGAGAGGCTATCTTGTTTTTCAAAGACAGTGAAATGGCTTCTGTTTTTCAGCAATTCTAGTGTTTAGCAATCCTGTCAAGAACTTCATTTTTTACAAGATGTAAACTTTGTACCACAAATTAAGTGAATTTTGACTATTCTGTTCTCAGTAAAGAATAATAATATGTTTTCATAATAGAACAGAAATCACTGACAAAAGAGAAAAGTAATCAAGTCCAGAGGGATAGGTAACAATTTTGGTGTCTGTGAAAGATGCATAAGAGGAGCCTTCAAATACGTGTGTGTGTGTGTGTGTGTGCAGCAGGAAGAGGGAGAAAACCATTCGAACAGCCCCCTCTGGGATTTCTGTATTTGACCTTGGACCTGCCTATCCTTTCATTTGACTGATGGGAAGGAGGATGGAGTCTGGGGGAAGTGACCCGTGTCTATCCATGATGAGCAGGTGAGAACATGGGAAATAGAATTTAAGTGCTGAACACCTTTTAACTAATATTTGAAATTTGGTGTGAGGAGATACAATTTTAGGTTGTTACACTCTAATTTTGATCAAATCAAGTAATACAATCATCATCATGCTCTCTCTAGATACTTTTTCCCAAATTGTAAATTCCCTGGCAAGTCCAGGTATTGAGGTAGTTGCTGGCAATCCAAAGAAAACAAAAATAAAAGCATTGCAGTTAAAGCATTCACATTCTATGGAAATGTGCGATAAACAGTCCTAAAATTATGTAACACTTTGTAGAATTTAAAGATTTTAAATAATTGCTGTTACAGATTTTTTTTAGTAATAAATAGTTACATCTATTATTAATATATAGATTACCTGTAATGCAGGCTTTCTATGTGCCAGGAACTTTTTATGTATTAAATCACTTAACTCTCATGACAATCCAACAAGAAAGACCTTATAATTGCCACTATTTTACAGATGAAGAACTAAGACACAGAGATTAAATAACTTGTTCAAAATTACAGAGCTAGAAAGGAGCACAGTGATTTTTACAGCCAGGCAACATCTCTTTTAGCCTTTATTCTCTACTTTTCTCATCTTCAGAACTGAGTTTAAAATCAACTTATACATGGATTCAGTAAATTTGTCCAAGGATTATTTGGAAAGTGAAAAACAAATATAATTATAAACTCCAGGCAATATCATTGCTTAAATTGCAGGTAGAGAAAAAAGAACTTGCAGTGGGAGAGAGAGAAAAAGAAAAGGAGTATCTGAGAAATAGCAAGAAAACTATAAGTACTGAAGAGGAAGCTAACGGGAAAAGAACTTTTCAAGAAAGAGGGTGTGATGAAAGGTTAAATGTTTCAGAGTAAAAATAAGATAAGAAATGAAACCTGCTCATTAGATTCCTTAAGTTGGAGGTAATTGATGACAATAAAGGGAAATTTTAGTGAATAAATGGAAAAGTCCTATTACAATAGGTTAAAATGAGTAAAAACAAAATGACGATTTGGAAATATTAAATGTTTACTACCCTTTTAATAAGGATCAATATGAAAAAATAGAATTAATGAAAAAGAATAGATATCTAGAAATAAACATCAATGTATATTAAGAAATCATGGCCTCATCCAAGAAAAATTTCAAGAAGGAAGTTAAGAAATTTTAGTTTGTTGATTTGTTTGCGTTGGTAGGATTCCTTTCTCAATACTTAATCAACCGATGGTGTTAGGAAAAGAAACCTGACACCTGCTGGCGTTAGGCAGCGAAAGGAAAGAAAACTTCTGGACTCACTTGGTGCTCTTGGAGACCAGTAATAGATCACCTCTGCTGTGCCTGTTCTAGACACTGAGGACAAGATGAATGAGGTTGCCACCTGATGGTACCTATACCATCCTCCTGCCCATGAATGCAGATTCCAGGGCTGTGCTGACTCTGGACTCAGAGTGATTCTAGGGCAGTTAAAATCCACCAGGTCTTGTGGGGCCTGGAAGAAGGCAGAATCTCTGACTTTCTTTTTTTTTTTTTATCTTTTTTTCTCATTTAAGAAATAGATTCATAATTTTATTCCAACTAAACGATTTTGTGAAACAAAAAACATGCTTGATAATGCCACATGGCCAAAACATGCATGATATTTCTGTATTCTTATTATGTGCACAAGTTCTCACTTGTTTTTTCTAATTAATTTTTATCAGAGTATACTTGATTTATAATGTTGTGTTAGTTTCTGCTGTACAGCAAAGTGAATCAGTCATACATATATACATATCCGCTATTTTTTAGATTCTGTTCCCATGAAGGTCATTACAGTGTATTGAGTAGAGTTCCTCATGCTGTACAGCAGTTATTCTTGGTTACTTATTTTATATATAGCAGTGTGTATATGTCAATCCCAATCTCCCAATTTATCCCTCCCCCCTCCCCCGCTTTCCCCCTTGGTAACCGTAAGTTTGTCTTCTACATCTGTGACTCTGTTTCTGTTTTGTAAATAGGTTCATGTGTACCCTTTTTTAGATTCCACATGTAAGTGATATCCCGTGAGATTTGTGTTTCTCATTCTGACTCTGACTTTCAAATGGTCGCACCTGTGTATTGGCAAAGGCTTCTCCAAGACTCTACTGAACTGAGGATAATTACACTTTATATATCTGATAGTGCCACCATCAGTTTTGAGTACATGATAAGTGCTCAAAATTATAGATTCTATCAATTATGCTTAACACTACTTTTTCAAAGCCTGTAATTTGTTCTTATCTCTTCGAAATTCCACTTTTATCCTTCCCTTCCATCCATCATTAAGAAGCACCAACTCCTTTCAACATAAAAATAATCAAATCTAAGTATATAAGAATATTACTTGTCTCTTTTTAGCATTTATATTTCAAATTTGATTAATATGATCCTAATATAAGCTGAAAGATTAGAAATTAAAAGGATACAGATAAATGTTTTTATTTTAGCATCAATTCTTTTCATGTATTAGAATGCATACTGGAATTGTTTTTTCATCAAACTATTAAACAATTGTTAAAAGAAAACTTTTACACCTTTTTCAAATGTAAACAGTTTTTAAAATGTAAATATTTTCTAAAATGTGTTTTAGAAAAATACTTTGCATTTATAACATAAGGAATGTATGAAAACTTTAGTATGTTGATTTAATATGCATCTATGAATAAATTCAACATGGAAAACTATTACATTTAAATTCATTTTTAAACTCATTGTTAAACTGTGTGTTTGAAGGAATTAAAATTATCTTGGTTAAAAGTAGTCTGAACAAAATTAAAATAAACTTTAACTGGAGTATCTACTAAAATATGGAAAATCTAATGGTGTAAATTGTTTTATACTACATAAACTTTACTTAAAAGTTCTTATTAAAACATGTTTACAGTTACACATAAGATTAATGTAAAACTGTTATGTTTCAGATACTATTCGAATTCTGGAAATTTACTAATACAAGCACACCTACACATACCACTTCACAACTTTCTACATTTGAAGAGCCATGATTTCCTCATGGAGAGGGAATTTTTTTTAAACAATAGACTTTACTTTTCAGAGCAGTTTTATTTTCATAGAAAAATTGAGCAGAAAATACAGATTTTCCATGTACCCTTTGCCCCCCCATATGCACAGACTCCCCCACTATCAACTTCCCCACAAAAATTGATGAACTCACAGTGATGTCATTGTCACAAAAACCCCTATATTAGAGTTCATTAGTACATAGGGTTCTTGGTGTTATATACTCCATGGGTTTTAATAAATGTATAATGACATGTGTGCACCTGTATCTACAGAGTAGTCTCACTGCCCTAAAGATCCTCTGTGCTCTCTGCCTATTCATCTCTCCATCCTCCTTAACCCCTGACAAACACTGACCTTTTTACTGTCTCCATAGTTTTGCCTTTTCCAGACTGTCATAGATTTGGAATTGTATACAATATGTAGACTTCTCAGATTGGCTTCTGAGAAGTCAATGCATTTAAGATTCCTTTGTGTCATGGCTTGTTAGCTCATTTCTTTTTATCACTGAATAACATTCCACTGTCTGCATGGACCACAGTTTATTTATCCACTTACCTACTGAAGGACATCTTTATTGCTTCCAAGTTTTGGCAATTTTGAGTAAAGCTGCTGTAAACATCCATGTTTAGGTATCTGTGTGGACTTAAATTTTCAAATCCTTATCCTAAGGAGCATAATTACTGGATTGTATGTAAGATTATGTTTAGTTGTGTACAAAATCACCAAACTGTCTTCCAAAATGTCTGTACCAGTTTGCATTCTCATCGACAATGGATGAGAGTTCCTGTTGCTCCAAACCCTCACCAGCACTTGGTGTTGTCAGTGTTTTGGACTCACCATTACAATAGGTGTGTAGTTGCGTTGCATTGTCTTACAGGGAATTTTTTAAATGAATGAGGGACTATATTTTACAAGAGACATTGGTTCCATAACCTTTCCCCCACTCTCTGCACACACACAATGTGATTTGGCTTAATTTAACATCTCCTTAAACGTTGTTGACTAGTTAAGTGAAAATGATTAAAAACACAATTAATTCAATTGACATGCTTACTGATTAATTTTGGGAATTACTCTTACTGGAAATAAAAGGAAAGTATTGTGAGTTAAATATTAATTCTCCAAACACTTTGTTCCTTATGATGTAACTTTTTTCAATTATATGCCACATGGTCATTGACAACTGCCTACATCTATACAAGCAGTATTAAAAAGGGGTTTGGTTTTCTAGCGTGGCAAATGTGGTATTATAATTTAATAAGGGTGTTCTAGTAACCAGGTCACTTTGCTCTCTTTACCCTGAAAGAACATTAATTAAAATGCTTTTGAGGGATGAGATTAGGCATCCCATGCTCTGTTTTCAATTATATTCTTCAAAGGTGACACACTTTGGAGCAAGTAGGCAGCTTAGCTCTTACTATCCCCACCCTCTCTCATCACCCTCACAAACAGAATCACATATTATAAAGTAAAGATGCAGAGAATGCTGGCAGAAAACACAACAAAATAAAACAGAGCACAATACAATGATGATGGCTATCTAGAATGCTTGGGAACCTTAGTGAAAAATGTATATTTATCTTACCTGAAATAAATACAACTTGTCATAAAATAATCACAATTGCTCAAGTGTGTGTTTTAATGTTTAGTGAATTAACAGTCTTTTAAGTCATTATCTTTATAGTTAAAACCAAGAAAATACAGTATGCTTCATATGAAAAGGCATACCTCCTATAAAATACGTGAGAAGTAGCTAATGATGTCAAACAGTTTATGAAGTAAGTTTTTCCTAATTAATTATTGTTTGTTTTCTGGCAACCTTTCTACAAATATTTTGTACACAATATGAAGGACTTTCATCTTTTCACATTTTTGCAATTGCTGTTAAAGTATGAGTGCATGTTGCCTTAAAAATTATACTACACGGTTCTTACAGATCTCATTGTGGTAGTCTGTGTTTTATAGAGGTTTTTAATTTTGATTTATATTATCTGGATTTATAATATTTCAAGGAGTAAAGATATATAAAGGATATTCTTGAATTTTTAAAAAATTTGATAAAAGTAATTTAAAAAAGTAATCAGGTTGCGAAAAAGTGTCTATCCCTGAATCAAGTAGAGTCAAAACTAAGACTCGGCGCGCGCGTGTGCGGGAGGGGGCAGGTGGGGAAGGATCGCCAGCGAGATCCCGAGGCTAGGCTCGTGTGCCCGCCCCCGCCCCCGTCCTGGCCCCCAGCTCCCACCGGGTCGGCCCGGCTCAGCCATGATCAAGGCGATCCTCATCTTTAACAACCACGGGAAGCCGTGGCTCTCCAAGTTCTACCAGCCCTACAGTGAAAATACACAACAGCAAATCATCATCATTTGGTATCTAAGAGAGATGAAAATGTTTGTAATTTCCTAGGAGGATTATTAATTGGAGGATCTGACAACAAACTGATTTATAGACATTATGCAACATTATATTTTGTCTTCTGTGTGGATTCTTCAGAAAATGAACTTGACATTTTAGATCTAATTCAAGTATTTGTGGAAACATTAGACAAGTGTTTTGAAAACGTCTGTGAACTGGATTTAATTTTCCATGTAGACAAGGTTCACAATATTCTTGCAGAAATGGTGATGGGGGGAGTGGTATTGGAGACCAACATGAATGAGATTGTTACACAAATTGATGCACAAAATAAACTGGAGAAATCTGAGGCTGGCTTAGCGGGAGCTCCAGCCCGTGCTGTATCAGCTGTAAAGAATACGAATCTTCCTGAGATTCCAAGAAATATTAACATTGGTGACATCAGTATAAAAGTGCCAAACCTGCCCTCTTTTAAATAAAAAAAATTTAAAAGGCCACTCCTGGGTAAAATCCGGGGGAAAAGTCATCTAAGTTTACCATGCAGCTGTTTACCAAAAATAGAGGAGAGTCTTCTGCTCTTGGATTTAAGTCAAGGTACTGCATAGAAGTCATGTAAAATCAGTATGGAAGTTCATTGTTGCTTTTCTTGCTCAGTGATTTTGAAGAAATTGAGTAGTTACAGTGTGATTTTTTTCTTTATTCTCTAAACTGCATTCCTATGACCACCTAAGGCATGCCTCTATGTATTGGCTACCACAGTATTTTGAAAAGTGTTTGGGACATTTCTTTAAATTATGTATAACCCAAAATGTTCGTGTTTTGTATGGATCACAAATACAGCATTCCTTAATTCTTTCTGTTATTTGTCAGAATTGTTATTTAAAGAACGAAGTATGTATTGCATGAAAACATTATGACTTTTTCTCTTAGATTAAATAAACTCCAAGGTAACTGGACTTCTAAAGCAAAAACAACCAAACCAAAACAAAAAAAAAAAAACCCAAGACTCATGTAACTCCATTAAGAGCAGGACTCTTTGTATTTCTGAACACTAAATAATCTTGTCCAATAATTTTATCACAGTACCCAATATGTGGTTTTCAATGAAAATTGTATTGTTTGCATTGATCTTACAGAAGGTATGCTATTCATATCTGTGAAGCCATAGGCATATAATGATTTTAACCCAATATATACACAGCAATTATTGTGTGCTGGCACTGTTCTAAGTATTTTACAGACAGCTCATTTAATCTTTAAAATGATCCTGTGAAGTAAGTACAATTACTATACCATCTCCTTGAAACATAATAAGCCCAATAACAGGCTTGACATTTGACTTTACATGAAAGATTAAGAAAATTCTGACCCAACAATTGTAAGCGCATCATACTAGTTAACTCACATTTCTCATGAGGTACACAGGACTCACAAGTTGCATCTATTTGTCTCTTGAGAAGATAGAGAAGCTTTAATTATTCCTTCTTTTATGTTACTCTACAAATTTGTGTGAAATTCTGTCAAGAATTTACAGTTTTCTGAGGACTGCCTGCATACACATATTCATGTATATGAATACACATATTCAATAATAAAGCATGTGTCTTTTCTCTGCTACACTGAGAGAGAGAGAGGTCTTTTGGTTGGTAGGGTTTTTAATTTCCCCAACAGTCATTAGGAATGCTGCATAATATTGACAGAAATGACCCTCCAAGCCTGTCTAAACAACATAACTTTAAAAATATGAATCAAATGGAGATATTAACAGGCAAACTTGATAAACCACAATGATAGAGAAACACTGTAATACTTCTAGATGGGAAATGTAGATCAAGCAGCCATTAAGCATAGTGCCTTGGTGTGGAGCAAACCCAGAAATATACTTACAGGAATATAGTACTCTTCTATAAGCATCAGGTTTAATGCTACATTTATATACAGTAAAAGATTGAGGTTGAGTTACTTTCTTCCTGAAGTTTATAGTTTGGTGTTAAGTTTCCAAGTTATGAGCATAAGCATATGTCTTTTTCTGGTCACTGAATATCTTATTCAGTCAAGAGTTCATATATGTCTTGTCTCAGAATATCTCAGTTACTCTTTGTCTTATTTATCACAGAAAAATACAAAAATGATAGTAAAAAACAGGATTTCTTCTATGGTTTCTACTTTATATATTTTCTATATAGGCTTTTCATTATTTTCCATCAAGCAAACAAAAGAGATAATAGTCACGAATGGGCATCAACCCCCAGCTATGTCTTTATCCTATTAAATTTAACATAAAGAAATATTCTTTCCAAAGTACATCTAATTCTAAGCAACAGTAAATGTTCAAATACCATTATACACTAAACATCACGACAGTAACATTTATAGTATTGTTTTTCTTTTGTTCTATGATAAATACTTTCATACAGGCTCAACGTTGAAGTGGGTTAGTATATGTAACAATTTATAGCTTGGATTTGGGAAGAGATCTTTTGTATGTATTGTATGTGTGGGGGGCAATATCACTTTATTGGATTTTTTATCTTGATACAATGATCATGTACAAATAATTTATTTGAATAAATGTAACCTGTAAAAAACCATGTCCCTGGGGTAGTCACTATGTGTTGTCATTATTTCTTTTAAGAACAGCTGACCTTCAGGAGACATCGTCCAATGAGAATCCTTTGATATTTCACATTTCAATTGGTCATAGCATGGATGCTAGCGCTAACTGCCTCCTCATTGACCCCAAACCAACCAAATAAACACAAATGATTCTACCAATTTGTGTCTCTCTGTATAAAAGGATCACCCAATGCTCTCAAGAGTCTTGGTAGCAGCAGTTAAATAGTTCAGTCATCGACAGAAGACTTCTTCAGCTGGACTGCCATTCTCTACTATATAATGATTCTATGGAATATTTCCAAAGTGGACCCCTATTTTTGTCTGAAATTGCAATAACATAAAATACTATATATTAAGAACATTTGGTCATATATTGCCTACATGCAATATCTATTGTTTTGTTTTCTGGAAGACTATAAATGTTATCTGTTCAATTCCTCAGTGGTACCTATTCATAGAAATATGATACTATTTGACATTTTATTTTAATTTACACATAGTCACACACAATAAGTAACAAACACTTATTTAATCCTACACTTTCTTATGGGTATGCATCATGTTTAACAATAGCTCATCATGACCTTGACCAAAGATTTATAAGAGATAGCAAAGGCAGAGGACAAATGATATAAGGGATGTGAATAGGAGGACATGGGGTAATTAATACTGGAAAGTTTCTACATTAAGTATACATTGTGTGTGTCTTCTGTAGAAATTAGGCTTATGAGACAGTGAGTAAATAAATATAGGGGAAATGATAAATTAATCTTTTTTTAAAAATAGAACAATTTCATTCTTTCATTATAGTTCTTTGGAGATATTTTCAACAAAACATAGTAAATATTCCACATATTGGAGAAAACAAACATTTCCTGATGTTAATAATAGAAAAAAATTTGAAAACAACTTTTTCACCAACAAAAACTGAAAAACAGTCATATTTCTGACAGAAAATAGGTCAGATTTGATTCATGGGCAGTTGATGACTTCCTAGTTAGGTCAATGGCAAACATTTTCCATAAATTTATAGCTTAATTTTGTTAAGGTGAAAATTATATTGAGAGTACATGATATGATAAAAGCATTTTATCCAAAATATGGTAGTGGCAAAGGTGTATTGAAATTAATAATAGTTCCCAATGCTTTTGAACATGTATAATAAATAAGGTACCACTAGTAACAACTATAATTAATAGCCATTTAATCAGTCTTGATAAAATATATTTTGAAAGTCTCCCAGAAATTGAGAAAATGAATAGTCCTAGAGACTGAATAACAGGTACTTTGGTAAGCTGAGTGTTTTCCCCAGCCCTCTAAATTATTGGCTTTCAAAAAGAAAAAAAAAATGGAGAACTGATGCAGAACCTAATCAAATTGTCAGCTAATTACCAAGTTAAAAATAATTTATAACACTGGATCACTGTGTGATTTTTAGCCCATAAACTGGAAGGAGTTCAAATAATCGATTGACCTGTTATGTCAGACAGAGTCCAGTCAAAAAGCAAAACCAAACTAGATATTTCAAACAGGAGACAATGTAGGGAACTGGTTTCCCTGTTGTTAAAGCATTAGGTGAAAAATAAAAAACAAAAAAATCTTGAAGTAACTCGGAGACAACTGCAGGAAGTAGCTACACCCTCAAGAGTTGGGGGAATTAGCTTTTAAATGAGATGAATTTGAGGTAATTATGAGATGCTGGTAAAGGCCTCAGTGAGGGAAAAGAAAACATAGTCAGTTAAGAAGCTCTGTAGTCTAAGAAGAAAGGAACGGTTTGATGAATTGGCTTTGTGTCATTGGTGAATGCATGGAAGCTGAAGTCTGACTGTTAAGGGAGGGCATGTGTAAATGTGAAGTAAAGATGTTCCTGGTCAAAACATGACTGTGCATTTTTAAGGAGTATTAAGACACTGCTGACTTAAAAAGAGACCACAAAAACGTCTAGTTTGGTGGAAGAAGGAATGAAGATAGATTTATCACACATCTTTATATACTAAGGCCCACTCCTTGAAAAGGGAAAAATATCAGCTAACTGTAATTGAACGTGGGGGTCTGGCTGCTCACTGCTCAAAAGCAATTAAAAAGGCAAGGTTGGTGAAAAGGAAAGTGTGCTTTATTTGGGAGGCAAGCAATGCAGTGGGGAGGACTCCTGTCCAAAGGCCAACTCACCCCCACTGACAAGCAGTGGGTGAGAGATTTTATAGATGGAGGGAGGGGGCTACATGCGGAAACAGCACAGTCAGCTCTGACGGTCATCTTGAAATTGGTCCTGCAGCAGTCTGACCAGTGTCATCTTGTCATCTTGATGGTTTTAAGTACAGTTTAGTCTTTAGTACCAGGGTCGGTTTGTTACCATTTCTTTGAGGCCAGTTCTTGGCATTGTGGCAGCTTATGTCATGGCTACAGCCTGGTCATCATGTAGTTAAATTCTTTTACCTGGCGGGGGTTCCAGTATCTACAACACAGCTCACAGGATATGGCTCAGAATATTATCTGTAGCCCTTGAGGAGGAACTAAAAGTCCTTGACTTTGCTTAATGACTGAACTGTTATTATTATTTGGTCTCGTTTGACGGTTTTCCTTTGTTCTGCTTTTTCTCACTTCTCTTATTAAACTTATTCTTTGGCTAAAAGATTTCTACAGACAAAAGGCAGGCTGAGGACGTGGGGGACAAGGACCACAGGGTCCTGCTCCATTTCATAACTGCTGCAAATTAGATAGAAGAATATGAGGACAAGGGATGTTGCCTTTCTCTGAAATGCAAAAGTTTTCTGTGAAATCCAGCTGACATCTTGATTTTTACCATATGCATGGATGTGTGTGTGTGTGTAAATAAAACAAAATCTGTGGTTATATTAATATGAATAAGAACAGTGGTGTAGAGATATATTCCTTTGATATAGTATTGACTTATGTTCACAAAAAGGCTATGGGTTGTTTTATCAAAGTCTAAGATAATGTTATGTAACGAATAGTTGCTTTTTCATCAAACTGACTTTCTTAAGTTAATTTTGCTACAACCTAAAGGCATATGAGTTTTGAATACGTTTACATAAAAAAATTCATTAAAATGTGTGAAATTTCTAAAGTCAATAGAGAGATGTAAAATTCCCAATTTTCACCTTATGAATAAATAGCAGAAGAAAATGACTTAAGTATTTGTCCTTTCCATGAATTTTTTCAGATGAAAATGAATAACAAACCCCTTGTTTTTAAAGTCATTCATTGTCACAAGTGAGTTGTGGAATTACTTAATAAACACATTTTAAAACGATGTCTGGCTTTCTAGTTTCTGAGGAAAGAAGAAAACCAAGATTTTGCCTTTACATACACTCCAAAATTCATATCTATTTAATTTCTTGGTTGAGTTACCTGTTATGAGCAATGGATGTAAAAAACATCCTCTCTTTGAAGATAACATACATTAATGTTCATATGCCTATATTTGTATGTTTGTGTATATAATACAAAATATAAAATGGTTTAGTGATATTGTATTCTCTCCAATGAAATTTATTTCTTCTTAGCTTCATAATTAAAATAATGACCATAGCTTATGTAATTTGTGTCTAAAGATTTTCACTTGTGATCTGAATGTCATTTAGGCCATATACTGATTTCTAGTATAGTTTGGTAAATAAGTTTGGAATAGACAAAGACATTATTAGGTGTTTCCAATGGAAAGTTACTCATTATTTATAGCATGACTTTCTGGGTTATATGACTTTAGCCTTTCATTGCCTTTGAAATATTTTACTACCTAGTAAATTGCAGATAACTGATACCAATGGAAAATAATTCTTGCCTATGGACTTGCAAATGAATTTTGTCTGGAAAAGATTCAATTGACTTCTATTCCCTTTTAGGTGGAAAAGGCCAGGTTTACGTCTATTTGTAATTTCATTTCCACAATTGTTTACAGCATATAAATGTATGGCTCTTTGACTTCTTTGAACCGATTATAAATCTGCCTAGTTCCCTCTCAAATAATGAGTTAATTAAATATTTAACATGTTAAATTTATATTTGTAAGAAATTCATGATTTTACCTTGAAAAAGTATCCTTTAACATTCTAGATATCTGATTCATTTTTCTTAGAAGAAAAAAAGGATTAATACAAGCTCAAAGTTCCTGTGATTGTTTAAGATATAAGTGAATACATCAGTGACTATATATAGGCAAATTTAAATATACTTCCTGCAATATAAACAAAGAATGTAACAAGAAAAGATATTGTAAATAGAAAACTTATAGAACACCTTTCAGTTTTAATTTTTCGATTCTTTATTACTACACAAAATAAGCTTTAAAAAAATAGAACTCACTAACTGAATTAACTCGACCTTTCTAAAGTAAACCTCCTATACTTATTCTACCAGTTTACTCTAAATAAATAGTTCTTTTATTGTTTTTAATCATTAAAACATCCTTTTAAGGAGAAAATAATATAATTTTTTATTTTGGTATACTGAAATAATGCAAAAATATCATGATCTATTATTTCCTAAAGACAGGAAATTTTGATTGGTTAGATTCAAAAGAATTTCCAATTACTATGCACTTCTAACAAGGTCCTTTAGACTTTACTGAACCTTCTAGTGAATTAAGAAAAGCACTCAGCTAGGTGGACAAAACTCTGGATACCAAACTTAGCAAGCAAATATTGCCTTTGTGGAAAGAGGAAAAAGCTGGTGAATATAACACTTCATAGACAGAAGAAAGCTCTTCTTGGTGAATATACCCCACCTAGGGTGCCTGGCTTGAAAAGTGAGATGTAGTTTTAATTTCAGCCTCACTCATCGCCTTGGCCCAGTGCCTTTATGCCCTGGACAGCTGATGGCAACCTTGCCTCTATCGTTTTGTACTGGGCATCATTTTTGTATTTCACTTTGAGTAAGTTAAGCATTCTATTATAAATTCTAACAAAGCCCTTTTTCATGAACAAGCCTCTATTTTTTTACACCATTATATGCATTACATTATTATAGTGTTTCATATATCATGTAAAGAGATCAGCCAATAATATTTAAAATAATGATAAAAGTACCATGAAAATACTACTATTAATAGATATCTTCTTAGAGAAAAAAATATCTGATAGACAAGAAAACAAAAGACATAGTTAAAAGCAAATGGTATCATTATTTAGTCAATAACAATTCTACTTAAGAGCAGGCTCTTTTCATATTTTTCATTTTTCTCATTCATAGTATACATTTTATACCAACTTTCTGGAGCTACTACCCCTGATACCACTGACTGATTCCTGTTCTTACCGGGCCTTGGCACCCCAAAGAACAGACAGGATTTGGGCTGATACCCAATACTTGATTCAGGACCAGGTCTCTAGCACAGTTCTATCTTTTTGGAATTCAGCAAGGTTGAGAGACTAAATAAAAAGTTATGTGAGGTATGACCTGAATTTCTATCTTATGTTGATGAACTTTCAATTCATCCTTTTATTTTTTACATCTTTATTGGAGTATAATTGCTTTACAAGGGTGTGTTAGTTTCTGCTGTATAACAAAGTGAATCAGCTATATGTATACATATATCCCCATATGACCTCCCTCTTGCGTCTCCCTCCCACCCTCCCTATCCTACCCCTCTAGGGGGTTACAAAGCACCAAGCTGATGTCTCTGTGCTATGCAGCTGCTTCCCACTAACTATTTTACATTTGCTAGTGTACATATGTCAATGCTATTCTCTCACTTCATCTTAGCTTACCCTCCCCTCCCCATGTCCTCAAGTCATTCTCTATGTTTCTGTCTTTATTCCTGTCCTGCCCTTAGGTGTATTAGAACCATATTTTTTTAGATTCCATATATATGTGTTAGCATATAGTATTTGATTTTTCTTTCTGACTTACTTCATTCTGTATGACAGACTCTAGGTCCATCCACCTCACTACAAATAGTTCAATTTCATTTCTTTTTATGGCTGAGTAATATTCCATTGTATATATCTGCCACATCTTCTTTATCCATTCATCTGTCGATGGACACTTATGTCGCTTCCATGTCCTGCCTATTGTAAATAGTGCTGAAATGAAAAGTGTGGTACATGTCACTTTTTGAATTATGGTTTTCTCAGGGTATATGCTCAGTAGTGGGATTGCTGGGTCATATGGTATTTCTATTTTTAGTTTTTTAAGGAACCTCCACACTGTTCTCCATAGTGGCTGTATCAATTTACATTCCCACCAACAGTGCAACAGGGTTCCCTTTTCTCCACTATGTCTTGATTACTGTAGCTTTGTAGTATAGTCTGAAGTCTGGAAGCCTGATTCCTCCAGCTCCATTTTTCTTTCTCAAGATTGCTTTGGCTCTTCGGGGTCTTTTGTGTTTCCATACAAATTATGAAATTTTTTGTTCTAGTTCTGTGAAAAATTCCATTGGTAGTTTGATAAGGATTGCATTGAATCTGTGGATTGCTTTGGGTAGTATAGTCATTTTCACAATGTTGATTCTTCCAAACCAAGAACATGGTATATCTGTTCATATGTTTGTATCAGCTTTGATTTCTTTCATCAGTGTCTTATAGTTTTCTGCATACAGGTCTTTTGTCTCCTTAGGTAGGTTTATTCCTAGGTATTTTATTCTTTTTGTTGCAATGGTAAATGGGAGTGTTTCCTTATTTTCTCCTTCATATTTTTCATCGTTTGTGTGTAGGAATATGAGACATTTCTGTGCATTAGTATTGTATCCTGCTACTTTACCAAATTCATTGATTAGCTCTAGTAGTTTTCTGGTAGCATGTTTAGGATTCTCTAGGTATAGTATCATGTCACCTGCAAACAGTGACAGTTTTACTTCTTCTTTTCTGATCTGGATTCTGTTCATTTATTTTTCTTCTCTGATTGCCATGGCTATAACCTCCAAAACTATGTTGAATAATAGTGGTGAGAGTGGGCACCCTTGTCTCATTCGTGATCTTAGAGGAAATGGTTTCATTTTTTTCACCATTGAGAATGATGTTGGCTGTGGGTTTGTTATATATGGCCTATATTATGTTGAGGTAGGTTCCCTCTGTGCCCACTTTCTGGAGAGTTTTTATCATAAATGGGTGTTGAAGTTTGTCAAAAGCTTTTTCTGCATCTATTGAGATTATCATATGGTTTTTAACCTTCAGTTTGTTAATATGGTGTGTCACATTGATTGATTCACGTTTATTGAAGAATCCTTGCATTCCTGGAATAAACCCCACTTGATCATGGTGTATGATCCGTTTAATGTGCTGCTGGATTCTGTTTCCCAGTATTCTGTTGAGGATTTTTGTATCTATGTTCATCAGTGATATTGGTCTGTAGTTTTCTTCCTTTGTGACATCCTTGTCTGGTTTTGGTATCCGAGTGATGGTGGCCTCGTAGAATGAGTTTGGGAGTGTTCCTCCCTCTGCTATATTTTGCAAGAGTTTGAGAAGGATAGGTGTTATCTCTTCTCTAATGTTTGATAGAATTTACCTGTGAAGTCATCTGGTCCTTGGTTTTGTTTGTTGGAAGATTTTTAATCACAGTTTCAATTTCAGTGCTTGTGATTGGTCTGTTCATATTTTCTCTTTCTTCCTGGTTCAGTCTTGGAAGGTTGTACTTTTCTAAAAATGTGTTCTTTTCTTACAGGTTGTCCATTTTATTGCTATATAGTTGCTTGTAGTAGTCTCTCATGATCCTTTGTATTTCTGCAGCATCAGTTATTACTTCCCCTTTTTCATTTCTTATTCTGTTGATTTGAGTCTTCTCCCTTCAAATAATCCTTAAATGATTTTTCCCAGACTTGCTCTCAGGGAAGCAAAGAAATATTTGATACTTGATTTGTGGAAATACAACAAAGTCCAAGGAGGTACAGCTTTTTAAATAGACCAAGGAAGATGGGAAAAGTGTATCACAGGAGGAAAAACAAACAATCAGAAAATATGGAGGAGGGAAATGAGGGAGATTATACTCCCCTGAGGAATAAACATTTCACAAATAACTTTTTCTTCTTTCTTTGTTTATTGCAAGGAATTGTCAAAGAGTAATTTGAGAGAATTAGTAATCACAAATTATTTTAAGTAATAGATTTAAAAAAATCAATCTATGACAGGTTTGGACAAATTTTCCTCTAAAGGGCCACAGAGTAAATATGTTAGGCTTTCTGTTCCATCCCCTCTCTGTCACAGTGTTATATAGCAATGTGTTATACTGTAAAGGCAGACACAAGCATACGTGAACAAGTGGTCGTGGCTATGTTCCTATAAAATTTTGTTTAAAAAAGCAGGCTTTGGGCCATAATTTTTTGGCCACTGATCTATAAAATAATGGTATAGCATAGATAGATATCAGTATAAAATGCATTAACATCACGAGTGTTTTTTTGTTGCTGTTCTTAACATTTAAATATACGTATGATATCACTTACACGTGGAATCTAAAATATGTCACAAATGAACCTTTTTATGAAACAGAAACAGACTCACAGACATAGAGAACAAACTTATGGTTAGCAAAGGGGAAAGGGGGTGGGGTAGGGATAAATTAGGAGTTTGGGATTAGCAGATACAAACTACTATACCTAAACTAGATAAACAGCAAGTTCCTACTGTATAGCACAGGGAATTAATTCAATACCCTATAATAAACCATAATGGGAAAGAATATGTATATAAACATGCATAATACGTGTATATATGCATGTATATATATATATAACTGAATCACTTTCCTGTATAACAGAAAATAACACAACATTGTAAACCAACTATACTTCAATTTAAAAACAAAAAAAAAGGTTTAAGTATAGACTTCTTGGGAATCAGAGAAAAAAAAACATGGATATAGCCATATTCAATTATGAATTTAAAAGTAGCAATTTTTTGTTATCTCAATTTAAGAGATCCTCTAATGTTTGTCATATAAATGTATTTCAAATAATATGTGAGAAATTAACATTTTATGTAAATTCTAGGGATAGTGTCAGAATGGAGGAAGGCTTCTGTATCACATACATCCCAGCAAAGTCACTGATTTTTCTCTACTGTCATAAAAGAGTGGACTAGACCTTGGACTTCTATTGACATAACCTCTTGGTTGTTTCAGGTGAAAACATTTTGTCAAATACAATCAGGGTAAATTTGGTGTTGTATTAATCGCTGAACATAAGACAGAGCTATCATTTACCTAGTGAGCATGGTCAGGAATGCTAGACACACAGGCAATTCGACCCCAAAGAGTATTTTTGGTACAGCTTAAACTTGCTTTTTAGTTATACTGAATGAGGAAATGGGACTCTCAGAAGCAGTAGTTCTTCACCTGTGTTTCACATTACAGTCATTTGAGGAGCATTAACACAACTGATGCCCGGGCCTCATTATGAGAGGTTCTGATTTAATTGATTGGTGGTGAGGTGTGGGCATCAGTGTTTTTTAAAAGCACATTGGGTGATTCACATGTGCAGCCAAGGTGGTGAGCCACTGTTTCCGAGCTTAAATAAATTAAAATCACATCCCTATTAGGGGAAAAACTGAAACTTGACATTAGTTCGGGTGCTAAATTTAGACCATAATCTCACAGTTGCTTCTTCATGCACATAGGCCTATTAGATTGTGCAATGGAACAATGCCTTGAGCATTTAGGACTCGTAAGTTGTTTCTATTGCAGTAATTGTAAATCTGAATTAAATTAGTGGCGCTGAAGAAAAATACACTTTTATCAATGAATTGCATTCCAAGTCTCATCCACTTTTAATGCCCAGTTTAAGGGCAATCTAGGCAGTGTCCCCAGTCCTTCAAGAAGAATTATAGAAGCCCTAGCTGGAGCCTATTTTTATTTCTCCCTTTAGACATCTATAGTGCTTTATCTGAATCACATTTATTTTCTCTTTCTCTCTCTCAATTTACCTTTTATTTTTTAGGCATGCCTTTTTTCCCCTTCTTTTGGACTATGATATGCTGAGGGTAAGGACCATTTATGATTCATTTCCGTATCATCTACAGATTCTTGAATTAGATTTATACATAATAAAATTTCAATTATTTGTCATAAAATAAATCAAATACTACTATGTAAATGTTGCACCTTTTTCTATTCTCCTACTATATGCGTATCATTTATAAGATTTATATATGTATAATTGGGGAGTGTGGTGTGGGGTAAGAAGATATGATAACGGTATTGCTAGCATATAAATTATGTTAACTTACTCTTATGTAAATGGATTTAAAAATATGATATTCTTTTTTAAAATTGATTGGATTAGTCCACTTATATTCATTATTGATATGTCTGAAGGTGTCACTTGGAAATTAATATGTTGAAATCCTAATGTCCCATGTGATGGTATTAGGAGGTGGGGCATTTGGGAAGTATTAGGTCATGAGGGCGGAATCCTCATAAATGGGATTAGTACTCTTATAAAAGAGGCCCCAGAGAGCTCCCTGATGCTGTCTGGCATGTGAGGACATAGTGAAAAGACAGCTGTTTATGACCAGGAAGCCCTCACCAAACACTGAACTTGCTGATGCCCAGATCTTGAAATTTCCAGCTTCTAGAACGTAGGAAATAAATGTTTGTTGATTATAAGCCTCTAAGTCTGTGATATTTTGTTATAGCAGCTTGAATGGACTAAGAAAATAAGAATAATTGATATCTTTGGAGTTATTTCTGTAACTTTTCTTTGTGCTCCCTATTGTCTTTTTTTGGTATGTTTTCTTTTTGGATATATTGTGTTTACTTGTTCTGTTTTTACTTCATTGTTTTCCTGTTACAGGCTTTGAATTTATATACTTTTTTCCCTTATTTTAGTGTTTGCCCTGGGTATCTTATCATACATGTTTACTGTAGAAATATTTTTTATCCTTTTCTGTGTCTGAGAAATTTCATATTCTTTTCATTAATGGCCCAAATCTTTTATGGCATTATGCTTTTCACTCACTTTATCAGAGTCTTAAGGAGGTAAGGAGATAAATGCTTAATCTCAGTTGGCTTTCTTTCATCCTGGCTTCCTAATGTCTGTTGTATTTCTCTATCCCTACTAACAGTAGGTAAATTAACTCAGAACTCCTTTATCATTCATCTGAATCTTGCATTCCTTTCCTAACTGCCTAACTTTTAACTTTCTTTGCTTTCAACCTTGCCAACTTCAATCTAATTACTGTTAAAGTAACCTATAAATTAATATTTTCAGATGTCTTTTCTGCTTTAAACCTTTAAATGGCTCACCATTTCTTTCTAAATTATTAAGTCCAAACAGAAACATGTGACACAGTCCTTCGGACAAGCCACTAACTCTTCATTTCTAGTGTAGTTACTTTGGATACTTTGAAATTTCTGAGAGCTGACTTTTCATTGGCTGCTCTACTTCTTTCAGCAAAGATTTCATACTGTCTATTCAGCAGGGTCATGGTACAAAAAGCATACTGAAGCTGCATAGAAAGCATTATGTTTTACTCAAATTGTTTAAATGTCCATACACATATTAAATTATTAAAAACTAGGCACTATAACATTCTGGGAACTGCTTAATGATATTCAGCACGGCGCTTAATTTTCCTAGAACAGTTTGTTTATGTTAATTTGGTTTTAATCAGGTAAAATGCTACTTTCTACCACACTGGCACTATTAGCTATTCTAGTAGGAAAATGACAAGTCTTTTCCAAAATTAGAAACTGAAGTAAATATTCAGCCAAACAACCGATCCATTCTGATGATTATATTTCAATTATAAAGTACATGGAACACTATTAGAAAAATTAGACTTTAAATCAAAAGGTGGACTCTATATGCTGTTTTATATGTACTGTGTTTATTAAATAGTTTCAAATACATTTTTTAATGAATGCAGCACTCTCAAGAACAGGAAATTACTTTTCTCATAAGTAGCAAAGCCTATTTGTTGCTTTACTAATATGGTATTTTTGAAGGTTTTTCTATTGGAAATACTTCAGTTATAAGCTTCCAGGAATATTATAGTTAAATTAAAAATATAAAAGCAGTGCAAAACATGTTAAGCTGAGATTTGAATTTCATTTTGACTCTTGATGGTTATGCCCATTATATATTATCAGTCAATAAACCCTCCAAGCAAAAGATTTTACATTATGCAAAGCATAATCTCATCATCAAATAAAAGCTCAAACTCATATATCCCTCACTGTGTATATTTTTAAATGCCATATATATGTATATATGCATATATATAAATCTATATGATAATAAAACTACATAATGGGATAGATGCTAGTATTATTTTCCTCTTTTAGATCAGGAAACCATGGCACATGGAAGTTAACTAATTTCATCAGAGTGACAGATTTAAGAAATGGTAGAGCTGGAATTTGAATTTCAGGTAGTTTGGCTAAGAGTCTGCCACTTTATAGTCTGCCCAGTGATAGTGATCAACCTTAGATAATTATAACTAACAAACTTGACTACAGCCTCCTGTTTCACAAATAATTTTTCTAGTCTATGAAATATGGAAACATATCTAAGAAATGGAAAAGAAAAATAGTCTTAAAATCAAAACTTTATCAATCCAAAAACTAATAGAGATATTTTGCTAGCTAGAATTTTGTCAAGGGTTAAAAATTTTTTTTTAAATGGTCATAATAATTTAAAAAGTACTTAGCATTCATGGGAATACAGCAATTGAAGGCATTTTAAAAATGTACTGTTAGTCTGCACCAGTGGCCTCACATTATAGCTCAATTGCAAATTCTCAGCCCCAATCAGTACTTAATGAATCAGAAACTCTAGGTGTATGACCAAATCATTTGTGCTTTAACAAGCACTTCAGGTGATTCAGATGAACACTAAAGTTTGGCAACTTGTTGTGTTCAAGCGTTGTGTTGTGTTGTTTTACACACAACAATATGATTCAGTGATGGGGCCCATTCAGAAACATAAAAAACACACAAAGTTTAAGTAGTTTAGAGATGAGCAGAGTCTCATTTTTAGCATGGCCTGGCATGCCAAATGAACGGGTGTTTGTTTTAATAATCTGAGTTAATAAAAAAAAATTGTAAGAATTTGAACTTCTAAACTGTGTGAAGTGGAAAGAAAAGTGTAAATTGTGGAGTTGAGAAGGGGGATGGAATTTAGACAGACCAGAGACAAAAGGGAAATTATGATGGGCTATGAAGGCATTATAGGAAAATCTAATGTAAGTTCAAAAGATGAACGCTAAATTAGCTTAGATATTGAGACCATATATTCAATTACCAAAATCCAAGGCCCCCAAGTTAAGAACCTAACTCCAATGTATAGATACTCGTTGTGAATGCGTTAGTGAATCACTGGCTCTTTCTGGGCCTTAGTGTTCTTATTTAATACAGTGATATCAAAACCTAATTCACACATTTTGAAAAGATTAAGTTATATGTGAAGAGCTCACCATAGTTTATGGCACATAACTAAACCCACCCTCCATTAGATTCTCCTTTTAATGTAAACAGAACCCATCCCTCATAGTGATGAGTGAGACATTAGAAATCAAGTAACGATATTTATACTCTACTTACAAATGTTTGGGGTTAGATATTAGTGATATCAATTTAGTTTGAAGATATTATTTTAAAATGTTCTGATGTTTCCAAAGGTAAAATACATGAAAAAATATAAAAGCTTTTTTGCCTGAACTCTTTTGATAGTGGAAGCAAAGAGATATTTGACTCAAATTGCTTTACTGTCTAACCTTATTCTCCACTTGCCATCTGTTCACAGTCTATACTTTAGTAGAATGTATGGCTTGCCTGATTCCAAAATGGAAATGTAGAAGCAAGACCTAATGTATACATGAATGACAACAACTAATGTAATTGAATATTCACTGTATTATAGGATCCAAAGCTGAGTATTAACACATTTAATCCCTGCAACTCTATTAGGAGATAACTTTTATGTCTTTTTCATGGGCGGGTAAACTATGGCAATAGGGAGTTAAGTCTCCAAAAAAGATACAGTCAGTGAGTATTGGAGCTGGGTTATAAAATCAGGCAGTTAATCTCCAGAATCTATGTATTTAACCACTGTGCCATGATTCAAGACACTTGAAATAAGGATGTTTACAAAGTAATATTGATTCATACCCATAATAGCAATGCAAATATTGACATAACATTCAGGACATCTGTTCAAATTTAGATTTCCATATCATACAGATGTAGTACAGAATGCTAGAGGCAGGCTAAGATTAGACTTGGCTAACTGATTATTGAAATAGTGATGTCTCATCTTAAAGAGTTAATTATATGTTTTATTTTATCACTGAAATAAAAATCCCTTTCCCATTTTCATTCCGACTGTTTGTTTCTGAGCTTTAATTTTTAGATGTAATCTCTGAGGAGCTGAAAATGGTTGACCATTAACCATTTACTTATTTTTAAGTAAGTGGTTCACAAGAAAATTTATGTTATAAATCTTGCCTCTCTCTAATGGTTAATTTCATCAAATGGGTTAAATATAGTAAATAATACACAAAACCAGTCCAAATGGAGAGATGCAACTCTTAAAGAAGAGGCTGAAAGGAATATTTCCATAGTGACTTTTATCTCCTCTTTTATAATATAGGCACTAGACCAACACCCACCATCAGCGTCTTTCCTACATTGCCTGGCCAATTTTTACCTTTCAATATTTATGTCAAAGGACATTTCAGAGCCTTCATGTAGACTAAATTTAAATTGTAAAAGAATCTTATAAAAGCAAATGTTTCTCAAGCTGGCAGATGGAAATGAATATACAAAGATCATCTTTTTTTTTTTCTCAATTGGGACAGAATTGCCCTCATTTCTTTACCTCTCAAGTTATGCTAACTTTTAATGTAGATTTTGTTGCGTTAAAACTTTGATAAATTAGCACTTTTAAGTGACTGAAATAGTAAATGGAAATTTAAAGTTCATTTCTATTAAGTTTCAGTCATATTTTAAATCAGAAAATGCCATGAAAAATACTAGTCTTTAAAAATGTGAGCAATAAACTGAGTAAGCATGACTGTAAAGGGCTATTCTTCAGGTAGAATGAATATCTTTAATATAAACAACTATTTTATTTAATTTTCATGAGATCCCAAGCAATTCCCCCCCAAATAAATCAGTGACTATTGTGAAATATATTGTGGTATATATTTAAGTAGTTGATAAGTTTATCAAAGTTTATGTGCATACATTGTTTAGTTTCTTTTGATAGGAGTTCGGAAATACTGAAAAACATTAGAAAATAAAGATAAATGACAGTGGATATGTCTCATTAAGCAGCTGCAGGGATTGGTATTAGGTGAGAAAAATGATACGCCTGTAAGAGATGAAAAATTTTAAAAAGCAGCATTTTTGCAATCCCAGTTTAAAAAAAAAACTTTTTTGGAAATATCTCAGTTTTTAGATTTTTGTTATCCATGCATTTTTTTTTGTAGGAGGGAAAGTGTTTCTGGGAGGACAAGACTGATGCATAAATTATATAATCCTCTATGAACTATATTATTCCTTCTTCTTAATCTTTTCATGGCTAGTCTGCAGCATTGCTGGCAAATAGTAGGGGTGACATTTGGTTTTATGTATTTACTCAATGCGCATTTACTTTGTGGAGAAATAAATGGAGTCTGACCATCTTTCTCTCATTTTTATGTTTTCTGGGGTCTGGAATTTTCTTTAGAGGAGATCTCAGAGAAATATGAGAGAGAAATCATTTCTGCAATACGAAGAGATCCTTCTGTTTTATCCCTCCATGTTCCTGATGGGAAAGCAAAGCCCTTCCAGACTTTCTAGGGCTCAGATTGCAAATCTCTTATCCAGGACAGTCTTTGGTTTCAAACATAGTGTAATCAAAATTTTCAATATGACTGATACATTCTTGTGAAACTGTAGTTGAGTATATCACTTTATGACTGTGTTGTATAAATATTTATAAGTATCTTTCCTAGCTGATACAGTACGTATGATAAAAATAAAAAAGCCTTTTGAGAAAAATGCCTCTACATAGCAGGCATTCCATCAAGTTTCTTGAACACCCGATGAGCTTTGATTGAAATGTCTGAAGGACAGATTAAAAAGAGATTCCTGTTGTGCCTCTCTTGCTCATGTCTTCCTTATCCTCAGCAAATAAACTGAAGGATGTGGCATTTTTGAAGATCTTTCTCCTTGTGTGCACAGTACTCAAGGGTAGAATCTTACTTTGTGGTGGTACTCCCTCTATGACAGGAGTAAAATCATGCAGTCATCCGAAGGCCTCGTGTGTACACTTTTAAACATATTTAGATAGTGTGCTATTCTTTACATATAAAGGAGACTCTTTGAGTCAATCTTCAGTGTTTTCTTGATTAGGAAAATAATGGATTCTTTGGATTCTCCCTTCACATGTGCTTAAAATGCAACCACATTTGTTTCTGTTTGTTACATGACTGAAATAGGTCTGCTTTGGTCACAAAATGGAAGATGGTTAACTGGCTCCAAAAATTAGTCATAGGATATTGATTGTAGTCACATTAGTCTAAGAATTCCTAAAACCAGGTAGTATAAAGGTACTCTGTGTGTGTGTGTGTGTGTACTGATAATATTTTCTAAATCTAACACAGTGAACCCATTTATAATTTTCTAAACCAGAGGACTCTGGCAAGTGATGAGTGAGGCAGTGCTGTCAGGGGAAATGATGTGGAGCTCTCACTTTGCTCTACTCTACGGCCCATCCATCTAGTTAGGTAAAAAGAGGTAATAAACTTTACTGTGTGAGCAGTTTTCTTAAGCCTATATGTTCCACCCTTCCAAATCTTATGGCATTAATTATCTTTATTATTAGATCAATACCTAGGATGCTCTGCTGTATATTAAGCAAAATTTAAAGGCTGGCAGGTGCTATGTTTCAAAGAGTGTCTTTAATTCATGTCTTGCTGCTGGTAAAGTACAGATGACAAATAACACAAATGCTGTTATTAAAAAGAGGAACTCCATTCATATGTGGATGGGAAGACTAAAAAAACTCATTCTGTACCATCTCTAATGATTTTCATGGCATTATTGAGCAGAAGGATGCCTCCTGAATCCATTCTTAAAGATAGCTGAGTTGTATATATTTTGTGGCAATAGCTTTAAAATAATTTTTGAAACTTAATAATTCACTATCTGTGAAAGATTATTTTGTCCTATTATTTATACTAAGAATCCACAGAGAGAATTAAGGTGTAAGGCACATATATTGAGTTTTGATATCCTAGTATCTAGTATATTTTATAGTTGTTGGTTTACAAATCCAAGAGTAAATTAATTTGCAGCTGTACTGAATAGAATGCTGCATGAGTTCTGCATAAGGCATTCCAAAAATCACTTAAACCTTTATTCTATTTCTGTGCCTGGGAGTGCTCAGTGTTTATCACTGATGTTGTGATTGATTAACTGGGTAAAATTAATCATCTAGCATAACAAGCTTCAGAGTCATGCTTGAAATCCATATAAAAAGAATTCATAAAAATAAAACATTGGAACTTAATAGGTTGTAACTTTTTGAAGAAAGATATACAATATACAAAAGACAATATGTGTATTGTCTTTTAATATCTATGATCCTGTGAAACAATGATGATCAAATATTCTGTTACTGACACTGACTCTTCATAATGGTCAAATTTCAAAGTTTCAAGTTTCAAAATATTCAAAAACACTCATGGTGGTGACAATCACTTTTAAATATAACAAGTAAGTTTGCATGAACAGATGCTTTTCTCCATGCAAAGCTAGTGATCAATAATTTATACAAAAATTATAGTAATAATATTTTAATAATTTCCAATTGCTGCCCTAACAAATTATTACTAATTTAGCCAGTATAAAACAACTCAATTTTATCATTCCACAGTTTCTCTAGGTCAGATGTCCGGGTCTAGTGTAGTTCAGCTGGGTCCTCTGCTATGAGTTTCTCAAGGCTTAAATCAAGGTGTCAGCTGGGTTGCAGTCCTATCTAAAGGCTCTATGGATAAATCTACTTCCAAGCTCATGCAGGCTGTTGGCCAAATTCAGTCCTTGAAATTGTAGGACTGAAGTTTCCTTGCTGTCACTTTTAGCTCCAAAGGCCTCTCTGTTCTCAGCACTCAGCAACGGCACTTCAAATCCTTCTGATGCTTCATATCTCTCTGATGTTCCCTTCTCTTGCTTCTCTCTGATTTCTGGATTAAGGGCCCTTGTGACTAGTTAACCCCATCCAGATAATGCAGTGTACTCTCTCTACTTTTAGGACCCTAATTATAACTATATTGTCAGTATTCATTTTGCCGTTTAATATAACTTATTAACAGAGTCCATGGATTGGATGTGGATGTCTTTGGGGGTGAGGGAGAGTTTCTGCCTACCACAGAATTTGGGGGGTTATTTTACATATCCAACTTTTTACAATTGAATTACTTCAACCATATCTTATTTTCAAATTCCAATTACTCACTGAAGTTTATCAAAAAAAAATATGTGCCAAAATATATATTGAGCAGTTCCTCTTATGACCAGATATTTTCTGTACAATTATCCTTTTTCTTCAAAGTGAAAAACAGCTATCATACTTTTGGTATTTGTGAGATAATTCTTAAAAATATGGGTGGATTTTTATTATTTTTTAAATAAAAATTAATAGATTATAAAGATTTGTCGAGTGGCACAGATGGCTGGAGGGTCTTAAAGAGGTGTGCTTAATGTAAATTGCAAAACTCAAATCAGGTTCTTAATAGAGAAAAAGGTTCATTGTTTACTTGGGTAAATACCAGAAGAGACTGGAAGAGAAAACGTAGTTAATTTAAAAATTATCTAAATATAGAAATCTAAGATCCATTGACACTGAGGTGGTCAAAGGAAGGTTCCAGAGGTCATTCCTAACCTTTATAGTTTATAAGTTTGCTACGTGAACAACACTATTTTAGCACTTTACACATATTAACTCATTTAATCCTAAAATTTAATCCTATGAGGTAGGTGTAACTATTAAACTAAATTTTATAGATGAGAAACTAAGCCAAAGAGAAGTTAGTTTTACACAAGTTAGACAATAAGTAATGGTAGCACTTGGATAAACAACCAGCTTTAAGTCATGTAAAATGTTTCTGTGGATATGTTTGTGTTTGTGTCCATCTCTCCCACTGCTGTACCACCACTGGCCATTTTAGTCCATCAAGGACTCTAAGAAGGGCCATGAGGAGATGGAGGAAAACGTTGAATGTATCAGTCCGAGTAAGGACGGCTTGAAAAGGAAAAGTGTCCGACAGTGAAAGGCAGATATTATGAGGAAAAGACTAAAAATGGCTGACAGACATAGCAAGATTCACATCAGTGATGACCTTAAAAAAGTCTTGGAATAGTGGGAATAAAATCAAATTGAAGCTGGTTGACCCCTGAGTTGATTAGAGGTGGTAAAAACAGTTGGGAGTGGCTATAAAAGGGATTTTTAAAAAAAGTTTAGTAGTCGAGAGAAAGGAGTGTTTAAGGGTGGTCTCATAAATATTTTACATTCCACAGACTAGCTAGCTAGATAGACGCATGATAGACACATTAATATGTTTGATTTCTAATTGGAAGAAGAGTAGAATAAATTTAAATAGGGGTTCCAGAAAGGGATGTGAGCTGGCACATAGGTAGAAAGATTATACTTCAGTTAGAGGACTATTTTCTATTATAATAGGAGGCAATCAGAAGCAAGGAGTCTTGATATAGGTTAATCAGTTGGTTTACAGGCATAAAATTGATGACAATGATGTTCACTCTGAATGATAAATCAAGGCCGTTTACTAAGAGTGTATGAAGAAAAAGGAGACAATTTGAAATAGTTGCTGTGGAATATGAAACCAGAGATAACTTGCAAAATGTAGAAGCATTGCCGCTGGGCAGAAATAATACTCAAATTGTGGCTGAATTTGTGACGTGGATATTTTGTGAGATTTTTGATACTGTAAAGGCAGGGGTCAGCAGACATTTCTATCGGCGTAATATACTAAATATTTTATGATTTGTGGGTCATAGGTCTCTGTAGCAACTTCTCAATTATTGTTTTAACATGAAAGCAACCATAGAAAATACAGGAATAAATGGGCATGGCTGTGTTCCCATAAAACTTTATTTGCAGAAATAAGTGGTGGGCTAGATTTAGCCTATAAGCCATAGTTTACAGACCTTTGCTCGGCAGGAATGTATACCCATTTGGTTGTAAACAAGGAAGCAGAATCTTGTATTGCACCTGAGCAGAGTGTGCCAATCAGTGGACAGGATGGGCAATAAGACATGGGGGCTGAGAATATAGGCAAAATTGTGCTAAAAGTGTTGACCATGTTGAATGGACTGTGTTGGAAATAAGAGCTAATTAAACCAGGGGCTTATATACAGGGAGAAATTAAAGGAACCAAAAATCAAAGGGGACACATAACATGTGTGTTGTGTGTTATTGGGTAGAATAAAGGGAAACAAAAGGCTACATGAAATAGAATACAGTAAAATCAGGCTTCAACAATTTTCTATCTGTGTGATTGATGAAACAATTCTTTTTTTTGGCAGTGTAGTGAAGAAAAAAAATAATCTAAGTGTTACAACTTCCAGAGAAAAGGATTGATGGGAAATTAAAATAATGCAGGCAGAAAATAAAAAATAGTGATAAATAGATGAAAGATAGATAGATTGAAGTGTATGATAGCAATGTAAAATAGTTATATAAAGTTTCCTCCAAAATTTAAGCATCAAATTACCGTATGATACAGCAATTCCATTTCTAGGCATGTACTCAAAGGAAACGAAAGCAGGAACATGAACAGATATCTGTACAGCCATGTTCATAGAAGCTTTATTCACAATAGCCAAAAGATGGACAGCTGAAGTGTCCATCAATAGATAAATGGATAAACAAGATGAACTATTATGTCATATACAAAAACTTAACACCAAATGGATCAAAGACCTAAAACTATAAAACTCAGAAGAAAACATTGGGGAAAAACTTCACAACTTTGGATTTGGCAGTGATTTCTTGGATATGACACCAAAAGCACAGGCAAAAAAGTAAAAATAGATGAATTGGACTATATCAAAATTAAAAGTGTGTGCATCAAATAACACAATCAACAGAGCAGAAAGCAAACTTACAGAATGAGAGAAAATATTTGCAAATCATATATCTGATACGGCATTAATATCCAGAATTTATAAAGAATTCCTACAACTCAATAACAAAAATGAAAATAACCCTGTTAAAATGGACAAAGGACGTGAAGATGTATATTCCCAAAGATGATAAACAGATGCCAACAAGCATATGAAAAAATGCTCAACAAACTAATCATTAGGGAAACGCAAATCAAAACCACAATATGGCACCTCACTCCCATTGGAATGGCTACTATATATGCACACACACACATATACACACACAACAACCAAAGTTACGGCCAGGATGTGGAGAAATTGGGACATTTGTAAACTATTAGTGGGAATGTAAACTGGTACAGCCACTATGGAAAGCAGTATGGATTTTCCTCCAAAAATTAAAAATAGAACTACCATATGATCCGGGAATTCTACTTCTGGGTATATATTCAAAATAATTGAAAGCAGGGTTTCAAAGAGATATTTGTTGCATTACTTACAATAGTTAAGAGGTGGAAGCAGCTCAAGTGTCCATAGATGGATTTACAGATCAACAAAATTTTGTCTGTACATAGAATGGGATATTAGCATAAAAAAGAAAGAAATTCTGACACATGCTACGATGTGGATGAACTTTGAAAACATTCTAAGTGAAATAAGCCAGCACAAAGGACAAATGTTACATTATTCCACTTAAATGTAGTACCTAAAGTGGTCATATTTATAGGAAAAGGAAGTTAAATGGTGGTTGCCAGGGGCTGAGGACAGAGGGAAATGGGGAATTAGTGTCTAATTGGCATAGATTGGGGAAGATGAAAAATTCTGGAGATGGATGGTGAGCATGGTCGCACAATAATGTGGAAGTACTTATGAACTATAACTGTACACTAAAAAATGGTTTAAGTGGTAAATTTTATGTTTTCTATATTTTATAACAAAAAAATATGAATTCTAAAGAGTCTAAATATTTTGGTCACTGACTAATAGGCTCTGAAGTTAGGAGATATAAGTTTGAGTCAAAATATCATTGCTTACAGATTGGTGAACCTGGACAAGTCAATTAGCCTAAGTCCCAGTTACCTTATTTATAAATGAGAATAATATTAAAACGTAAACCATGATGGTGTTGTGAATGAGATAGAATGAGATAATACATTTGAAGTACTTAGCACAGCATGTGGCACATGGAAAGAAATCAATACAAATTAATTATTATTGGTTATTATTACTATTATTTCAAGCTCCTGAGACTAAGATGTGTACACTGATGATAAAACTACTAAAATACTTAGAGAATGCAAGAGAAGAAAAATGAATGTTATGCAGAATGAGGGATGCATTCCCTTTTGAGTAGCCAAAAAAGAAAGCTGTAGAGATGTCTAAAAGGAAATTGGGAACTCAGAACCAGGTGTGAGAGAAAGTTCCTGACCAGGGACATTAATTTGGCAGCTGTTATGGTAAAATGTTTCCATTTCCTAAAAAGCTACATTGTATAAATAGAAAGAAATAGATTAAGACTTCTAATTCTACTACCAATGTAACCTTGAGTATTTACTTAAAATCCTAGTGACAGAGATAAAACTTAATAGCTTTGTTATAAAATTAATTTATATACTTGATTATTAAAATACTAATCAAAATATAATTCATATAATATAACGGTAATTTATTTAAACCCCTTAACATACAGAAGGTACTTAGATGTAGCTATAACAAAGGTAATAACTGTTGACACAAGCACCTGATAAGCATCCAATAATAATAATAAAACAACAACAGCAACAAAATAAAAGCATCACCACAAAGAGTAGCTACCATCTGAAGGCATGAAGCACTAATTATGTAACTGTTTTAGCCCTGTCCTAAAGATTTCTCATAAATTTTCTCCTTTAATCTTCAAAAACCTCCGTGACCTATTTTTACTCCCCTCCATCATTTTTATGAACAGGTAATACAAAGTGACTAAATAGAGAGGGGATGAAAAACACGAGTGGTGTCCTGAGAAAGGAACAGTAAGAGAAGAAGTAAGAGGATTTGAAGAAGGAACAGCTTCGGTGTCCAAAGGAGGATTGAACAAGAGCAACCTCACTGACTCAAACTAGGAGAGAATTAAAGATCTATTAACCATATAATTTTTTTGTAGGATAATCAAAATATAACATTATTTTATAATGAGATGTTTAAAATGTTTTCCTTTCACATAGATGCCAAGCACTTGAACTATTGAGTGAGTTGTACATTGTGACAGCATTTTAATGGACTTTCTATATACATGACAATTGAATATAAATTTCCCTCACTCAGCTTTCACTGTAAAAAGCTACGGAGTTAATCTTAAAATGACTCTACTGAGAAAGGAGTGAATTTTGTGTACAACATGTTTGAAAGCATAGAGATGAAATCACAAATGAAATGTTGACCTCAAATTTTACTTGATGTTCAAATCAAGACATGGCTTGAAAAAATAAAAATATGCCATTAATCGTGGCTAATCTTTGAAACCACGGAGACCAGAATAAAGATGTCATTATTCTGTTGTAAATCGGCAAATTTCATGCACAACAATTTATATAAATATTTAATATTACACACAATGTGCCGTAGCATCAAATATTTATCTTAGGAATTAAAGATAAACACCGAATTTATCTAAAATAAATAATTGTTTCCAATTGGCCCTCAGGGCTGCCTCACTGAATACAAGTTAAAGGCTCTGAGGATCACTATTCGTAAAGCTAGGTCTATGCTATGAATATTTCTTTCATTTTTTAAAATTTATTTTATTCAAGTATAGTTGATTTATAATTTGTTATTTCTGCTATACAGCTAAATGATTCAGTTATACATATACATATATATACATATATATATTCAGTTATATATATATATATATATATATATACATTCTTTTTCATGTTCTTTTCCATTATGGTTTATCCCAGGATATTGAATATAGTTTCCTGTGCTCTACAGTAGGATCTTATTTTTTATCCATTCTATATAGAATAGTTTGCATCTGCTAGCCTCCCAATCCATCCCTCCCTATGAGTATTTCTAACTAACTGGTTAAGTATTAAAGTAATACTTGATAACAGTCCCTGGGAAATGTTTGAATATAATATTAATAAGAAATATTCCTCTCAGAATCCTAGAACCTCTGTTTTGATAAAACAGCAATGTAGCTGAAAATTCAACAGATGTTATAGAGAAATTTGTTACCAAACTGTGTTTTAGGCAACATTAGTTCTATAAAATACTAATAGAGGTTTCATTAAAAAAATAGTTTGTGGGACAGATATATTTGGGAAATAATGAAGCAAACATCCTCAAAGAGATATTTTTAGACCTTAAAAAGGACTGTGAGTTTTCAAGTGAGGATCACATAGATGCAGTTTTCACCATTTTCCTTGGTCACAGAGCTGGTGTACACGTACTGTGATGCGTGGCTAACAGCTGAACTCTGGGACCACACTGAGTTGAGACAAAACCCAGCCCTGCCATTTTTTAGGTATAAGACTGCAGATTGCTTAACCTCTCTTTCTCTAAATTTTCTCCTAAAATTAAGGAAAAAGTCCATACAAATCAGTCAAACAAAACTAACACATGAGGTTCCAATGAAGACTGAAAATTATATTTTGAGGATTTAAAGTATGATCTGGCACATAGGACACCCCCATTAACATTTGGTTCTTGTTACAATGGGCTAGGAATTGAATGTCTGTATCCTCCCTCCCCCACATTCATGCACTGAAACTCTAATCTCCAATGTGATGTTATTTGGAGATGGGACCTTGGAGAGGTAATTAGGTCATGAGGGTGGAGTCTTCATGAATGAGATTAGCTCCCTTATAAAAAGAGAAAAAAGACCTCTTTGTCTCTCTCCTCTTCCTCTCTTTCTCTCTCTCTCTCTCCCTCCCTCCCTCCACAATGTCAGGCTATAGTAAGTAGGTGGCTATCTGCAAACCAGAAAGAGGACCCTCACCAGACACCAAATCTGCTCGCATTTTGATCTCAGACTTCCATCCTCAGAACTGTGAGGAATAAATATTTGTTGTTTAAACCACTCAGTCTTGGTATTTTTGTCATAGCAGCCTGAAAGAAGACATGGATTCCTGGGAGCATCTCTGAGGAGCAGTGCACCAAAGTACACACTCTGTTTGAGCACATTTCACCAATGTACTATTCTACATTTTCAACAATATTAGCCCAGCCTTTGTTACCACTTAAGCTGCCCTTGGCGGATCCTTGAATGGGTGATTTAAGGAGTGATCATAGATGTAAATCTTTAGGTGCAAGGGAATAATTTCATCCAAACAAGATACCAAATCTCACCAAAAAGGATTCTGTTCCAGAAGTAGGAAGAGCCACTAAGAAAGTTTTCTCAGGTCAGAGATCCTGTTTAGATGAGTCATGGACTCTAATAGGTATTTTGACAAGATTAGGGGAGTGGAGATATGAGACTATGGGTGATTCTTTAGAATCACACAAGGCCACGCCAAGGCCACATTTAATAAATATGCTAAACTGTGAACAATTAAACAGCTTACATGTAACAAAATGTTACTAGAAGCAGCATGTTGTAGTAGAAAGAGAACCCAGAATCAGCCACTTACTTATGAAGTGATTGTGAGAATGTTGTTTTATTTCTTTGAATCCTAACTTTCATTTTGAGGTTGTTGTGAGTATGTCTAGTTGGCCTTTCCCCTCTGTGAACCCTCAGCATTTTGTGGGTTACATACTGGTACATTGCATAGCACAAGCTGACTTTTCAAAAACAGAGCACCTCTGGAGACCGCAATGTTTGTTTTTTGCATTTTATAAATATGACCTCCTTAAAAAACACTGCTACCAGAGTGTAAATAAGATAGTGTATTCTAATTATACATAATAATAATTATGATATTTTTTTATTATTCTAGATCAGGCATTGGGAATTAAAGAAAAAGTTTTGGGCAAGATCCCTGGCCCTTACAAAACTGGAGATGAAAAGATAGTTCAAGTACAAGACATCTTGTTTTAGTTCAGACTCTCTTATTCAATTTTAGTTAAATAGAAAATGCAAATTTTATCTAAAGAACCCAGTCAATAAAGAAATTTGTCTCTATGTCATGAAGAGGTAATGGAGCACAAAAAAAAAAGAAAAACAGATCAGCAAGTGTTTGGGTAAAGGAAGGTGGGCAGAGAGCAACAGAGAAAAAGTAAATGATGCTGAAAGAAAGCAAGTAAGCAAGAGAAGGAAAGAGAATGAAAAGTTTGGGAAAGAGAAAGACAGATGGGTGAAGACATAAATATTCACTGAGAGGAGAAGATAGAGAAGGGTAAGAACCAGGAAATTACAGAGAAAACCAGCATGTCCAGAAGCATCTGTGCATCTTCTGTTCCATGAAAGTCTGTATAAATAATCCTGTAGCCTTTAATCTCCAGTTGTTAGTTTACAAAAAGTTCTTCAACTAAGCTCTAGCCAAGAATATACTGCTATGATTTATGGATTCATGGATTAAATCCAGGATCAAACTGGCCTAAAAAGGCTATTTAGCTCATTTCTGGATGGGTTATTGTTTCATGGATTTTTAAATATTTGGACTGATTGTTCTCATTACTGAACCAAATTTGGGTCTGCTCGCCTCCCACACAGAAAAGCCAATTTACGGATACCGATTGTGGTGAAGCCTTTATTGCAGGTGCCAAGCAAGGAGTTCAGGATGGCTCGTGCTCAAAAAGACTGAACTCCCCAATGGGTTTCAGCAAAGCATTTTTAAAGGCCAGGTGAGGGAGGAGGTCACAGGGTATGTGATCAGCTCTTGCACAATTCTCTGATTGGTTGATGGTGAGGTAACCAGGCAGGATAACAGGGGTTAACACATTATCAATCCTTTGGTGCCAGTAGGTCTGGGAGCTATGTACTCATGGTTATCAAGTAGTTAATTTCTTCCATTGGCTGGTGGTTTTAGCATCTGTAAAACAACTCAAGAAATGTGTATCAGATACTATTATCTAGGTCCTTCAGAAAGGAGCTATGGCAGAGGATACAGGGGAAGGGTCTGTCCTGCTAGGTTACATTCTGGCATCACATAATACTTTAGATGTGTACTAGGTGCAAGTTAACCTTAACTCCAGGTGGCATTCCTAGATAATAACCTGGAAACAGGAGAAAACTGCTCACCATTCATGTTAGCTTGCAATGGACGCAGGAAAGTGCAATTGAAACATGTGCATTGTATAAAGGAATTTTGCGCTGCATATGGCTTTGGTACCAACCTCTGGCTGAAAATGGTAAAATGTTTCCCACCTCCAAAGCATTTATACACTTACATTTAGTGCAATTGCTTACGCTCTGGTGACAAAAAAAAAAAATGTAGAGGTTTGAGTCAATTACATAATTTTTATTTTATCCACTCTATCAGTTAGACCTTTATTAGTTCTCTAAGATGTGATAGTATTTTCCTAATACTACGGGTTTATAATATTTACCTTGTGTAGAACTAGTATACATCCCAGCACAGATGCCAACTATACATTCGTAGGATAATATAGTGCTGTTTTGATTTTATATTGAACATTTAAGATCAACAGTTGCAGATGATCATGACTTGTGAAGATAAATGAAGGAAAACCGCATGAAAAATGGAGTCAGGAAGCCCTGTAGAGGGAGCTCTCAGGCAGGTACCACTCAACACCCCTCCATCACCAATGGGGAGAAGGGAGATGAGAATTATTTTAACAAGGTCTCTTTGTGTACAGTTCTTTGTATAAAATTCTCTTCATCTCAATCCTTGATGATCCTTGATGATAAGAATGTCACTTTTCTTCTGGTCCAAAGGAGGACAGTTTTTCACAGGGAAATTTCATCTCCTGCTTTTAAGAAAAGGAAGGAAGATGTCTCCCTGTCCAGCTACAATGCTCTAGCCACCGCTTGCTTGCAGCCAATAAGAAACCACCTCAAGTTTGAACTCTTGTTCTCCTCCAGTGAACAGCAACCCTCCCCAATTTTCTCCTAAAATTTAATGAAAGTTGACATTCCCTTTGTCTCTTCAGGCTTGCCTGTCCTGACTTGCAATTCTCTGCTCTTCCTGAATAAATCCATCTTGCTGGTAAAATAACTGTTTATTTTTGAGGTTGACACTATCATCTAATAAATAAATTAAAAGATAATTTAAAACTTATTTGTTTGAAACAGTTGTAGATTATGTCTGATGATTTATCTTTTCAAATTGTCCATATTAACCATCAAGGTTAAAAAGTCTGTATCCTTTCTAAACTTTCAAAGCTATTAAATTTTAAATATAATTTACACGTGTTTAAAATTTAATTTTAAAAGATATTTTTATATGTTTATTCTTAAATAATTAAACATTATAATATTGTAAATATTGTATACCTTATATATAATGGTATAAATAGAATACTGTTGATGATATCATGATAGATAAGAATAATTTCAGCTAATGTTTATTACACATATCTGGAAGATAGTATGTTGCCTTTTCTCATTGAAGACATATCAACTTGGAGATAAAGATAATATTTAATTATGCAAATATTTATACCCTAAGTATAAAAATTACCATATTACTATATATTGTTCTATATACAGCAAAATATTTGTCTAGAATTTTAACCCTATGAATACTGAAGCTATTTATTGCTTTTTTTTTTTTACAAATAATAAAACTGGCAATTTGATTGTCCCAAAACAAGATCTATTTATCACTTATATTCATCATAACACAAGTGACTGTTTATTCAGCTCCCCAAATAAATCGTCGGTATAGTTTCCAATTAGGATTATTAAAAATAATTTCCTAACTAGGAGTCATTCTGTAGTACCTTATTGTTTCAAATCTGAATGGTTTCAACATTGTTGAATAACTGATATATGCAGCAAATTATTTAGTATATTTCTTGTTAATGCATTTTTATACATAGTTTTAGACAATTACTGAATTTCATTATGTTATTGGTTTTGCTACAATTACTTCACATATTTATTGAATGGTAATTTGTTAAATGTATCATTTTAAGTAATAGAAAATCAGTCAAATGATATCTTCTCTCCACCAGCACCAAGAACTTAGAAATAAGGGAAAAAATGGTGCCTTAAAAGCAGGTACTTTTGCTGAAACAGCAGCTTTTATGGAACACAAACACATGGAACGTTAGCAAACTGGCATCAGTCCTGTGGGCTAGATTAATGGGAATAATTTACGCATAGATGAACCCACTGGGATGTGGTCCTAAATCAGGCAAATGAAGGCTCAGGGTGGACTCAACTCTGGACACTGCAAATGAACTGAGGTGATGGCATTAGTCAGGCTATCACTCACCTCTGCCCTGATACAGGTATTTATCACCATGCAGGTTGAGATGGGTATCATGTGACATTTCTTCCATATTTGGGCCTTATAGAACATTTAATTTTAAACACTATTTAATTTTAAATTTTAATTAAACAATATTTAATTTTAAACACTATACATTTAATTATACATGTCTTTATTGAGTATAACCACATCATGTTTAAATAAGCTTCTATCACTAACGTGTAAAACTTAATTTCCATAGTTACATATCTTTATGTTGTAAAAATTCAAGTAGCAATGGAAGTGTTCATCCATTATACAGGAGTATGTCCACAATCAGAGGAGAGTCTTCTTTCAAATTTATTTTTTGGTTTACAGTTACAAATTTACAATTGTCACATATATTATAATTTGGTTTACATTTTTGCTACAGACTAAAGATGATACCATCCTGCTCACCTGGTTCCAGATGAAGCATGGGACAAAATTCAAAGGGCAATGACTAGGCTTCAGACCTTGAGGGAGGCTAAGTTATTCTTTGAGATATTTTTATATAGAGGTTAACGAGGGGTCTAACAATGTGACTAATATATTTCATGTAATTAAGCTGAGTCTATCCACTTACCCTCCTCCACCCTCCAAGTTATAGTGCCCATAGAGTGCTGAGCACTGTACATACATTCTGACTGACTGGCTTTTCAGAGATGGACAATATTAAAATAATTAATTTTATATATCAAGTATATTGCAATATCAAAATAAGTCACTTGACATATCACCTATATTAGCAATAGTTAATTTTAAAGGCTCTAAATTACCCAGGATTATGCTCTAACTTTGCTGATATCCAACTCTGAGTAATCATGTAAGAAGACAGGCCAAAATTATAATACCATACTAGTGGAGTAATCAGAGCAAAATAGGGTGTGTCTTTGTTATAACCAAGAAGAGTTCAAAGGTCACACATATGGAACAAGTTGAAGAGTTCAATCAAAGGTATAGATAACAAAGAAGACACAATATATTGCGGGCCAAAGTTGGAGTTGGAAAAAAAATGTGGAAGATTAAGTTGAAAACCTGGAACCAATTTGGAGTCCATAAGCTAATTTGAAAAGGTATTTCTTGAGCTGTTCTTTCAAAGTCTCTCAATAATACTGGTGTAGAGGACACACAAATGTTGTAACCTCAGGGAAGGAAATTTAATAGCTTGTTGGGATCAGCGAAAAGACCTATTCAAGGATTAGGCTTGAGATAAAAAAATAAGTATGCAGAAATATTGCTTAGGTAAAAAAATAGTGAAAAATGCTTTTTAAAAAGGAGGCTTTAGGGGAGAAAATAAAGTACAATATATAACTTTGTAACTAGGGAAAGCCAGCCTAGAACAATGGAGATGGAGCAGGAAATGTTTAATAATAGCCTGGGTTGAGCCTCTGCTGGATTCTACAGTGATGAAATGAGGCAGTTGACTGGGATTTGTAAGCAGGAAGATAATCTGTACTCTTATTTTGCAAAATATCCTCAACACTTTTAGCAGTTTATTTTTTTATTAAGTGTTTAATAGTATTTTAAAAATAATTTTCAAATTTTATAGAAATTTAAATGGTGATGGCCACACAATATACCTGCAAATTGAATGTAAAGGACTCTGTGTGTGTGTGTGTACTTTCAACTAAAAGTGTCTGGGATCATAAGTACTTTTAAATTATTTCAATTCTCTTAAATAATTAGATCTTAGTTTGCATTGGAAATCTTAGAATAACACATGACTTTTCTAGTCAAGGAAAAATCCCTTTTCCTTTCAGGGCTTTCTAAAATTTCAGTGTATTTTGAGCTAATGGGAATTGCCCCAGAACTAAAATAACATCTGCTCAGTAATTACAACAGCCTTTGCTGTATGATTTTTGTGTCTACGGATGGGTGCCTTTTTAATCTGTTTACCTATTTTTTTTTGCTGGATATATTTGGTGTCTCAAGAAAACTGTAGCTTCCTTAAATGCTCAGATTTTAATTTTTGAGGGGAAACACCCTGAATAATTATTTTGCTCCTCACATTCTTAAGCCTTAATAAAAACTTTAGTGATGAAAAGTAAAAAGAGATGCATATGTTGAAATAAAGAACAATTTATAGTACAATTTAACTATTCTAAATATTAATGCTATGGCTTATATGCATGCATCTCCCTACTGCAATAAAATATACTATTAACCTTAATTTTCTATACCTTAATATATTAACTAATGCATTTATCTAATAATAATTACAAAGTTAATGATATTTTTGGTCAAATACATTTCTTTGTGTTTCATTATAAGTACTGAAAGACTAGAATTTTTCAATATTCAAAGAGAGCTAAAAAAATGTCTATTAAAAATAAGCAATAGCTTTCTCTGTCAAATAACTTACTCAGCAAACAACAGGCAATTTGAGCTGGTTCCTTTTATTTTATGCAGTAATAGTCAAAATACTTCCGTGACATTTTTGTTTTGTATAACTAACATAAAGAGGGCTTAGAGTTTCTCAAATTTAATCTTCAGTTTCCAGTTTTCATCATCTACCTGTCTTTCTCTGTGGATTTCCAACATTCTAAAATGAAGTATTTGCATTTTGTGATACACATAGAATGTGACCTTTTTAGAAAAACTACATCAATCAGATATACTGTAATTTCTTTTCAAGCCATTGCATCAAACAGGAGGAAATTATGAACTAGAAAAAAATCCAAAATTAGTTTTGATCATTTCAAAATACATTTTAACTATAGCAAGCTCCTTTGAAATTTATGTAAAAATGGCATATTCTAATAAAGTTGGCATGATAAATATGTGATTAAACCATAGTCCTCAATAATCGTAATTCAGAGGAAAATTTAGTTCCCATCTTCTGCGTCAATTTGTTTTCAAAATATTATGTCTATATCAAAAAATTGATGATATTTTGGATTTTGTCATAATATGATGGAGAAAAGTAAAAAAAGTCATGGAAGTACTTTTAAAAAAATGTATATAGCGATTTTCTCTAAAGGACATTGAAGACTCTTTAGTTCCATTAAATTGCTGGAATAATCCTTTACTCTATTATGGTATGTTTTAAAAGTGGAAAGTAATATTTGTTTCCTGATGCTTTCCAAAACTTGTTCTCAATAATGCAAAGGAGCAAACCATTTACCAAAAATTACCAGAATTTCCTCTTACACTGCCTACTATTTCAAGTAATATCAATTGATAGAAACATTTTCTAGCTTAAAAAAAATAAGATTAGAAAGCATTACTGGCAGATAAAGATTACAGGAAGTGATTTATTACATAATTTTCCCCTAGATTCCAGGAAGAACACTAATGAAAACAATGAGATGAGAAAAAAAAAAATCAAAATCACCATTAAGAACTTTTGGGGATTCTCAGGATTCAAATAGATGTATTTTAACGATGAATTCCAACATACGGCAATCTAATACCACGTATATACATGCGTGCACACACATACACACTAATTTTAATTGAAAAATAGGTAATAGCTGTTCACCAAACCCATTTTCTTTTTTTTTCCTGAATTCACTGTTGTGTGCGGTTTTTCAAGTTTCCTGTAGTGGGTGTGCTTGACTGACAGCTGATGGGAAATGAATAGAGGTGTTTATGGTGATTCTAGGGGTAGACCCTAAAAGCTGCCCCCGGGGTGGTTTCCTTTGCGTGTTACTTTCATAGACCAGCTGCAGATGAAAAGGGGGCACTCTGAAGTCATGATGAAGATAATGAAGCCCTAAGATGGAAGAAACCTGAGTCCTTGAAATACCACTGGGAGGAAAACAAGTAGCCCTTCAGAAACGTGTTTTTGATTTTATATAAGCAAGAAAAAAATGTCTATCATATTTAATCTATCACAATGTTTTTACTTGTTACAATGGCCTAGTGTCAGTTAATTAACATTTCAAGGACTCTTAATTATTAGAATTCAAAGGGTCATTTACAAAAAAAACAAAGAATTTACAAATGGAAAATGCATATATTTGTAAACACTCCTGAATAATGATATTTGATTAAACTCAGGTTTAATTAAAGGACAATGAAGAATTAGATGATGAAGATTTCCTAGGTTCTTTTGGGTATGTTAAGATTCACATTTTTAAAAGGGATGTTTTATTTGGGAGAAGGATATTTTTAAACTATGAAAAAGGCATTAACTTTTGAGAAAAGTTATCTGACAGTTTTAGAATCTGTGATTTCTTTCGCTAGACTATATTTTCTTTGAGAGTAAAGTCATATAGCGTTAATCTTTCTAGGCCAGAGTTAAGTTATATTTAGCAATTGATAGATGTTCAATACATTTTATTGAATGATTGAATAAAAGTATGTATTTTGTATCCAATTTTACTTTAGCAGTTATATTTGTTGTGAATCATTAGTACACCACATATTTGCTAGATTTTACGGTATCTTATAAAGGTGATATGCATGAAAACAGAAAGGAAGAGCAACAGAGGGAGAGAGAGACAAATATTTTTATTCGGTCTAGCTAGGGACAGGGACCAGTTCTATTAAACTCAAGAGTATGTCAAAGGCTGGAGTAGTAGAAGCAGAACATGAGGACCTGTCCTCCACCAGGTCTTTTGGAACTCTGCACTTGGAAGTTGTCAATGGTGGGGAATTTAGAATACTTGAGAAATAGATTAACTCCAAAGAGGAAAATTTGGAAGTTTAAAACTTTCAGTCACAAAGCACTGAGCTGATCTCCCTGTGCTATGCAGCTGCTTCCAACTAGTTATCTGTTTTACATTTAGAAGTATATATATGTCAGTGCTACTCTCTCACTTTGTGACCACCTAGAGGGGTGGGATAGGGAGGGTGGGAGGGAGACGTAAGAGTGAGGGGATATGGGGATATATGTATACGTATAGCTGATTCACTTTGTTATACAGCAGAAACTAACACACCATCGTAAAGCAATTATACTCCAATAAAGATGCTAAAAAAAACCAAAAAGAAACTTTCAGTCACATTAGACATCACGAGAAGAAGGAGGAAAGTGGATTCCACCTCCAGGAACAGAGTTCTTCGTGCATTTTAAATTATTTCTTTGCTTCTGACTCGTGCATTAATGAAACTTCTGACTCGTGCATTAATGAAAAAATCCTTATAATATAGGTAGGCATTACATGTATCATATCTATAATACTATACATTTTATATGTAAGTACTAGCATGTGAGTATATACATATATATATATATATATATATATATATATATATATGTTCTGGTATTTAAAGGCAAAAGCTCTTTAATGTATTAGTTTTAACTCAAAAACAAGCATAGGAAAATATTACAATTTTCCATTTTGGGTGAGAGCTAAAGGAAAAATGAATCAAATAATCATTTTCAGGATTGTCAGTGAATAGAAAGAATTCTGCCTAAACAATAGCAAATCAAAAGATAAACAAAGAGAGAACTAGATTTTTAAGCTGAAAATCAACACAAAACACATTATGATGAATGTATACAATTAACTATGATAGTATGCAATTCAAATTTATACTGATTTTTCTTCAAAATGATCTCATTTTAAGCATTTCTTATGAATGAAAAATAATTTCCAGTTTTGTTTTGAGCCATCATATAACAAACACCTTGTAAATGAGAAGGAAACAAGAATCCATTTAGCTACTGTGCCAGGATAGACCCTAACAGCAGGGGATTACAATAAAAACCACCTTGATATTATATAGTGAACATCTGTGCTTTCTAAATGGTAAAGTAAATGAACATAATGGATATAGTTTTGGATTCACATTTTGCCACCCGCCTTTACACAAGCGTATGCAGTGTCTTCAAACCACAGAGCCAAATCTCAGATACATCCTGCCAATTTTCCCTTAAATGAGTGTATGCATCAATGACAAGGAACAAACACGTTCTGCAATTTTGTTCACAAGGAAAAAATAATAATTAAGTTTACAACAGTGAGAGACTAGAATCAGAAGCATTTTTTGAGATGAATAAAGACAGGAAAGCAAAGATCCAGTAGAATTCCAGAATCAGCTTATTGTTTTAAGTGGTTTTTAAAATATATATAATATAAATATAACAGATTTAAATAACAAAAATATCAGTGGACCTTTTGTGTGATGTAATAACATGCATAGGGATTTAACTTAGGTAAACATATTTGCTATTGTGCAAGCAGAATTCTCTTTGTGGTTATGACTACAGTACAGAGAAAAGTTGGCTACTCATCTTCAGACACATTTTTTGCCTTTTGGAACACCCAGGATACTCCAAGTTGTATACTTTGAAAGTAAGTAAACATGCTGCCAACTATTTCCAGAGATTTTGTTGCCTGCTAGGATATACTTTCCTAGTTCTTAAGGGGATAGTAAGAATTAATAAAGATATCCATAATTAGATTTTTTTAAATTTGACTGCTTATCAATTTTGTCCATAACATTTAACCTGACCAAAATTACTTTTCCTTGCTTAAATTAGAGATTTTGATAGAACTGAAATTGTATTTGCAGGCATACTTTTGTAGAGGCAGAGCGTTTGATTCTGAGGGAGGTATATCCTATCTTCTCTGTTTACTTGTTTTGTGGCCTAGAGACCTTCTTAAAGCCCCTGGTCTTGAGTTTCTCTGTCTACAAAATGAAGGTATCAGTATCGAACTCAAGATGATCCTGTGTGCTTCAAACATATCAAATTAAATAAAAGTATTCCTTGATAAAATACTTGGAAAATAATCATTCTCTAGCCGCTCAACAAAGAGACCCTACCAACCTCAGAATATTAAGGACTTCAAGAAATCTTGAAAAAAAAAAACCTAAATAAATAAATAGACAATAAATCTGCATTTCCTCAAGTTGACCAGGGTACTTCCATAAACTGGGATGTGGGAAGTAGGATTAGAACATGAGTTAACATCTCTCTGACCCCTAAGATGCTGCATTGTTATTTTGAGGGGAAAGGTAGTATAGGATGATATATGGGTTCCCATCAGCAATAAATTGCTATGATGTTCAACTCGTCTGATAATCACAATTCTTACATGCTCTTCAGAGGTCAAATGAGACTTTCATGAGTTAGCATAAGGAAATATTTTGGCTCTTGGAGTCATTCACAAATATCGAAATCAATAGAAATATTGCAAATTCTTGTTTGGACATTTAAATTCAATTTTTAATGAATTGAAATATAGCTCATATCATGTACCTGAAAAGACAAGCAAGCACCATCTACCTAGCTTTTAAAGTGGCATATTCATCACCTGAATGCTTTCTTTTGGGCCATCGTGAGGAGGAAATAATACAAACTTTGGAAATAAAATGGAAAGTTTTAAATTTCCAAAGGTTACTCACTATTTTGTTTGCAAGTATATAAATCATATAAAAACTTAAAAAGTGTTATCATTTAGTTCCCAACTTCAAAAGTTTACATTATAATATATTTGAGATTAAAAGATAATTAACTGGACTTCCCTGGTGGCCAGTGGTTAAGAATCCGCCTGCCAATGCAGGGGACACGTGTTCGAGCCCTGGTCCAGGAAGATCCCACATGTCGCGGAGCAACGAAGCCCGTGCGCCACAATTACCGAGCCTGCGCTCTACAGCCCGAAAGTCACAACTACTGAAGACCACACACCTAGAGCCCGTGCTCCGCAACAAGAGAAGCCACCGCAATGAGAAGCCTGCACACCACAATGAAGAGTAGCCCCTGCTCACCACTACTAGAGAAAGCCCACGTGCAGCAACAGACCCAATGCAGCCAAAAATAAATAAATTTATTTAAAAAAAGATAATTAACTACAGTTTTTTCTTTCTTTCAAATTCAATATAGTATTTTATTCTAATGTGTATTTCCACAAGATTTTAGTTTTGAAAAGTAAGAGCTGTTTAGAAATATCAACTTAAAGTAATGTCATTCACTAAGTAACTTCTATTTTACTGTAATATGCATACTTATGAATAGCACATCAGTGCATCATATATATTTATATATAATGTATACATATATACATTATATACAAATAATGCCATTCTGAAAATTCAAAAATATATTCCTAGGGCTTTAAAGACAATTTGCTGAAAAACATATTTTAAAAGACTGATAAAAGTAATGACTTGTGACTTTATTAACTTATTAAGTGGTTTGAATAATAGCAAAGGACACGGCCCAATTAAGACCATTAATTCATTAAACAGACACTTATTGCCCCCTGCTTGGTATGTGCAAGGAAAGTTAATACAGAGTTGAAAGATGACTGATAGTAAAGCTAGTGCAGAATTCCTGTGCAGAATTCCTATGCTTAAACCGACCCCTATAATACAACATGGGGAGTGGATGACAGTTTTATGGATGGTATACTTTTTCAAGGCAATGAGGGGATGACTAACCAATCATTGTCTCAGGACAAGGACAAAGGAAGAATTCATAGATGGTATGAAAACTGAGCTAAAAAAATGAGCTGCACAATAGAACAAGGTGCTGGTGAATTTTGTGAGGAGAGATGATTATTCCAGAGAGCCAGAACACAAGTAGAGATGCACGGAGCTGGTAATGAGTAAGAACTATTCCTACACCTGCATATAGTGCGTCATCCCTGAGGATGTCCGGTGGGTAATGAGCTGTTCACAGAGATTCTTGTATGTTCCTCCAAGGAGTTTGGACTATATCAGGGAGTCTATTTTAAGCAAAGCTACTGTATAATCGAATCTGGGTATTAGAAAGAGTACTCTGGAAGCACTGTTGAGAATAGACTGTTGAGAAGCAATCTGGGATATTGTGAAATTTTGGATTTTTAAAATTTATTTTTCAGATATTAAAATAAAGATTGAGTATGCACATATAAGAAACAGAGATATATTTAACAGATCATGAATTTTTTAAAAACAAATTTGGACTATCTCCCTATTTCTTGATTTGAATAGTCAAGTAGATGTTGATTTCATTTTTTGAGACAGAAAAAAGAAAAAAGGAGGGACAGCTTTTGTGAAACAGTAATGAGTCAGTTCTGGATCCTTTGAGTTGGAGACACATCTGTGTGACCACAAATTCAGGTGCTACATGTGTAGCTGAACCTGTGAATCTGGAAGCTCAGGATACATTTTCAACTCAAGAATTAATTAAAATGTAGGTGATAGTTGAAGCCATGGGGGAGAGTATCATTTATTTGCTAATAGGGTGTAAAATGATTAAAAATTTCTTCGGAACTCAACAGAGATGATGAGGTCATCCAAAGAAAGAGTATATTGTGGAAAGAAGGAGCACTAAATAAGGGGTTCGAGAAAGACCCTTCCTCAAGACTGAAGGAAGAGAAAGGGGAGCCCGTGAATGAGACTAAAAGATGTTAAAATGTTGAGGGAAATTTAGAAAATAATACTATTGAGAATTTACAGATATATAAAGTGCTCAAAAATCTCAAATAATCTGAAAAGTTATATCCAACCAATCCTGGAAAATGCCTATTTTATTTGGTAACTAAGTAGGATGACTGAAATTAGGCAAAGAAGTTTCAGTGGATTTGGGGGAGCAGATGTCATTGTATTAGTTTGAGGTGAAGAGATAGCAAGGAATTGAAATAATGAACTTAGACAAGATATTTGTCTAAAGATATGAAACACTTGAATATCATTAGTCAAATGAAAAGATTATACTATTTTATCAGTGAGGTCCCATCCATCTTTGTATATGTATGATTTATGAAGAAAGGAGTCTAATTACACAACAAACTCTCTTATTTAAAATACCATAAAGAAAAACAAAAACACTTTGTAAGAGTTAACTTTAATACAGCCTTGAATAAGGTTAAAAATACATTCTATGGCTTATGAGGTAGATGCATCTTCTGTGTTATGCATTTAATACCCTTTAATCTACCCATATAAGCAATGCTGACTCACTTGAAATTATGAATACATCTTCATCTATAAAATAGATATACTTTTGACTTTCAGGGTCAATAAAACAAATACTAATATATCATTGTGGAAGTCACAGAATGTTAACCATTTGTCTTGATCATTTTATATGCTTAAAAGATTTGTCTTTTTAACATGATTTTAATATTCTATGTGTTATTTTTTATTTTGTCAAGTAGGGGTGAATTGAATCAAATCTATCCAAGATGTACACACATGTGCACACACACAAACTGGTAACAATAGTAAATTATCTTGTGTGGGTTATGGATCCACTACCAGAGTCAAGATAAGAAACAGATACAATCCTGCAAGGATCCATTGTGTTGCACTTTTATATCCACACTCAGTTCCCTCCAGCTTCTCCTGGAACCCACCTAGCCTTTGGCAACCCACTACTAAACTTTCTTCCATTTCTATAATAGCATACTTTTAAACATATTGTATAAATGGAATCATGCAGTATGTAGCATTCAGGATTTTTTTATACCTTGGTGATTAATCCCAAGTTTATTTCTTTATTTCTTGCTGAGTAGTGGTCCATGTATGTGTAGACCACACTTGGTTTCCCCATTCACCTGTTGAAGGGCATCTGGGTGGATTACAATTGTTAATTGTTATAAATAAAGCTGAAATAAGTATTTGTGTATAGCTTTTGTGTGAGCATAAGTTTTCATTTCTCTAGAATAAATGACCAGCAATACAATTGCTAGGTTACATGATAGGTTCGTTGGCTAAAGCTGCCATAATAAGAAGCCACAAACAGTGGTTTAAACACAAAAATTTATCTACTCACATTCCTGGAGGCTGAAAGTACAAGGTCGAGGTAGAGCAGGGTTGGTGTCTGGTGAGAATTCTCCCGCTGGGTTGCAGATGTTTGTCTGCTCTCCACGTGCTCACAATTGTGTGTGTAGAAATAGCATGCTGTCTAGTGTCTCTTCTTATAAGGACAGTGATCCTATTGGGTCAGAGCCCCACTCTTATGACTTAATTTAACATTAATGGCTTCTTTAGAGACGTCATCTCAAAAGACAGCCACACTGGGGATTAGGGCTTCAACAAAGAAATTTGGGAAGGACAAAAACTTTCAGTCCATAAAGTATGGTAATTGGATATTTTGTTTCATAAGAAACTGACAAGGTGCTTTCTAGAAAGGCTGTACCATTTTATATTCCCACAAACAATGTATAAGTGATCCAGTTTTCTTGCATCTTCACCAGAATTGGATGTTATCACTATTTGTAATTTTCGTCATTCTGATATGTGTGGAGTGATATATCCTTGTCTTTTTAATTTACATTGCCCTGATGATTAATAATGCTTAAAATCTTTCCATGTTATTTGCCAGTTGTATATCCTCTTTTGCGAAAGTCTGTTCATGTTTTTTGCCCACTTTAAAATTTGATTTGATAGTTTATTTTTATTGTTAAGTTTTGAAATATTTCTAAATGCTAGTCCTTTATTGGATATGCAATTTGCAAATATATTCTTATACTCTGTAACCTGTCATTTCATCCTGGTCCAATAAGCTTTCCTAGAACAAATATTTATAATTTTGATGACATTCAATTTATCACTTTTTTTCTTTTCTGAATCATAACTTTGTTCTGATTCTAAGAAATCTTTATCAAATCCTAAATCCTAAATATTTTTGTCTATTTTTAGATTAAGTTCTCTCTCTCTCTCTTTTTTTTTTTTTTTTTTTTGGCCTATGGCTGTCCTTGCTCCAGTACCATGTGTTGAAAAGTCTGTCTTTCCTGGATTGCCTTTGCCTTTTTCTGGCTCTATTTATGGGTTCTCTATTCTGTTCCATTGGTCTATGTGTCTATCTCTCTACTAATACCACACCATCTTAATTTCAGGTAAGATAATCTTCCCAATTTATTCTTGTTATAAAAACTGTTTTTGCTATTATGAGATTTGTTACACAGGAAGATTATATATTCCTAGTGATAGAGAAAAAATGGATATTTAAATGTTTAGACAAGGATGAAAAATAGGTTTAAACTCAGTGATATAATTCCATCTTAAGGAGCTAGAATTAAAGATAAAATTAACCCAAAGTTTATGAAATGAATTAAATAATAAAGATAAAAGTAAACACCAACAAAATAGGAATCATATAAGTAATTTAAAGGCCCAAAAATAAATAAATAAAAGGTCATAGATACAGAAAATAGACTGGTGGTTCCCAGAGGCAGCAGGTGGCAGTGGGCAAAGTGGGTGAAGGGGTCAAAAGCTACAAACTTTCAGTTATAAAATAAATAAGGTGTGGGGATGTAACATACAGCATGGAGACTATAGTTAATACTTCTGTATTGTATGTATGAAAGTTGCTAAGAATGTAGATCTTATTAATCCTCATCACAAGAAAAAAATGTAACTGTGTATAGTGATGGATGGTAACTAGACTTATTGTGATCATTTCACAATATATACAAATACGGAATCATTATGTTGTATACCTGAAACTAATAAAATGTTATATGTCAATTATACTTCAATTTAAAAAGTCAGTAGTTCTTTCTTTTGAAACATTAATCAAATGATTAAACCCCTAACAAAACTGACCAGAGTGAGAGAAAGAACACAAATCACCACTATTTAGGAATGAAAGATAACATTGGCTGAGAGAGAAGCTTAACAAGAAAGGGGTATGAAGTCTTTTCTGGAGTGCTGGGCATATTCTATACCTTAATTGGAGTGGTGATCACACAGTATATGCATTTGTCAAGGAGCACTTAAGTATGTCATTGTGTGTAAATTTTACATCAATAACAAACATTATAGAAGAAAACATAAGGCTGAATGAGCTTGCTACAAGAGAGCATTTAGAGAGAAAAGCATGGGACAAAGCCTGGAATTTTGAATAACAAGAAGGCTACTTGGAAATTTTCAGAGTTTGGAGTGTAATTATAAGAAAACTGCCCTATTACAAAAGCTAAGGGGCTGCATAATTTTACTATTGTTGATAATTATTTTTTTATTGTTCAGGAGTGTTATTTGTAGAAATCTCTTTAGGTCATTGCTGAACAGTATCCACTGTATCAGCAGGTATTGGCTGATCTAAGGGAAAGTGATTCTATGTATTCTTTGGAGCACAGCGAAATAAGAGAGAATTGATGTTGATTAAGGATAATAAGGGGATGTTTTTGTTTTTAAGATGTTTAAATGACATGGAAAAGAGGCAGAAATTTTAAAAAAACAAACAATAAAACTAGGGTTTTAAAAACATTCAGAAGAGATTGTGTTGGATCCTATATTGACATATCCAAGGTAACTGTTATATTCTGTTCAGAATTTATGTGATAATGTTACCTTTTCAGTGTGTAATAAAGTTTTCTTTAATTTGGATGAAGGAAAATGGAACAGCATAAATAAAAGATCTTCATTCAAGACTAAGCCACGGTTAGTATTCTCAAGCCATGTTGATATCAGCAGAAGTCGACAGTAGTAAAAAGAACTGTCTGGTTAATCCTTAAATGTAACTTTAGCCACTCTATCTCCTACTGGGTAATTCCTTTACAGGAATATCACTCCAACCTAATCTGAGTTATCTGGCCAACCACATTTTACCAATTACCCCATAAACATTGTTAAAATTATTGTGCAAGATAAACTGGGTAACTAATATCTTAGTCCTCCATTTGGACCATATTTCCTATGCTTGTTCTCTCTTTCCCTGTCCAGATCCTCCCTTGACTTCTATGGATGACTTCAAGAAGCTGCCTTGACTTTTGGTTTCTGGTGGGGTTCCAAAAATGAGGAATACAGGCAAGAAATCAAAGGAGAAGGGACATTGAGACTGGGAATAGATAAATACAGATGAATAACTAGCTAGCTAGAATATAGATTAGATATAGATACAGATATAGACATAGATGTGGAAGTAGATACAGATGTAGATGTAAGTGTGGGTATAGATGTAGGTGTAGGTGTAGGTGTAGACATAGACGTAGGTGTAGGTGTAGGTGTAAATGTAGATGTAGGTGTAGGTGTAGGTGTAAATGTATGTGTAGATGTAGGTGTAGGTGTAGATGTACATGTAGGTGTATATGTAGGTGTAGGTGTAGATGTAGGTGTAGGTGTAGGTGTAGATGTAAATGTATGTGTAGATGTAGGTGGAGGTGTAGATGTACATGTAGGTGTAGGTGTAGGTGTAGATGTAGATGTAGGTGTAGGTGTAGATGTAGATGTAGGTGTAGGTGTAAATGTAGATGTAGGTGTAGGTGTAGGTGTAGACGTAGACGTAGGTGTAGGTGTAGATGTAGATGTAGATGTAGGTGTAGGTGTAAATGTAGATGTAGGTGTAGATGTAGGTGTAGATATAGATGTAGATGTAGCTGTAGGTGTAGGTATACATGTAGGTGTAGGTGTAGGTGTAGGTGTAGATGTAGATGTAGGTGTAGGTGTAGGTGTAGGTGTAGGTGGAGATATAGATGTGGATGTGGATAGATATCCCTTCTTCTCCCCATCACTTGTGGAATCAGTGGGATTCAGCTACATCCCTGGACCTAAAATCACAGCTCTTGTCAGGGGCACTCTGCACATGGCTCTTTTCCTGGTAACAGCTGCTTTCTCTTTGCCTTTTAGTCCTAAAATTGAGAAGGAGAACTTGCTTTTACTAGGTCCTTCCAAGCTTCTATAAACAGCTCATTAACTAAACTCCCTTCAAATTGCCCCAAGTGCATGTGCCATTTGTTTCCTGTCAGAATTCTGATTGCTTTGCCTCTTTTATTGATAAAATTATAAATGAAAGGGAAAGAGAAATGATAGCAGTACTGTTACAGTTTCTTACTCACATCTTATATAAAATATTGTATGAAATATATTGACACCATATATTTGTAGGGCCCAGGTGGCCCCGGTGTTTGAAGTGGGCATGAAGAGATTCCAACTTCTGCCATAAACAAATTATGAGGGTTGGATATGTTATCTGAATATGTATTTCAGTCTTTTATGAATGAAAACTTTCAAAGTTGCAGTTAACAGATAATCGCCTAATTATTCTAAAACAAAACAGAAAATACAGTAGACTGTATACATCTTCATCTGATGATATTAAAGTTATTTTAAAAAATCAGTTCCATTTTGAATATACAAAATGTGTTCTAAAGTATTATTTTGTAAGATTTGGGAGCAAAAGTCCATAGATGAACATGTGAGATGATTTCTGTTAACTCAATAGACATTTATAGGGCAGCTTTCTGTAAGATGGAGGTAAATCGTTAAATGGAAGAGATAAGATCGTTGCATCATAGAGTTTATATTTAGGTGAGAGAATACAGATGATAAACAAATAAAGAAATAGATAAAAATCTTATGTAGTATTAACTACTGTTTCTAGTGCTTTAAGGGAGTTACTTTAAGAAGAGAAATGTGACCAGTGTAGTAGAAGCATAGTGAGTAAGAGAATGTTTAATATTTTATTTTATTTATTTATTTATTTTTTTTTTTGCGGTACGTGGGCCTCTCACTGTTGCAGCCTCTCCCGTTGCGGAGCACAGGCTCCGGACGTGCAGGCTCAGCAGCCATGGCTCATGGGCCCAGCCGCTCCGCGGCATGTGGGATCTTCTCAGACCGGGGCACAAACCCGTGTCCCCTGCACTGGCAGGCGGACTCCCAACCACTGCGCCACCAGGGAAGCCCAGTGTTTAATATTTTAGAGTTTATTCTTCAAGTTGGCTCTTCAATAACTGTTTTTGATGCTAATGAGGCTTTGGCATCCACTCAATGGGTTTGAAGATCTACTCCCAGCTGGGCTGCAGGTTGGTTCAAATTTGAGTGTGTGTTGGTTCAGATTTGAGTCTGTCTTTACCCTGAGCTTCAGGGAAACACTAAGGGGCTTTTGCATGGTGTCAATTCCATGAAGGACTCCAGCAAAGCTAGGACACCTTGTGACATCAATATAAATAGCTGCAAATAGACAGCTGGTACCAAGTAATCAAAAACAGGTGGCTAAATGTGAACTGAAATGTGATGGTGATTATTGTATTTTGAAGGTACAGTCTGTGAATCTTCCTGTGTATAATCAGGATAGCTGCTTGTGTTATAAATGCTATAGGCTTATTGCAACCCCTGTCTATGCTTTCACCACATTAGATTACATATTTGCTTATATAATTTCAAGCATCTGGTTTTTTTTATAAATTTCACTTATACGAATATGGAGAACCAACTATGATCCTGAAAGTGGTCACCTAAAAAGGAATTGTTCTTTCAGGTTATTTCTGAAGTTACAAATGATACAAAATAAAATGCAAATATCTTCACTTAAAATGAAATTCGTCAGGGTATATGCCCAGTAGTGGGATTGCTGGGTCATATGGTAGTTCTATTTGTAGTTTTTTAAGGAACCTCCATACTGTTCTCCATAGTGGCTGTACCAATTCACATTCCCACCAGTGTTCCCTTTTCTCCACACCCTCTCCAGCATTTACTGTTTCTAGATTTTTTGATGGTGGCCATTTTGACTGGTGTGAGATGATATCTCATTGTAGTTTTGATTTGCATTTCTCTAATGATTAATGATGTTGAGCATTCTTTCATGTGTTTGTTGGCAGTGTGTATATCTTCTTTGGAGAAGTGTCTATTTAGGTCTTCTGCCCATTTTTGGATTGGGTTGTTTGTTTTTTTGTTATTGAGCTGCATGAACTGCTTATAAATTTTGGAGATTAATCCTTTGTCAATTGCTTCATTTGCAAATATTTTCTCCCATTCTGAGGGTTGTCTTTTGGTCTTGTTTATGGTTTCCTGTGCTGTGCAAAAGCTTTGAAGTTTCATTAGGTCCCATTTGTTTATTTTTGTTTTTATTTCCATTTCTCTAGGAGGTGGGTCAAAAAGAATCTTGCTGTGATAAAGAAGATGTGGCACATATATACAGTGGAATATTACTCAGCCATAAAAAGAAATGAAATTGAGCTATTTGTAATGAGGTGGATAGACCTAGAGTCTGTCATACAGTGAAGTAAGTCAGAAAGAGAAAGACAAATACCGTATGCTAACACATATATATAGAATTTAAGAAAAAAAAATGTCATGAAGAACCTAGGGGTAAGACAGGAATAAAGACACAGACCTACTAGAGAATGGACTTGAGGATATGGGGAGGGGGAAGGGTAAGCTGTGACAAAGCGAGAGAGAGGCATGGACATATATACACTACCAAATGTAACGTAGATAGCTAGTGGGAAGCAGCCGCATAGCACAGGGAGATCAACTCAGTGCTTTGTGACTGCCTGGAGGGGTGGGATAGGGAGGGTGGGAGGGAGGGAGGCGCAAGAGGGAAGAGATATGGGAACATATGTATATGTATTACTGATTCACTTTGTTATAAAGCAGAAACTAACACACCATTGTAAAGCAATTATACTCTAATAAAGATGTAAAAAAATGAAATTTGTATATCTTTATATTTGATAACTGGGCTACATAAGAATATGCTGCTTAAGAATTACCATCTATCTATCTCAAATCTATCATCTGTTTTAAGTTTAACTTCAAACTTACTCCTAGTTGTCGCTAAAATAACAGTATATATCTTTAACAATATACTATGTCTAAAAAACTCTTTGAAAAGTTTCTACTAACAAAATGTTACCCTATCAAAAAGAAACAACAATCAGCTATTATTGATTTTTGACAAATCCAAGTGGTTTCTTGATATCATTTATTTTTCCACTAAGCAATTACAACTAGCCATTCTGTTAATTCTTCTTCTAACTCTCCTGCTCTAAAGTTCAAATAACATTATCATAAAACATAGACACGTCATAAAACATGACAATCTTTTGAGACCTTAGTCACTTTGACCTATCATGAGTTCTCCATCAGATTCATCAGTTCTCCACTAATGCTCTCAATTATTCTTTATCTACTACCCTAAGGAGAGCAGAAGGATTTGAGTACATGTGTGTTAACTTGATTGTGTTTGCTCTACTGTATATTTTTGATCATTTCATGTGATTGAATATTTCTTTCTTAAATTATTAAGATGGTGCAATATAAACTCAATTCTTTTTTTTCAGCTTTATTGAGATATTACTGACATATATGTTACTTTACAACATACAGTGTGATAATGTAATACATGTATATACTGAGAAATGATCATCACAATAAGGTTAGTTAATACCTCCATCCCCTCACTTAACTACCGTGTGTGTGTGCATGTGTGCATCTGTGTGTGGTCATAACATTTAAGATCTATCCTCTTAGCAACATTAATGTATGTAATAGAGTATTGTTAACAATAGTCACCATGATGCACATTAGGTCTGCAGAATTTATTCATCTTATATCTGGAAGTCTGTACCTTTTGACCACCATCCCTCTATTTTCCCCATCTCCCAGCTCCTGGAAACCATCATTGTACTCTCCATTTCTATGAGTTTAACCTTTTTAAATCACACAAGTAAGTGAGGGCATAAAGTACTTGTCTTTGTGTGACTTATTTCGCTTAGCATAATGCCCTCAAGGTCCATTCATATTGTTACAGAAGACATGTTTTTCTTCTTTGTTTATGGCTGAATAATATTTCATTATATATTTAGATATATAGATATAGATATATAGATATAGATCTCACATTTTCTTTATCTACTTATCCACAGATGGACACTTAGGTTGTTCCCATGCTTTGGCTATTGTGGATAATGCCGCAGTGAACACGGGGGTGAAGATATCTCTTCCAGATAGTGATTTCACATTCTTCAGATGAATTATAAGAAGTGGTATAGCTGAATCATATGGCAGTTCTATTTTTAATTTTTTGAGGAACCTCCAAACTGTTTTACATAGTGACTGTACCAGTTTACATTCCCACCAACAGTGCCCAAGGGATCCTTTTCTCCACATCCTCTCCAGCACTGTTTAACTCCTGGTTTTTAGTAATAGCCATTCTAACAAATATGAGGATATATCTCATGGCTGTTTTCGTTTGGATTTCCTTGGTGATTAGTGATGTTGAGCATCTTTTCATGTACTTGTTGGGCATTTGTATGTCTTCTGTAGAAAAATGTATATTCAAATCCTTTCCCCATTTTTTAATCAGATTTTTTTTTCTTGCTGTTGAGTTGTATGAGTTCTTTATGTATGCTGGATATTAATCCCTTATTAAATAGTTCACAAACATTTTCTCCCATTCTATAGATTGCCTTTTCATTTTGCTGATTGCTTCCTTAGTTGTGCAGAAGGCTTTTTTCTCTTTTCTTTTTTTTTTTTTTTTGATTCAGTACCACTTTATTTTTGTTTTCCTTGCTTGTGCATTTGGTGTCATATACAAAAAAATTGTGTAAAGACCAATGTCAAGGAACTTTCTATGTTTTCTTTTAGCAGTTTTACAGTTTTGAGTCTTATATTTAAGTTTTTAGTCTATTTTGATTTAATCTTTGTGAGTGGTTTAAGGTAGGGGTTTGATTTCATTTGCATGCAAATATCCAGTTTTCCCAGCACCATTTATTGATGAGACTGTCTTTTCCCTACTGAGTATTCTTGGTTCCCTTATCAGATATTAGCTGACCATGCATGTGTTGGCTTATTTCCGAGCTCTCAGTTCTGTTCCATTGGTCTGCATGTCTGTTTTTGTTCCAACACATACTGTTTTGATTAGAATAGCTTTGTAATAAAGTTTGAAATCAGGAAGTGTGATGCCTTCAGCCTTGCTCTTCTCTCTTAGGATTGATAAGCCCAATTCTTTATTTGCTGAGCAGTACCATTTTTTCAAAAACCTCCTTTAAAGATTTTGTGGATATCCACTTAAATGGCTGAATAACCATCTTATTATTTATATAAACTCCATTGTGTTACTTTTATTCTCCTTGCCTTGGGTTATTAAGTATTAGATGATAATAATGTACCCGGAAATTTGTTGCTTCATTTGTATTACAGAATATAATTAAAAACAACAAAAAAAGAACCAAAGACAATAGCAAACACTGTTCTTAGGAGTTCAACCATACTACGTACATTATTTCTTTCCTGAGTTTAATGCACATATCTTCAAATTACATGTCTGAGAAACTATTTAATGTACTTTAGTAGTAAAAGCTCCAAGATTAAGGTACTTTATGAATTATAATAATTGATTCCTAAATATCTTTAAAGCCAAGTAAAATCATTTTTGCTTTTTAGTTTTGTTTTAACTCAGGCTGTTGCTTCTCTTTATTCATGCTATCTATCCTGATGCAAGAAGGTAATGTGCTCTTAAAACAAGCACGACTATTGTGTGTCTTTTCAAGCTTCAGAGTACTTAGGAGCTGCCTTGCAGACTAGGAAAATCAATCTCACTCTTTAGTAGACAAATTGCATTTGTGACTGCAAATGATATTATCAAGGTTGATTGCCCATCTTATTCACCAGACATGAAAGGGTTCTACTTTAAATAAAACGAATTTACCACCACTGAATATATTGGAAACTTTTGCTTTATAATACAAATGCAATTGCAAAACAGAAACTCAAGATATTTTTTCAGAAATGTCAATATCTTTAGATTTTCATTTGATAATTGAACTATATTAGGTCATAATATGGCCCACTATTTCAGTACTTCAAAAATTTGTAATGTTATTCTTTGCAGGTATCTTTAAGTATTTTATCTGATATGAAGTACTGTGTGTATGTGTGTGTGTATTTGTGTGTGTGTGTGTGTGTGTGTGTGCGTACTGAGAAAAAGGACAAGTAAATGCTAGTCCACAGTGTTATTTTTGGGGTAATCTTTAAATTAGTTCCTGTAATCAAGTGAAAATTTTAAAAATAGATATATTTAAAATCAGGCTGTATATCCAAAGTACCTTTTTTTGTTCAAAATTGTGAGATTTTACCATATATTAAAATGCTGCTTATAATCATAGAAGCAGCAATTTGGTATTTAAGTTTGTGGTACACACTTTTGTCATTGATTATATCATAAACAATACAGAACTAAATTCATACTCTTGAATATAAATTTATTTTAATTTACTAGTTAAGATGTAATGCTTTGTAGGTTTTCATTAGTATGGAAGTAATAGTAACAATGATTTCAAATGCTATATACTACCTATTAACACTATTCGGAAACTAAATTCCTCCATAGATATCTATGAAGAGAATTCACAATGGTTAACCAACCACAATCCATTCTGTCCAACCTTTATTTTCATTATTTCATTTTATTCATAAAACCACAATATCAAGTGCTTTTTTTTAATTGAAGTATATTTTATTTACAATGTTGTGCCAATCTCTGCTGTATGTTACTGACATTGCACAGATAAAGAAACTGAGGTACTGAAAGTTTATTTACCTAGGTCATTAGCTATTCAAAACTGAATGGAGAATTAGAACCTAAGCACTCTCTTCTCCATGACTAATCCCACTTCACTATACAACCATGAAGTCAAGTATTATTGAGTTCAGAGTCTACTGTGATTTTTTTTGGTAACTGATTAAGAAAAAAAAATTGAAATGGTTTTTGATAAAAATATGTTACTGTGTGCATCTATCACTTGGAACATATAGCTAACCCTTAAATCTAGATCTAAAGTGATATTTGGGTGTTCTAATAATCTGTATTAGACATAGCTATTATTTCAAAGAACTGGTAGGAGGTATTTTTCAGCATAATAGAATTATACCTTTAAAATCACACAATCTTTAAAACTGAGGAATATAAATATTTAAGGGCAGAAAAGTTATATTACTTTTATTGGTGTTCGTTTCACATAATACACATATTGGATGGAATATTTAGAAAATATCAATATCAAGGGAAAAAAACCCAAAAATATTTGTACAATATTTTATTAGAGAATCATTGCAAAGAAAGGATGAATTAGTAACCCTTCTTATGATTACAATAAATAACTTTTGTTGAGTGATTCCAATGTGCAAGCTATTGTTCTAAGCATTTTTCATGGATCAGCTCAATTAATACAACTCTTTTATGAGGGAGCTACTTTTACTATCCTCATTTCACAAATGAAGAAGCACACAGAGCATGGTTAAGGAACTCACTCAAGGTCACATAGACATTTAAGTGGGAGAGCTGAGATTGAATGCCAGTCAGCAGGGCTCCAGGGCTGCCCTACCAAGCACCATAGTTTATTTTCTCTTTAGAGCTAAGACACCACTAGGATCACTGCTTGTTGCTTTTCCAGAAAGCAGGGTTTTTTATTTGTTTGTTTGTTTTGTTATGTTTTAAATTTTGTTTTATCTCTTTCTCTAAGTGGAATTAGAGTAAAAACCAAAATAACTCCCAGGCTTACTTCAGTATTTGTAGCTATCACTTTAACATTTTAATTTCAGCATAAACTTAAAATTATTTCTACTTTAATATTAGACAATGCATACAATTTTATTTTTTTCTTGATGTTTTGTTTTAAGAAAAGACAATAGTTGGTACTATTGCAAAATTACAGTAATGTTAATGTATTAAAATGACTACCATTTACCATAAATGTACCATCTTCCAAGAATCATCCATAAAAATGATCTCAGGTATAATTAGGCTTTTCAGAAATATAATACACAGCTACAATAAAAGGATCATCAGCCTTGTAATTTTCAGGATCCTGACCTCTTGATTACTTTAGCTTTGATTTAGGAGATAGGTTATTGTCGTTTTAAAAATAATAATTTCACTATTTAAGTTTTTCATAATTATTCTAATTTAATAGTATGCCAAATTCATTTTCTATAATGGGAACTATAAAAAAGGAAGTCTGATCATAATTTTTAAAACATACTGGATAAACATTGCTCAATGAATTCTTAGTATTTAATATGCTAGCATGTGTTGTGCAATTTCAAAAATTAATACAGTATGTTACATATTTGCATATTATATATATAACATTATTTCATTATGATAGGGTCAGGAATAGATAAGGTTTTCTGCAGTGCAAAACAATCAGAAAAGCCCTTGTTACATGTTCACAGTGTATTGGCTGAAACTATTTGGGGGTCCAATTTTGTGGTCCTGCCTCAAATAAAAACAAAAAGAAAAAAAAAAAAAAAGCCAGAGAGAAAAGAGTCTTGACAAGCATGAATCAGTTCTTAATGTCTGAAAAGTGACACATATATCACTTTTGCTTTCATTAACTTGACCAAAGTAAGTTACAAAGCTATTCTGAGTTTATTAGGATGGGAAAGGGATATGAAGAATGAGCATGACCTCTATAGGGGGGTTAGAGACAAACCTGGACCTAACTGAACATAGTAGTTGCTAAATAAATGTTTTTGAATAAATGTTAAAGTAAAATTGTTTCTGCATTAAAGACACTTTCTTGGGCAGATCTTTAGAAAATCTGAGTAAACTCAAGATAAAGCCGACTATTTCCTCAGAAGGAAGCCCTGATAACCACCAGCAACAGGATTGCATTGCTTGGGTCTCTGCCTCCTAGACCATCCAGCAGTGATGGGCTATCAGATCCTACGTGCTCTGATCTCCTTGACTCCTTAGCTCTACACAAGGTATTATTTCTTAGTTACCCACAGAATAGTATTAAAATTATCCTACTGGTTAAAGTTATAGGGAAAAAAAAAAAAAAACCTCTGAGACTTATGTATGTCTTCTAGATTAGGAGTATCTGTACTTGATGGACACAAAATTACTTCAAAGTTTCATCAGTGCGTTCAAAGCTATAACACACACACACATACACACACACACACACACACACACACACAGGATTCTCAAACTTTGTTGGATATTTTCTCTGTCTCCTCTATTTCCTTCTTTGCTAAACAAGAATAACTCTATTACACAAGGCAAAATACTAATAAAAATTATGTAAGCTCTTTTATATACATTATAGGAATAAAAATGCTACAAGTAGGGAATAAGAGAAAAGCAAAAAAACAACTTTTAATAGTATAAAATATTAATGGTCAGTGTCTTTCGTGACACTGTTGGCCTACTTATATTTAAACTACATTGCCTGTAAGCATCTAGGACTTCTTTCTTTTCATAGCCATACAACTGTTATTTCTATTTTCTTTGACATGACCCCTGCTGTTATAGATTATCCCTAGGCAAAGGCAGCTCTTCTAGGTCTTAATATGACAAAATCAAGAAAGTCAATTTCTGTGTCAAAAATATGTACTATTTTTATTCCATTGAAGTTGAATTGTTTGATATCACAAAGACTACAAAGGAAAGGTTAATTTTCCATGAAAGTTGCTATAGTATTTATACACTGTAATGTCTGTTGAAAATATATATTGTAGAAAAGTGGGCTGTAATTATGAGTATCTTTCAGCATGTAAACGCTTAGACAGTTTCAACAACGCCACATGTATTTCATCATAGTAGTCTATAACTGAGGGAAAGGGATAATACGGTTTCAGGAAATTTTAGCCAGAAAATTGTAGAAGTTGCTACTTATAGATATTAATAGTAATGTGTTTTAGAATCAGCACCATGGGATGAAGATTATAGTGTCTGAAGAGAGGAAAACTAAAATGCATTGATTGTATTATTGTGTACTGTCATGGATTTTTAAAACATTAGCCCATTTATGTACCAGGGTGAACACTCAAAATGGTAGAACAAGATGGAGAGAATAGCTTTTTCACACAATTGAGTTATCTCATGCAAAGGATAGTGAGAACCTGTGCTAGGGGAGCACAGAGCTGGTGAGTCTGGGACACTCTTCCCAGTGGAGTAGTATCCTGGTCTGGCTCAAAGTCATACAGAAGGCATGGAGGATGAGGCAATGGTCACTAGGTGACAAAAAGGAATTGGTGTTCAAATCTGAGGAGGGGTGATTATGCACCAAATAAAGTGACCTGTCTCTCCATTAACCCACAGATCCTCAAGGGTTCACCGGAAAAAGAAAAGCTAAGACCTGTGTATTCATATGGGAGGAAACCAACATGATCGTAAGCAAATAAAATCAGAAATTTGTATAAATTTGGAGAGGAGCAAGGATATGAGTTTGGGGGTTTGAATTAATTTCATCCATATCTGCAAGGGCAAGAATGACTCAAGCAAAAATATGGTCTACTGTAGGAGTGTTTATTGCCATTAATTACATATGACAAAGTTGAAAATTAGAAAACTTAAATTCCTGCTAACAGTAAATAATTTAGGAAGCAAATGAGAGAGCTTGGATTTGAAAGTTGATCCATAGTTCTTTTTCACATGGAACATATAGAAATGTAGAAGCTACCCTCATAAAATGTTTATGACATAAATATATGTGAATTTTTAGTGTAGTCTGTGTTGTTATTATCGTGCCACTATTAAACTTATCTGTTTGGAGTAGAGAACCTTCAGTTTTCACTAGTTAGGCACTGACCACACAAGCACAGGTGCACATAATCGCAAGCAATTTTAGAGACACTGTTTCAATATGTCTTTCTTAATGACAAATTGCCAAAACAAAAGGTATGTGCCTTTTGTATATACAAATACAAATGTGTATATACACATACATCTATACAAATATATGCATATTATATGTGCATATCTAATTCATAATATTACTATATATTTCTATGATTTTCCCACATCAGAAGTAATTTAATTCTAGATGTTAGTGTAAACACTATTAGAATATTTAATGTTAGTAAAATATTTTATAGTAACTCAGAAAACAAATTAAATGTATGAGTCATATATATTCCATGTAACCTTTGAATATATTTTGTTTTGCATGTTATACCATTTATAACTTTGGCTTCTCTCAAAGTTATGTAAGTTAGGGATAGTTCTACTTTTATTACAACCATCTTAAATGATAAGAAAAATAGTACAAAGGAAAATCCAATTTATCACACACACACACACACACACACACACCAGAACACATGATTTTTCAAAGCATTTGATTTACTTTAATTGTATCTTGGTTTTATTAGTATTTTCTCTTTATGACAGTTTGGTTACTTTGTTAAGCAATAAAATTATCAGAAAATGCATTGTATATTGGTTAATTTATGCCATCTTTCAGACTTATCTAAGAAATGTATTTTAAGAATTGTGATAGTTTCTCATTTTGTTAAATGAGGTTATAACTTGATGCTCATCCTTTTAGAATGCTCATTGAATTCACTTTTTAAACAAAGGCAGTTGTAAAATATATACATGTATTAGAAATTATAAATACAAGTTCTAAAGGAAAATGACTGCCAAATATTAAAATAACTAATTTGAAGATAATGGAGTTGAAAACTAAAGAAAAATTAACAAATAAAAATAAATAAAAACAGCAACAACAAAAATTCAGCACACATCCTACCCTTTAGAATAAAGGTGAAATAATTTCTTGTTCTTTTCTCATATTTACATCACTTATGTATTATTTCTATCATTGAAATGAGAGAAAAAATTGGTTTCCTAAAGCTTCCCTCATGAATTCTATCAAATTGTGTCTCGTTTCTTTTAGCCCATCCATTTTCTATCATATCAGTAGAATACAATTCACCTTTAAGGAAGTTGTAATGAAAACCGTACAACTTAATCACAGAGATGAACAAGGGTTAAGTGACTTGTTTTTTAAAAAATGCATATTTCACTTCTAAAAAAGAAAGACTTAAACTTTCCTAAAAGTTAGTCACTTTTTTGTTGCTTTTTCTTGGGTATATGCCAACGTTTGCTAGCATTTTTACACTTTAAATAGTTAACATTATTGACCTGGTCAAGGGGGCATTGTCATTTCTTCATGGTAGGTGTTTCTCCTCTTCACCTGGGTCAGAAAAATACAGTAAAACTGATTCCAAGTATTCCTATGCATTTTAATGTGATTTATCCAGAGTCTGACAGAAAACAGATCAGGGGACATTAGGATTCTGGAGTAGATAAGACTCTCCACTCACTTGCAATGATGTAGCCTTAGATAAGCTACAAATTTTGAGACTCACTTTCCTTGCCAAAACAGTGAAAGTAATTTCTACCTTCCAGGTTCAAGATGAGGGTTCACTAAAATTGTCCACCCAAAAGACAGTAAATAAGAAAACTAAGTACCATAAAAATACGTATTTATAAAAATAGATCATGACTTGTATACATTTCTTTGTAGTGCTAACCTTAAAGTTAAACACAAACTTATGCAGTTGGGTTAGGGTGGGGCTGGCTAGGAGAAAGCCTTTTACGGGAATTCTAGGAAGAATCCCTAGAATTGATGAGAGAAACTCAGGAAGAGTTGGGCAGTTATACCTTGAATTATAAAGAGAAAAAAATGATTAATATTCACTTCCCAGTTGAGAAGAACCACTGTTCAAAAGAGTCCACTCAGTCCTTAGAAGAAGCTTCTGGTCTGGAATGTATCTTCCAGTGGACAATTTCAGCGCTCAGCACAGAGGCTGCTTGCACAGGAAGGAGCAGTATTCGTTCTTTGGATGAATGGCGTGAGTGCCATGAACGACTGGGGAGTCCCTACCCTACACGATCATTCCTCTTGACAAGGGTTTTGATTATAAGCATTTGTATACATTGGGCACGATTACGGTAAGTCCCCTACATACAAACCTTCAAGTTGCAAACTTTCAAAGATTCGACATGCGTTCGCATGTCCGATCACGTAAGTTAGTTCACGTGTCTGGCGTAAATTGTCAAGTGCATGCATTCTCTACAAGGGGTTGTGCTTTTGTGTACTTTACTGTACAACACTGTATAGAGTGCAGTAGCATCGTATCTTTATTTCAAGCCCAGCACGTCCTGAAGCAAGTGTACAAGCAGCGGTATATGGCTGATTGTGTTAGTTGGGTACCCCAGCTAACTTTGTTGGACTTATGAACAAGTTGGGCTTAGGAACGCACTCTTGGAATGGAACTCGTTTGTATGTAGGGGACATACTGTACATGCCTCTTCAATGGCTTAAGAAAACAAAAGATATTTGATTTCACAGTGGGTGATGGCGGTTTTATTTCTCCATGGGAATTACTAATGTTATTTCAATAAAAACACCAATTTTATAGACAAGCATGTACTTCTTGAGTCAGACAGTGTGACTCAAATGAGAAATACTAGGAATAAATGAATTAGGGTAAGCTATTGTGTAAAATAGTAGCTGGCTTTCTTAAGAATAGAGGGGTCAAGAGAAATTTTTAATAAAATGTCACAATGAACTATATAAAATATAATATATAAAATTCAAAATTTGCTATATAAAATAAATGTCTATACTAAAAATAATTTCCAAATAGATCTATATTTATCATATGGTATACATTCAAACATATTACTGAAACTCAAAAGGTTATTTTTTAAAAATTCCAAACAAAAACATGCCAAATCATTTTCCTAAATCTAAACCTGATAATAATTACCATGTAAATAACAGTGTAACTATACTTATCTTCACATTTCTTCTGAGGAATACATTTGTGAGTTCTGTTTTGTTTTTTTCATTCTAGTCTTATTACCACTAAGTTCTACAGCTTGGAAGGAAAGATTGAGAATGTTCTCAAGAATCTGACTCAAGGCAGTAATATTAAAGAGAAGAGAGTCAAGAGAGTCTTGATTAAGCCCTAATTGTGCTATTTGGAGTAAATTAATTATATTGCAAAAAATATAAAGATTAAGATTAGCAGAGTTTTATGCCCTGGGCTATGTAAACATAGGGCAACGTTGCCATAAGGCATCTTTGGAGAGCTTTCTAACTGGTATCTTCAGACCTATTCTATATTCCCTTGAAATTTCACAGTTGAAGAAAATTATATATTCATGTCTATAAGGAGTGCATGGAAAACAAACTTCTCCTTTGAGCATAAACAGACTCTTTTTTTTTTCAATATAATGGCAGTGTGCATTTTTGCAATCAGAGTGCTGACTCACATTTGTTTCAGGATATATAGTTATACTGGAAATATACAGAAACTCAGAGAAATGTGCTCCTAGTTATTCATTACATCAACGCCAAAATATATAGGGAGTGCAGGAAGAAGACAGAGAAGTATGTATGATGTTCAGTCCTAGGACTACAATACTGTTTACTAGTTTGCTTGTTTTCTGGTCACATAGCAACTTATCATCTCACTATTAGAGACACCAAGCATATTACACTGAAGTTAATTTAATAACATTTAATTTCCTCACTTAGAATGGTAAGATAAACACCTCAAAATTAAATGCAATCTCAGTTCACTGGATATTTTTTTCCTACATGTACATATTAAAGTGTGCATAATTTTGGCTGGTTTGGGAAGAACGATTCAACACAGGGGAGGAGAAGACACTAAAGAAAGAGCATCTGGGTCTGAACAAGAAATAATGCTCAAGAAGAAGAATGAAAGCAAGATATTTCAAACCTCGCTATTTTTTTTGTTTGGTTTGTTTGCTTATTTTGTTTTTAAATGCTTATATACATCATGCCACTAAATAGCTTATAGTCTTATAGAGATACAATATAAACCACAAATCTATAATATATAAAGGTCTTATAAGCATACAGTAAAAACCACATGTATATAATACAGAATACTAATTAGTGAAAGTAGGGGGAAATATTTTGACGATGAGGGAACGGTAAACTACTTCCATTTGGGAAAAGGCGAAAATTCTCACATATCATAAAGAATATAAATTTCCCTAAAAAGATAATTCAGGCCGAATTTCTTGATTAAGAAATGAGAAGGAACAGCATGAAGAAAGGCATGATGGAGGAAGAACGTGTGTGCATAAGAGGAAGGTGAGTATTGTAACCAAATAGCTTGCTGTTTTCAAAGATATTCTTCAAGGGAAATATTAAAAATATATTTAAGTATAAAATTAATGATTTTAGGAAGGTCTACATAGCATCAAAGTGTAGTCATTAAAAAAGAAGCCATTTTGAATATATGTATATGTATAACTGTATCACTTTGCTGTACACCTGAAACTAACACAACGTTGTAAGCCAACTACACTCCAATAAAATTAAAATTTTTAAAAAAAGAAGGCATTTTGAAACACCCTGTGGTTTTCCTATATGCAATCATCAAACATTTATGGAGCATATACTGGGTTAGATACTGCTCTTGATCTGAAGAAACAAGAGTGAACAAGACAGCCAAATTCTCATCTCTCTTTAAGGAATTTATATTCTAACAAGAAAGGAAGAGGATTTCTATTTATATCTGTGCCTCTATTGTTTATTTGCATGCTGATATATGTATGCATGTGTATGTGTCTATACCCACTCAGGTAAGCAAGTAAGTAGGTAATGTAAATTCAAATATTAACAAGTATCCTGAAGAATAAAACCCAGGTGGGGGACAGAAAGTTTGGGTGGGACTTAAAGATTGAAGACATGAATGCATCCCGAGATCTGAATGATGAACAGAAATGAGGCTTTGGAAGACCTGAGGGGAGAGGATTTAGGCAGAGTACTCAAGAACCCACAGCCCTGGGGCCAGAAGGAGTTTTGTGTGCTGATGGAAGGGAAAAGTAGGCCATGTGGACTCAAGTAGAGTAAACCTGCGGAGAGAACGATGAGATGAGGGCCAAGATGGATGGAGAAGACGGATGTACCATCCTGGTAGATTCCTGTGTGAAGTTTGGAATTCACTCTAAGCACTGTTGGGGATTCATTGACTGAGATGTTCAAAAGCAGCAGTGGCTTGATCTGACTTGCCTTTTTACCAGATCATTCTGATTGCAAAAATCATTCTGATTGGAAGCAGAGAAGTGGTGTTTAAAAACCCACTGCTGTGGTGGAGGTGAGAGATAGAAGTGACATGGACTAGGTGGTAGTGGAGGACAGATGAGATTTGACCAGATTCTCAAATCGATACATATTGTGAAGATGTCGGCTACAGGACCCGCTGACAAATAGAACGTGAGACGTGAGAGAAAGTGGAGTAACCAATATTTTCTGTGTTTTTGTCTGAGCACCTCAGTAAAAACATATTTCAATCCATTTAGAATTTTTTTTTCTAACAAGTCCAGAAGACAATGCTTGGGAACAATTGTTTATAATATTAAGTTATTAAGTTTAAGTTAGCCTTAACGGCTGCATTATACCCATCTGCCTGGAGTGCTACCCCTCCCAGCCCATCCTCCATCCCTTTCATCAATCTAACTGCTATTCTGCTACTCATTATTTATTACTCAGTATCTTTCTAGAGATTGTTTCTCTGCAAGCCTACATATATTTTAACATATTTATCTCGATTTTAATTACTTAATTTTTCATTTAATAATTTAAGGTTTCCATCCCTACTATGAAAGCTCCAGAAAGGCAGGGACTGTGTCTGTTATATTCACAGATTATTCTCAATACTAAGACCTTGCCAGCAGTGGCATGTCAATAAATATTTATTGAGTGAGTAAGCAATTCTCTTTCCTGCCTCTCCTAAGTTTTTTCCAGTCCTTTATATGGGAGCTCCTGCTGTCTTTTTCTATCACCTTTTACCTCTTCCTATTGCTGTCAACTACTAGTCAGCTAAGTGTTGTGTGGGGAAGAGGCTTTTAGCCTACTTTTAGCTAACTACCAAATCCAAAGTCCTGGGCAACCATTCATACCGGACTTTGAAAGCCCCTGACTTACTTGCATAATTCACTTTCATAAAAGGTATATTGAGAGAGCCCATCAGGCAAATGAAGTTCTGATGGAGGAGACAAATACTAATCAAACAATCCCATTAAATACTCTGACCTCCAGTCCATGTTAGCTACCCTCTACCATAGACACTGCCTTTAACTGCTCCACTTCTATTGTAATTCTAGTCCTGATTCCTAGACCACAAATCTGATCCCTTCACCCTTTTCATTCTGCTCCTCCGGCTCTGTGCATATGCTGAGACATCTGGTACATGGCCTCGGCTTTTACCCTAGATGATTGCTTTGTTCGTGGGTTTACTCCCTGCTTCTTCTTCCCTTAATATTCCCTGGCTCTTCTTTCTTTCCTGAAGCTTTATCTTCTTCAACTCTGCTTTAAGCCACAGATTCTTGGTAAGCCCTAATCTGTAATATATTTATGTATCTTTCATCCTCTAATTCTGTGAGAGCAGTTGAATTTTGCTGGGGAAAATCCCATAAAAATTTTAATTAGTGGCTTTGCAAATTTGTGTTTTCCCATCTCCATCAGGACCAGTGTTGTTCAGTAGACTTGTCATGTGCTCCTCGCCAGGTCTCTCTGATTTCCACTCTCTCCAGGAATCTTTCTTAACACTGTTTCCTAGTCTCTTAGCAGATCATATTGCTTTACATTTTTGGAACATTTGGTCTATCTATAGTAGACCCTTGGGCTTCCCTGGTAGCACAGTGGTTGAGAGTCCGCCTGCCAATGCAGGGGACACGGGTTTGTGCCCCGGTCCGGGAAGATCCCACATGCCGCAGAGCGGCTGGGCCCGTGAGCCATGGCCTCGGAGCCTGTGCTCCACAACGGGAGAGGCTACAGCAGTGAGAGGCCCGCGTACCGCAAAAAAAAAAAAAAAGTAGACCCTTAACTTACTGCTCTGGTGCCGGCACATTTATCCACAGCCACAAACATTCCTACTGCCTTCATTTCTACCCTAGAGTAATGGGTGGGGACTTCTCATTCTCACATCCTATCACCATTCTTATGGTTTACAAAAATGCTAATTTACAAACCTCTGGAATGGTCTCTCTGCTCTTGAACTTTTCTTTTTGAATCATCACACATTGTATCACTAGATTAACCTTAGTAAAATATATTTCATTGAGTTCCATCCATATACAAAAACTCCCAGAAATTTCTTTAAGCCTTTAGTATCTTTCCCAATCTCTTCATCTGTTTACCTAACTTCATGATAACTAATGCTGCTTTCTACAACTCTCACTCTACATATGGACTCCCAATTCACAGGGCCTTTGTTTTTTCCCCAACACTCTTGTATTTTTTTTATTATTTAAAAAATTATACTTCTTCAATTTCAAAAACTTGGAAAGTGAATTCCAGTCAAGAAGTCACCTATATTAAAGGCATAGCACTAACTGCTGGGAATAAACTAATAAATGGAGTGGCCTGTTCCTTACCATTACTAGGCTCACAGCCCATCTGAAGGGGCAGATGCTTACATGCCATTAGTTAAATGCTATTATATGATGTTGTGGGATCTGTGGACCACGTAGAAGGACATGGTACCCAGAGTGAGCGGTTAAGGTGGGATGTCAAGGAAGGCTTTGAACATTAAATACCAATTACATTAAGGGCTACAGGACGAGAAGCATGTATTAAATAAAAGAGACGGCAGGGAGGAAACAACAATGTGTGCCATGCTTTTCTGAGATGTTAAAGAGTACGTATAGAATTTAAAACCTAGTTTGGCTGAAATGCAGAGCTAAAGGTGAAGGTGGGTGACAGACGGAGTTGAACAAGTAATTTTGTTATTGTCGCCATGTTAAGAAGCTTGGATATTGTAATAAAAGCGTAGGGAGGCTTGAAGAATTAATAAGGTTAGATTTGATTTTTATATCAGTCTGCTCTCTCTTCTGGCTTCAGGGGAGAAAAAGTGTCCAAGAGTGTAAAAATGCAGGCAGAAAGCTGAACTAAGAGGCACTCATGTAAAAGGTAATGGCAGCATAAATCAGGGTAGAGGCATTGGGCCCCAAAAATACTCTACCCTGTGGATATATAGAAATTAACTTAACCATTCCCCTAGTTTGGCGCATTTATATTCTGCCTGGTGAATCTCTAAGAAAGGAATAAAGTGTATAACATTTCTTACATGTATTTGCCTTCATCTTTCCCAAAGAACGTCTCATAACACTATATTTATGAGGCTCACACTACAAGAAACTCTGACAGAGTGTTGTTTAGCAGTGGATAAATGCTTATGCATACACCCACAACAACACAAGTACTTGTTTCAAGCCCAAGAGACCTTGGATGGAGAGTATACATATTACTACAAACAAAATGTAGTATATTATATTTCTCAAAAATAAAACATCTAACTCAATATCACAACCAAATATGCTTAAGTATCATTTCTTTGTTCAGTGTATTGTGTGTTACATTTGTAAATAGTTGTGTTGCTATGAAATCATCCCTTTTACTGGTTCTGCTAGAGAGTATTCTCTTTTCTTGTAAGAAACGCTAAATGATAGTTAGGTGGCATCACTCAATTTAGCATAATTATTCTGGCATTGATTCTCATTCAAACATGGTGCCAAAAATTCAACAAGCCAATTTTTGGAGAAAAGTTCAGTTAGTGTTATATTTTTCATGGGTAGAGGTTTTCTCTTCCTTCTGGACTCTTCCTAGGGAAGCAGCTGAAGGATTTAGTGGGAAAACTTCAAGTCATCTCAAGCAGTCTCTGGAAGCTGCTTTCTCACTTTAATTCTCCAATAATAAATGCGGTATAATAATAGCTGACAGCAAGATGGAAAGAAAATATATAAATACATAGAATAAACTACTCACAGACAATCTGATCAATGCATGTGTCTGTGGCTAAGAAATCACTTCTCCCTTGATGCATATTTAGTTCATTCTATCCCACTGAAAAGTAATCTAATAACATTAGTCTTTCCTCACCTGGTAAAACTGACACAGCCTATGCAAGGGAACTGAATTTCCTTCTTTGGGAGGAACTGTAATACAGAGATCACATTAACTCTCAAAGGGAATGCATTCTTTATGAAAATACTTCCTGTTTGATAAATACTGCAGAAAAACATTTTAAATAACTCACTTGATTATGTACAGATAAAATAAGTGTCTTTGATAACCTTATAAAATATATTATTTTTTTTATAGTGGCATCTCGGAATATGGCAAAGAGAAAAAAATAGATAAGTATTTCATTCATGGGTAAATATAAAGGTAGGCTTGGCTCTATAGGTATTGGGAAATTTTTATCTAGTAAGAGAAGTTCAGTATTTTCTATTACAATATCAATTTTAAAGAAGCATTTAATATCTTAATATCAGAAAAAGAATGATCTATAAGTCAGTGTAAGAGATATGAAAATTGTAAAGACCTTAAGTGACTGTCCCTTCTCTCTTTTCTCAAAATATGTAAAGAATTTACAAATGTGCTTTTACTGTAATTCAAACTATCTGAAAAACAACAGTGGTAAGGCTATGAATGAATGAAGAAAGTGTGTGTCATTAATTCTCCATTGAGTACAATCTATTCTCTGTACCAAGTGTCTGTGATAACACTACAATTTTATTTGATTAAACTTGCTCTCAATTGTCATAATCCCTAAAAACACATAAAGCTCATTTAATGAAAATCCCTACTACTCAAAAATAAACAAATGGGACCTAATGAAACTTAAAAGCTTTTGCACAGCAAAGGAAACCATAAACAAGATGAAAGGGCAACCCTCAGAATGGGAGAAAATATTTGCAAATGAAGCAACTGACAAAGGATTAATTTCCAAAATATACAAGAAACTCATGCAGCTCAATATCAACAAAACAAGCAACCCAATCCAAAAATGGGCAGAAGACCTAAACAGACATTTCTCCAAAGAAGACATACAGGTGGCCAAGAGGCACATGAAAAGCTGCTCAACATCACTAATCATTAGAGAGATGCAAATCAAAACCACAATGACGTATCACCTCACACTGGTTAGAATGGCCATCATCAAAAAATCTACAAACAATAAATGATTGAGAGGGTGTGGAGAAAAGGGAAACCTCTTGCACTGTTGGTGGGAATTTAAATTGATACAGCCACTATGGAGAACAGTATGGAAATTCCTTAAAAAACTAAAAATAGAACTACCATATTACACAGCAATCCCACTACTGGGCATATACCCTGAGAAAACCATAATTCAAAAAGAGTCATGTACCACATTGTTCATTGCAGCTCTATTTACAATAGCCAGGACAGGGAAGCAAGCTAAGAGTCCATCGACAGATGAATGGATAAAGAAGATGTGACACATATATACAATGGAATGTTACTCAACTGTATATAGAAACGAAATTGAGTTATTTGTAGTGAGGTGGATGGGCCTAGAGTCTGTCATACAGAGTGAAGTAAGTCAGAAAGAGAAAAATAAATACCATATGCTAACACATATATATGGAATCTAAAAAAAAAAAAAAAAGTGGTTCTGAAGAACCTAGGGGCAGGACAGGAATAAAGACGCAGACATAGAGAATGGACTTGAGGACACGGGGAGGGGGAAGGGTAAGCTGGGACGAAGTGAAAGAGTAGTACTGGCATATATACACTACCAAATGTAAAACAGATAGCTAGTGGGAAGCAGCCGCATAGCACAGGGAGATCAGCTCGGTGCTTTGTGACCACCTAGAGGGGTGGGATAGGGAGGGTGGGAGGGAGACAGAAGAGGGAGGGGATATGGGAACATATGTATATGTACAGCTGATTCACTTTGTTATACAGCAGAAACTAACACAGCATTGTAAAGCAATTATACTCCAATAAAGATTGTAAAACAAAAAAATAAGGTGATTAAGAGTGTTAAATTCCGCAGCAAGAGCAATCATGGAAATCACTATGAGGAGAAGCTTATATATCCTTCATCTGATTTAAAATTAATTGGTATTTTAAAGATTATTGGACAATTTGTAAACTGGCTACAAAATTATTTGGTGCAAGTCATAGGTTAAAGAATAATAACACATATATTACCTATGAAAATAAACAGAAACATGCATTCAGTGATGTACACGAAAGCACATACAAGTTTTTCACTTTTATTAATTAAATGGTAACCTCAGTAAATTATTTTAAAGCATTTTTTATTATAATACATCAGGATGTCAGAAGTCATGATAAGATACAGAACCACTGAAATATTGCCTTGTTATTTTAATGTTACAATATCCTAATCCGTTTTCTTCACAAGATATTTCCGTAGTCTTTCAAGCATCATGAACCTGCTCTGCTCTAATTTGAATCACAAGTACAAAAAATAGGCTCTTTTGACCTATGGGGATGCACTTTCTGTTTAGTTGCTGTACTAAATTGAAACCTAACATCTCCAATCAGCAGTTCTAAAACTCAAGTTCCTTTGCTGCTATAGACTGAACCACATTTAACATGAATAGGAAATCTTTCCCAAGAACAGCTGATGGACCTTTATCTTAAACTACTGCACATCTCGCTTCTAGCCCACAATGTGAAAGCGATTTTTTTTTTCCCTCACAATGTGTGATTCAGAGAAAATAATTTAGAGAAAGGGCAGCGAGCTGCTCACTGAGGCAAATTGTTTTAAGTATTCTAAGTACTTCCGGTAGTGCTGGCTACTGGAATAACGGTGTCCTTCTAGTTCATATAGAACCTAAAGAAGATTACGGAGTTAGGATTAGTTTATCCCTGGCCTGATGGTTCCCTCTAAAAAACTACATTCCAGAGCTTTTCAAGTTCTGTATGTAATATGGCTCCAACATTTCCCACACTATTTTGTCCAGGATATCAGTCAGTTTTTGTGGATTTTCTTTCTGGAACTTTATCAGAATAATTCATTTCTAAAAATAATTAAACACAAAAATATCCTGCCTTCTGCTTAAAGCTCATTCTCGTCTGGGCTTCTGTGACACATGCCTTTCCTGATTTTCCTGTTTTCTCTCTGCAGACCCAGATACTATAGCTGCTATGCCCATTTGGATGTTTTATATGTGTGTCAGTTTTCCATTTGGATGTTTCATAGTGTTCAAAAATGAACACTCACTTTTTCCCGATTTCAATAAAGGATATCACATTCTTATTTGCACATAAGAGGAATTATGGAGTTTTTACTCACTTTCTCTCCTTCTTATTCTTACATAAAATCAGAGTTTTGTCATCTCTGATCTCCATTCCTAGTGCCAACAACCTGGTTCAAATCTCCATAATCTCTTACTTCGTCTTCAATGGGTTTCTAACTAGTCCCCCTAGTTTTACAATTTTCTTTCTTATGTTCTTCCAACTTCTTCTGCAACCTAATATTAGAGTGTTCTTTGTTAAAAAAAAAAATTCAATTTTCTCATTGGAAATATTTCAGTCTTTGCTGATTGCAGTTAGGATAATATTTAAAATTGCTTCCCTGATGTAGCAGGCGCTTTATGATTTTGTCCTTGCCTATTTCTACAACTTTAATGCAAAGGTCTTAGCTCACTTCAGTTGCACTGTCGTGTGTGTGTTTTGTTTCTATTCAGATCTGTTGCCTCAGGTTCGTTCTATAGTATCAACTCCTTAAGACAGAGACTAGGCCTGTTCAAAATTTTGACACTCAGCATGTATTATCTAAACAGTGAGTGCATTAGTCAGTGTAGCCTTAACATCAGTTACAATTTAATGAAATAATATTTTTGATGCTAAAATGTAGTGATCAAATTAAAATCTAAAATATATTTAGTTACATATACATTTTTCTGCCTATGTACTCAAGTGTTTTTCTATAACTTTCTAAAATCAAGTTGTTATTTTCTGCCATGTAGGACTAATACAGTATTGACTCATTTTGCAATATAGTGCAGATGGGGAAATAAGGGAACAAAAAGAAGTCTGAGGAAATGGTGAATTTCACATTTATTAATTTGTGTTATGAAATTAAATGGCAACATTTTCACTTTATCTTTAAGCTCTTTCTGGAAGAGAAGACAACGAAAGCAAGTGTCAAATGTGATTTATACCATGTTAATAAAATGACTTCTCTCTCTCTCTAGCTTGCCTCTGGAAATATTTGTTTATATTTAATTCAGAAGAAGAGAGACAGAAATAGAATGAGGTATACTGGGCTACAGTTCCAATCCCGACCCATTGCTTTATCGTTTGCTTTATCATTCGAGGGCATTTTATCAAGCGGCCTCAGTTCCATACATATACATTTTATATTTGTATACATATACATTGTGTATTATGTACAATATTATTATATTTTCATCCTACTTGATATCTTGAAATTGTCTTTTAATTATAATATGTTTCCTAAGTAGATCATACACTCTTTTAATATTAATGCCCTAAGTAGTACAAGGTATTAATAATATATTTAATTTGCCAATGTCTCAAATTATTAATTACACGTTAATTTAATGAGCATTTTCTATGTGACAGACACATAGATATTTGAGAAAATTAAGCAGGCAACTTAAAATGAAGAAATATGAATATTTTAAATATTTTTGGAAAGTATGTTCAAATTTAGAACTAATCAAATATGTTCAAAATTATATATATATATATTTTTTTATGTATAGTTATTTGGATATTATATGAATGAAAAATAACAGAGTTAATGTTTGACAGGCTAAAAGTATTTTCACACAATGAAACACTTCACACTCTGAGGTCCACAGGAGAGGTCATACAATGTGTTCACCATCCTGTGCTTAGCACAGTATCTGGCACATATTAGTTGACATATAAATGGTAATGAATTGTTTTATTGTTTTGTTTTACGTTTATCTTTTCACAAAAGAGCAAGTAACTAAAGACTATCTTTCCATTACAAATATGAAATATTATTTGCTCAATCATACATATATCTGATTAGAATATATAAATTATATATATATATATATATAAATACTAGAATACCTGGTTTCCAATGTGTGCCCTGCTTATTTAGTATCACATCATAGTGCTCACGCATCATGGAGGGTTCTTTTTTTTTTTTTCTGTTAAGCCATGTAGCAATGTATCCCAAGTGTCTGGAAGAATAAATGCCTGGTATATACTCGGCTGTCAGTAAATTCTCAATGACTGAATAAATATCACTTAACCTTTCTGAGCCACAATAGTTTCTGTAAAATAGGGCTAATAATATTTACCTCCACGCTTTATTAGGATGCAATTAAATAAAGTAAGCTAAGTGTTGGACATATTAGAAGTGTTCGATACTTATTACTTCCTTTTCTGTCTCTATTTTTCCAAACAATTTTCTGGTTGTGAAACATCTCAGACAGAAGGATACTAATCAATGGGTCACATAATGAAAACAAGCCCCAAAAGAATGACAGACACAAAACAGAGTAAACCTTGATTCATAAAGATGACTTAATAATGTGAAGATATGTTTTAAATCAGAAATTTTACTTAAAAATAAATTATAGTGTTTCCCTGGTGGCGCAGTGGTTGAGAGTCTGCCTGCCGATGCAGGGGACACGGGTTCATGCCCCGGTCCGGGAAGATCCCACATGCCGCGGAGCGGCTGGGCCCGTGAGCCATGGCCGCTGAGCCTGCGCGTCCGGAGCCTGTGCTCCGCAACGGGAGAGGCCACAACAGTGAGAGGTCCGCATACCGCAAAAAAAAAAAATTATAATTCAATATACATTTTAAGAAAATACCCACTTCTTTGAAAACCATAGTCTTATAAGTAAATCTCATCTTCGCATTACTTTTCAAAGTCAAGAAGAACTGACTATTATATGAATATCTGACTACTCTTTCAAACAAGTTATGCACAACTATGCCATCCATAAAAAAAAATACTTTTAAAGAAATTTTAATTGTTTGGTCTTATAAAGAATTTTTATAATGAGATTCATTAGCACATACTACAGACAATATAGATTTACCTTACATAGTAAATATAGAACATAACATAGCTGCTAACTCGTCTGTATATCTTTACAACCTTATTAATTTTCCATAGACTTGTTTAGCTACTTTCAACTTTCAAAATCAAGAAAAAATCCTATTTGTTTTACAGACTAATGAATTCTTAATTTGTGAAAAATTGGTATTTAAAATTTTTATTTGCAACTTTTAAAATCTATTAGATAAATCTCTGATTAGATGTGATCACAAGATTGCAAATTTGCCACAATTTTCAAAAGGCAATACAGTAAAGGCAAAAGACAGTTAACTAACATCATGTTGTGTAAAAAATAACCCTACATATATTTCCACATGTAATAGTCATGAGACTTCACATTATGAGGTACACAGGAATTAATATTCTACATCTTAAAGGAAAAGACCTAACTATCAAATGATTAACAGACGCTGATTAAAGGCTTAGTTGACCCCATGAAGGAAGATTATCCATTTTCCAAACTAATTTATTGTTAACATAATGAATATGTAAATTGAAGTTATGAATAAGCAACAGGTTTGAATCACGGCTCTTGCTTCTATTAACTGTGTGACCTTGGACAAGTTACAAACATCACTGACCTCTGTCCTCAGGTTGTAGAATGGGGATAATTATACTGTCTCACAACGTGCTTGCATGAAACTAGTCCTTCTTTGATTCATTGAAAGTACACAGAAAAGCATCTGGCATGTCATAAATGCACAGTCATGAAAGTTATTGCTCTTCAAATTATCATTACTTCAAGAAAGTAACAGAATTAATTTTTAACCACTAAACTGGTATTGTTTGTACATTTTACACCTACATATTAATTCACATCAAAATATATTGTTTAGTAGAAAAACAAAGTTCACTGATTTCCAGAAAAGTCTTTCATAGCTTAATGTGATGGCTTTAAGAATGTTTCTACTCAAGACCTTTATAAAATTTTACATACCTGATCTTCTTTATGAAAAAAATTGATTCAGAAAGTCTGAACAAGTCTATATCTATACACTTCAACATATGTATATGTACTATTCAACCAGAATATACATATATATTTATATATACACACATACATATATATATACACATACATATAGGGATATCTTGGAGATACCGTGGGTTTGGTTCCAGACAACCACAATAAAGTGAATATGGCAAATAAAGCAAGTAACAACGATTTTTTGGTTTCTCAGTGCCTATAAAAGTTATATTTACACTGTACTGTAGTACATTGTCTGTAATAGCATCTGTCTAATAAAGACTTTATTGATAAAAAAAATGCTAACTATCATCTGAGCCTTCAGTGAGTCATAATCTGTTTGCTGGTGGAGGGTCTTGCCTTGATACTGATGGCTGCTCAAAGGGTGGTGCTTGGGGAAGGCTGCGGGGGGCTGTAGCAATTTCCTTAAATAAGACAACTATGAGGTTTGCTACATGGATTGATTCTTACTTTCATGGGCTAATTCTCTGTAGCATGGAGTGCTGTCTGACAGCATTTTACCCACAGTAGAACATCTTTCAAAATTGGAGACAATCCTTCCAAAACATGCCACTGCCTTTATCAACTAAGTTTATGTACTATTCTAAATCCTTTGTTGTCATTTCTACAATCTTCACAGCATCTTCACCAGGCATAGGTTCTATCTCATGAACCCACTTTCTTTACTCATCCATAAGAAGCAAATGCTCATCCTTTAATTTTTTATCAGTCATATCTTTAGACCCCTCTTCTAATTCTAGTTCTCCTACTATTTCCACCACATCTGCAGTTGGACATCTCAAAGTCATCCACAAGGGTTGTAGTCAGCTTTCAAACTCTAGTTAATGTTGATATTTTAACCTCTTCCCATGAATCAGGAATGTTCTTAATGGCATCTAAAGTGGTGAATCCTTTCCAGAGGTTTTTAATTTCCTTTGGTTAGATCCACCACAAGAATTACTAACTACAGCAGCTATAGTCTTATGAAATGTATTTCTCAAATAATAAGATCTGAAAGTTGAAATTACTCCTTGATCCATAGGCTGCAGAATGGATGTTTCATCAGCAGGCATGAAAACAACATTAATCTCATCATATATCTTCATCAGAGCCCTTGGGTGACCCAGTGCATTGTCAATGAGCATAGTATTTTGAAAGGCATCTTTTTTTTCTCAGCTTTAGGTCTCAACAGTCAGCTTAGCATATTCACTAGACCATGTTATAAACAGATGTGCTGTCATCCAAGCTTTGTTGTTCCATCTATGGAGCACAGGCAGAGTAGATTTAGCATAATTCTTAAGGGTCCTAGGACGTTGGGAATGGTAAATGAACATTGGCTTCACTTAAAGTCATCATCCTCATTAGCCCCTAACAAGAGAGTCAGCCTATCCTTTGAAGCTTTGAAGCCAGGCACTGACTTCTCCTCTCTAGCTATGAGAGTCCTAGATGGCATCTTCTTGCAATAGAAGTTTGTTTCATTTACAATAAAATTTGTTGTTTAGTGCAACCACCTTCATGAATTACCTTAGCTAGATCTTCTGGATAACTTGCTGCAGCTTCTACGTCAGCACCTGCTGCTTCACCTTGAACTTTTATGTTATAGACATGGCTGCTTTCCTTAAACCTCAGAAACCAACCTCTACTAGTTTCACACTTTTCTTCTGCGGTTTCCTCACCAATCTCAGCCTTCACAGAATTGAAGAGTCAGGGCCTTGCTCTGCATTAAGCTTTGGTTTGAAGGAATGTGGTGACTGGTTTGATTTTCTATTCAGACCACTAAAACTTTCTCCATATCAGCAATTTTGCTTTCTTATCATGTGTGTGTTCACTGGAGTAGCACTTTTAATTTCCTTCAGGAACTATTCTTTTTTTTTTTGCATTCACAACTTGGCTAACTGTTTGGTTCAAGAGGCCTAGCTTTCGGCCTGTCTTGGATTTTGACATGACTTCCTCACTAATATTAATCATTTCTAGCTTTTGACTTAAAATGAGAGACATGCAGCTCTTTCCCCTGACCACTTAGAGGCCATTGCAGGGTTACTAATTAGCTTAATTTCGAGACTGTTGTGTCTCTGGGAATAGGGAGGCCTGAGGCGGAGGGGAGGGATGAGAGAACAGCTGGTCAGTGGAGCATTGAGAATACACATAACATTTATCAATTATATTTTGCCATCTTACTTGAGCGCAACTGGTGCCCCAAAATAGTCACAATAGCAACATCACAGATCACCGATCACAGATCACCATAGCAAATATATAATAATGAAAAAGTTTTAAATATTAGAAGAATTATCAAAATGTGACACAGATTCTCGAAGTGAGTAAATGATGTTGGAAAAATGGTGCTGATAGACTTGCTCGATGCAGGGTTACCACAAACCTTCAATTTGTACAAAATGCAGTATCTGCTAAGAATAACAATGTGAAGTGCAATGAAATAAGTGATGCATGTACATACACACTGTACCAAATCTATAATTTCTATTAGTTTTACAAGCTGCTTGTTAATTTTATAGGCATTTTTTCTTTTATCTCATGTTTAGTAACATTTTTCTTTATATATATGAAAAGCACTTATTCAATATTTCTATAGGTGTAATTACTCAATCTCTTGTTTTTCTTGGTTCTCAGTTTCTCTTGTTATTATGTAAAAAATTATTTTTTATTTGAAGTTGTATTTGATGAAACTTTTTTTTTCCTATGGAATTACATAAAGCCCTAAGGTAAAAGTTTGTTTGAAAGGAAAAACCTTTGGGCTACTTGCTTTTTCCTGGTGCCTTGCGGGTGCTATCATCCCAAATACTATTTAAAATAAAATATGAGATTTTGCATATTGTAGATATCATATGAATTAGAGCAGAAATCTCAGGGGAGACAGTTTGCAATTATTATTTTTAAGAGTGTCTTCTTCTCACCCTACCTACTGCCAAGATTGAGATAGACAGGTATGGCTTCAACTGAAAAGTATACTTATTTCTATTTCATTGAGGTCATGGCTTTGGAAAGTCTCAGTGTTAGGTAGGGCTGTTCTATCAGGCCCTCCTTTTTACATAAACATTTTGCCAAAAATAACTGAAAATGCGCAAGTTCAATCTTACCAGCTTTGGCCAATGCTTACTGATCAGCTGGTGGTTTCAGAGATTGTTTACAATTTTGGATTGCCACTATTTCTTTACTTTTGACCTATGAAGATTTTTTTTTTTTTTTGGCCATTTAACTGATTGATTTACTGAAGTGTTTTGGATTTTATGTGACATTTGGTGGCATTATGTTTTCGTTTGGATGACTGTTTATGGTTTATGTTGTTTACTGCATCATACAGCCATAACTGGAAGTCATTCTTTTTCTATTGTAGAAAATGTTCAATTTATGCATATCTTCTCATTTCTAGTATAACACTACTCATAAAACTGTAAAGATATGAAATTTGTGATAAATTTGTTGCAAATCAAATGTTTTAATGAAAAAGACAAAATTTTAGACATCTCTCACCTGGAGTCTAGCCACTTTAATAGCTCCCTCCCTGAGCCCCTCCCTTCTACTCTCCTCAAACTGCAAACTATTCACTGTACAGGAGCCAGAGTGATTGTTTTAAAATGTAAATCTGTTCATGGTACTTCCCTGAGCAAAGCAAAGCACTGAAGTGCCTCCCATAATGGATAACATCAGGCTTCTCACCAAAGTGTACAAGTCTCTGCAAGAACTCATCTCAGGCTGTTCCCAACATCATCTCACCACACAGTGTAGTAACCTTCCAAAGACCTGCAGTCTGCTACTGCCTCAGCACCTCTTCAACCCCTTTGCATTTTGCCTTGAACTTTCCTTTTCTGTATTGCCACATGGCTAGCACACCTCACTTCATTCAATCCTTTGCTCAGATATCATCTTACAAGAGGGATAATCTAAGAACTTCTTCTAAAAGATGTATTCTTCCTCCAACCCTGGGATACTTCTCTGTCATTCCTGCTTATGCTTACCACTATTATATTTTATATTTATTTATTTCCTTATACTCTGGTCTCTCCCACTAGAATATTAATTTCATGGAAGTAATAGAACTGTTTTTTCTGCTGGTTCTCTGAACACAGTAATTACTTTAGTGTTAATTTTTATTAACCTTAAAGGTTATTAACCATTTCAGCAAGCATCCTTTTCAAGATCGTTAATCACATCGGCAAAGACCTTTTTTTCTGCCTATTGTAAATTCACACTTCCCATAGATTAGGTTCTGAATATCTTTGGAGGGCCATTATTCTTCCTACCACATTAATTAAACACAAAATATAAGTATTAAATATAATAGGACCTTGACTCATTTCTCTAATATTTGTCTTTTCAAAAAATATGTATTAAGCTAACACCCATATATCGTTGAACTGTAAAATGGTACAGGCCTCTGGGAAACAATTTGGCAGTATTTTAATAAGTTAAACATGTACTTACAATATGACCTAGCTAATCCATTCCTAGGTATTTATTTTAGAGACATAAAAAGTTATGTCCACTCAAAAATCTAAACACATATGTTTATAGCTGCTTTATCTTATTTGCCCCAAACTGGAAACAATCTTAACTGTCCTTTGATGGCTGAATGGATAAACAAACTACAATATTCATAAATGGAATGCTACTCAACAATAAAAATAAAGAAACTCTTATTACACAACATAAATGAACCTCAACGGTATTATGCTGAGCGAAAGAAGCCAGTTTCAAATGGTCCTGTACAGTACGATTCCATTCATATGACATTCCGGAAAGGGCAAAACTACAGAGAAAAAGGTGAGATTAAGTGGCTGCCCTCTGGTAGGGGTAGGGAGAATGTATTACTACAAACAGCAAAGGGAATTTTGGGGGCATAAGAAAACTTCTCTGTATCTTGATTATGAAGGTGGTTACACAAGTCTACATGTGTTAAAACTCATGACACTATACACCAAAGACATGAAAAAGGTAAAGATGATTATGTGTAAATTTTTAAAATATCACCTTACAGTGTTCCATAATATAGTAATCAGTGATATTGCTGAGGAATTGAAATTAATTTGAACAACTCTGATTGGTTATGAGCAAATGATTTAGCAATTTAATATACCCAGCCCATAGTTGATAACTGTATTTCAAATCAACATTTTGTCCTTTACTTGCTACACACACATACATGTTTTCATCTTTTTTCATAGTAGGGTTAAATTGCATACTAACGTAGTATCGATTAAACTTTGGGACAAATAGTTTTTATATATTTAAGAACATACTGTACTAATTACCTGGAACACCGAATAAAACAACAACAAATGAAAAACAAACAGGTGTACGAACAACTACTCTCTTATTCACATTTACATTTTAGAAATCACTGTTTAAACTAATGACGATTTTTCTGATCCTGACATTTGAACACTGGCACATTTCTTGCTGATTATTAATTGTTTCTTCTGACAGCATTGTTCTGCTGCTCTAAATATCCTAATGGGGAAAAAAAAATGCACAAGTCCTGGCATTCTAATAGCAGGAAAGAGGTCACTGCGGTTTTGGGGGTTTTGTTTTCCTTTTATAAAAAACAAAAACGGAAATGAAAAATTGTATTCTCTTACGCAGGCTTATCTCAGGCTACCTGGCTTCATTTCAGTCATGATGTGCATGATTTCTTAATTCTGAATACAGGAATTTCTTAAATGTTAATTTGCACTAACCCTCAAAGATTATTTATTAACCGTTTGAGCAGGCATCTAGGGAATTTTATAAAGTGGCCTCAAACTAATATTTGATGTTAATTCTTTTTTTTTTTTTTTTTTTTTTTTTGCAGTACGCGGGTCTCTCACTGTTGTGGCCTCTCCCGTTGTGGAGCACAGGCTCCGGACGCGCAGGCTCAGCGGCCATGGCTCACGGGCCCAGCCGCTCCGCGGATCTTCCCGGACCGGGGCACGAACCCGTGTCCCCTGCACCAGCAGGCGGACTCTCAACCACTGCACCACCAGGGAAGCCCTGACGTTAACTCTTATGTAGGTCAGACTCTTTTCTTTCTGACCACTTAAAATTCCTATTTGATCAAACAATTTTAAGGCAGAAATATACAATGGTCTTACAAATGATCAAAATAGTTCCTGAATATCTGTTATATTTGATTAAATAGTATTCAATTATATAAAAGTCCTTCTTTTACAGCTCTCTTTCATCCTCATCCTCTGATCAACCTTCTGCAGATTCTGTGAGCACCAGCAATACTTCTTTCCTCTTATAAGACCTAAGCCAACAGTAATGGACCTCAAGCTGATCACCTGTCTTATCTTAAATTGTTCTTTTCTAATTCAGGATTTTCTCAAATCACTAGTGACTTACTACTTGAAAACCACAAATCCTCAACTAATTCCTATCATTGGTTATCCTGAAACTTCATCTGTTGTACCAAAGCAAAACTGTAATATTTGGAAAATGGAAAACATTCATACAGCTTTTGGCATTTCTCTTAACTAAGAATTTTCTTTTCTTATTTGTTTGTTATTTTACACTTATTCATCCCAATGGTATTATTTTAAAAACCCAGAATGAACATTTCAACCTAATGATATTATCTATAAGTCCAAAGTGATCATGACAGTTCTTTGTTAAGGAAACATAAAAGCTTTAAATAACTATGAACAAGAATACTATATCTAGGAAATTTCCTATTTAGATAGATCAAAAAGGCTAATCGAAAATAGAAAGGATTTTAAAGTAAGTTTTATCTTCATTTATTTTCTCTACACACTTTCATTTCCACTTACAGTGGAATAACCATTTTACAAAACTCGAGTTATCTTTCCAGTTGAAGCTATAGACTCCTTACATGGTAGAATAGGCAGGAGTATCAGTAGAATACTCTGGTCATCCATGTATGAGGCTTATTGCTAAATGGTTCATTGAAACGTATAAATAGTTTGGTTTCATTTTGCCTCCAAAAGACACCCCTCCAAAATGTCAATGTATTATCCCATTTGGGTCAACAGGGAATTATTGATTTTCAGTGAGATCATTGCTGAAGAAAATACATCTCCTCTATTTGCGGGTAAAGTCCATTAAAGGTTTATTTTAGATGTTTGAAAAGCAGGTGATATTTTCCCTGCCTAGAAAACAGTATTGTAGTTTGAAAACAAGAGGTAAAAGATAAACTTTAAAACAGTATATATGGACTTCTGGTTTCCAGTTCCTCACGTAAAGAGTTTGGAAGTTACCACTGTGTCCTAACAATAAGTAAGAAGCTGAACAGATTAAAAAGTCAGCAACTCTCCTTCAATTAATTAGAGAAGGGAGGATACAAGGCAAACTGCTGTCTCTAGGTTGGACAGACAGACAGGTGAATACAGGGAGATAGGGTTTTCCAAAGCAGAGTGGACATTGCAGTGGGGACCTGTGCTGGAAATAAAACCTGAACTGTAATTGCTGAATTGCTGAGGATCAGTGTGGACAAGGCTGAGAGTTAAAAACTTCAGGCGTACCCAGTCATGGGGGGACCACCACACTTCTGTGAGTTTTACTTCCAGGAGCTTGACCAGATTCTTGCAGTAAATATGAGAGAAAATTCCCCTCATGCTTTCAGCTACAGGAGGGGGAAAGGACCACTTTAAAGTATGAGACAGCATTTTGTTCTAAAGGAGGCTTGCCCCAGGGAAAACCTTGAAGAAGAGTCTAACCTGTTGGTATTCTATCAGAGCCTACTTGACCTGGAGGAAAAGAAATACCCAACTCTAGCCAGTGATAGCCATCCAGTCCCATGTAAGGGAGGGGGAAGAATGGAGAAGCACATGTGAAGTTCACAGTCCAGAAGCACAGGCGCAGTAAAAGTTTGAAACCCAATCACAGAACTATAGAATACTTTCTTCCCCCCAGATCTCACACCACATTACTAAACACCTAATTACAGCAGTTCCTTTTACCTGGTACTTCATGTGAGGCTATCAAGAAAAATTCACGATACTAAGAGGCAAAAAAAAAAAATATATATATATATATATATATATATATATATCCCACACTCTTTTAAGAGATGGAGCAAGTATTATAATCACTCATGGCAGGGACATTGGAATTATCAGACCAGAAATTAAAACAATTATGATGAATATGCTAAAGACTCTAATGGATAAAGTAGCTGCAAGAACAGATAGGTAATGTAAGCAGAGAGATAGAAATTATGAGAAAGAAACAAAATTAAATTCTGGAGATGAAAAACACTGCAACAGAAATAAAAAACTGCCTTTGATGGGCTTATTAATATACTGGACATGGCTGGGAAAAGAATCTTTAAGCTAGAGGGCATATCAGTAGAATCCTCAAAAAATGAAAAGAAACACAAAAGATGATTTAAAAAAAAAAGCATAACAGAATATCCAAGACTGTGGGACAACTACAAAAGGTGTAATATACATGTAATGGGAATACCAGATACAGAAGAAAGAGAGAAAGGAATAGAATATTTCAAACAATAAATGGCTGAGAATCTCCTCAAATCAATGACAGACACAAAATTACAGATCCAGGAAATGAAGAACAGCAAGCAAGATAAATTAAAAAAAACAAAAAACCTCTATACCTATCTATGCATTATTTTCAAACTACAGGAAATCAAAGATAAAGGAAAAATCCTGAGAGAAGCCAGAGAGAGAATAAACACCTTACCTATAGAGAAACAAATATAAGAATTATATCTGACAGTGTCTCAGAAACCATGCAAACAAAAAAAGAGTGAAGTGAAATATTTAAAGATGAGAGAAAAAAACCTACCAACCTACAATTCTGTACCCTACAAAATTATCTTTCAAAAGTGAAGGAGGAAATAAAGACTTTCTCACACAAATAAAAATTGAGGAAATTTGTTGTCATTAGATCTGCTTGGCAAGAAATATTAAAGTAAGTTCTGTATTATAAGAAATATAATACAGGTCAGAAACTTGGATCTACAAAGAGAAAGAAAAGTGTCAAAGAAGGAATAAGTAAAGAAAAAATAAAAACATTTATATTTGGATTCTTAATTTATCTAACAGATAACAGTTTGGTCAAAATAATAATACCAACAAAGCATTTGACTATGAATGTTTAGATACATATATGTCATGTATATGTATATAAATCTATATATGCATATATACATATAAGGAAATGACAGCAATAAAACAAAATATGGGAGGGAGGAATTAGGATGATTTCATTACTATAACTTACACTACACATGAAGCGGTATAGCGTTACTTGAAAGAGCACTTAGATTGGCTGTAAATGTATATTGCTAACTCTAGGGCAACCACTACAAAATGTAAGAAAATAAAAAATAAATATAAATAAATACATATATAGTATAACCTAAATACTAAAAATGAGAAAAAGAATAAAATTGTATAAAATGATTATATAAAGGCAGGAAAAAAGTGAAAAACAAAAGGACATAGGACATAGTTGAACTCAACAGCACCATCAACTGGATATAATTGACATCTATAGATTATTTCATCCCAAAACAGCAGAACATGCATCCTCACATGGCGCATTCATCAAGGAAGATCACACTCAGGTCCATAAAATACACCTTAACAAATTTAAAAGCACAGAAGTCATACCATGTTGGCTCTCAGACCACAGTGGAATTAAACTAGAAATCAATAACAGGAAGACAACTGGAAAAACCCCAAATATGTGGAGATTAACAATGTAAGAACATATGAGTAAAAGAGGAAATCTCAAAACAAATTTAAAAATATTTTGCACTAAATGACAATGAAAACACAGCATATCAATATGTGTGGGATGTAGTTAAAAGTGCTTAGAGGGATCCTCCCCCAGATTTATTGAGATATATCAGACACACAACATTGTATAAGCTTAAGGTATACAATATAATGATTTGATTCATGTATATATTGTGAAATGTTTACCACAATAAGGTTAGTTAACACATCCATCACCTAAGTACAATTTTATTTCACAGTGAGAACATTTAAGATAGTCTCTCTCAGGAACTTTCAAGTATATATGACAGAAAGGTTAACTACAGTCACCATGCTGAAAATTAGATCCTCAGAACTAATCCATTTTATAACTGGAAGTCTGTACATTTTGTCATCATCTTCCCACACACCCTGTCTCCAGCCCCTGGCAACCATCAATCTACTCTCTGTTTCTAAAAGTTGGCTTTTTTTTTTTTTTTTTAGATTCCATATATGGTATCATACAGTATTTGTCTTTCTCCATCTGTCTTATTTCACTAAGCATAATGTCATCAAGGCCCATCCATATTGTCATAAATGGCAGGATTTCCTTCTTTCTCATAGCTTAATGTGTGTAGATATAATTCATTCATCTATCAATACACGATTAGGTTGTTTCCATGTTCTGGTTATTGTAAATAGTGCTGCAATTAGCTTTCAGATGGAGATAATCTCGTGACTTCATTTTCTTTGAAGTAGGTTTGCTGGATCATATGATAGTTCTATTTTATTTTTTTGAGGAACCTCCATACTTTTTCCACAGTGGCTGTAGCAATTTACATTTGCACCAACAATGCACAGAGGTTCCTTTCCTCCACATCCTTGCCAACAATTGTTATCTCTTGTCTTTTTGATGATATTCATTCTAACAGGTGTGAGGTGATATCTTGTGGTTTTGATTTGCATCTCCCTGATGATTAGTGTTGTTGAGCACGTTTTCATTAAATTTTGACCATTTGTATGTCTTCTTTGGAATAATGTCTATTTAAATTCTCTGTCCATTTAAATAATCAGGTTATTATTTTTTTTTGCTTATGAGTTATATGAGTTTCTTATATATTTTGGATATTAGTCACTTATCTGATAAATGATTTGCAAATATTTTCTCCCATTCCTTAGGTTGCCTCTTCTTCTTGTTGATTGTTTCTTTTGCTATGCAGAAGCTTTTTGATTTGATGTATTTCTACTTGTTTATTTTTTTTTTTTTGCTTGTGTATTTGTCATCTTGTCCAAAAAATTTTGCCAAGGTAATGTTAAGGGGCTTTTTCCCTATGTTTTCTTCTAGGAATTTTATGGCTTCATGTCTTATGTTTAAATCTTTAATCTATTTTGAGTTAATTTGTATCAGTCATATAAGATAGGCATCCAATTTCATTCTTTTGTATATGGATTGCAATTTTCCCAGCAACATTTATTGAAGGGGCTATCCTTCCCCATTGAATATCCTTGGCTGTTGCATCAAATATTATTTGACTGTGTATGTATGGATTTATTTCTGAGCTCTCAGTTCTGTTCCACTGATCAATGTGTCTGTTTTAACGACAAAACTATTCTCTTTTGACCACTACAGCTCTGTAATATAGGTTGAAATCAGGAAGTGTGATGCTTCCAGCTATGCTCCTAATTTTCAAGATTGCTTTCGCTATTTGAGGTCTTTTGTGATTCCATACAAGTTTTAGAATTATTTTTTCCATTTCTGTGAAAAATGTCCCTGGAATTTTGATACGAATTGCACTGAATCTAGGAATGGGTTTGGGTAGCATGGATATTTTATCAATATTAATTCTTCTGGTATGTGAACATGGGGAATTTTTCCATTTATTTGTGTCCTCTTCAGTTTCTTTCATCCATGTCTTATAGTTTTCAGCATACATCTTTCACCTCCTTGGTTAATATTATTCCTAAGTATTTTATTGTTTTTAATGCTACTACAAATGAGATTATTTATTTTTCTTTCTGATAGTTCACTGTTTGTATATAGAAGCACAGCTGATTTTGTATGCTGATTTTTGTATCCTGCAACTTTACTGAATCCATTTATTAGTTCTAACACCAGAAAACTTAGATGACCTTAGGTATGGCAATAACTTATTAGTTACAACACAAAGGGCATGATCCATGAAAGAAATAATTGAGAAGCTGAATTTCATTAAAATTATAAGTTTCTGCTCCTCAAAAAGCAACATCAAGAGAATGAGAAGCTACAAACTGGGAGTAAATATTTGGAAAATAAATACCTGATACAGGATTGTTATACAAAATATACAAAGAAATCATAAAACCTAACAATAAGAAAACAAAAACTTGATTAAAAAATGGACCAAACACCTTAACAGCCACCTAACCAAAGAAGATACATAGATGGCAAATATATGAAAAGATGCTCAATATCATATGTCATCAAGGAAATGCAAAATAAAACAAGAAGATACATCTACACTCCTATTTGAGAGGTCAAATCCAGAACAATGACAACACCAACTCTGGTGAGGATGTAGAGCAACAAGAACTGTCATTCACTGCTTGAGGGAATGCTAAATGGCGCAGTCACTTTGGAAGACATTTTGGCATTTTTCTTACAAATTTAAACATATTCCTATCATATAATCCAGCCATTGCACTTGTTGGTATCCATGCAAAGGAACTCAAAACTTATGTCCACAAAAACCCTGCATACAAATGCTTATAGCAGCTTTATTTACAACTATCAAAACTTGGAAGCAGCTAAGACATCCTTCAGTAGGTGAACGGATAAATAAATTGTGGAGGATCGAGAGAATGGAATATTGTTTAGTGCTAAAAATAAAGGAACTATCATCAAGCCATGAAAAGAAAAGGAGAAATATTAAATGCATATTCCCGAGTAAAAGAAGCAAATCTTAAAAGCCTACATAATGTATGATTTCAACTGCATGGCATTCTGGAAAAGGCAAAGTTACGGAGACAGAAAAAAGATCAGTGGTTGCCAGAGGTTGGGAGGGAAAAAAAAAAATAGAGCACAGAGGATTTTTAGGACAATGAAACTATTCTGTATGATACTACAATGGTGGATACAGTATTATGCATGTATAAAAATCCATAAAGTTCAGAACACTGAGAGTGGACCCTAAAGTAAACCATGGACTTTGGGTGATAAAGATGTATCAATGTAGGTTCACGGATTGTAACAAATGTACCATCTGGTGAAAGATTTTGATAGTGGAGGAGGCTAGGCCTGTGATGCCAGGAAGTACACGGACATTCTCTGCACCCTTGGCTCAATTTTGCTGTGAAACTAAAAGTGCTCTAAAACATAGTGTTAAGAAAATAACAGCATTACATGTATTTACCTGCAGTACTTTAATCTCTAGTCCATAAGTTCTTCAACTTCCCACGGAAACTGTCATTGATCTGAATATATCAAAGACTTGGTTGAATGAGCCCCAATCACTTAACAACAGTCAGTAACAAAATATTCCCTAAGTTCCTAATTTAATCAATATTTTATTTTGTTGTATTAAGCATACACAAATTATCCACCTAATTTCTAATCTAAGTTCTCACTGTCACATTAACTCTGTCATCATTATCAGTCTCATATTAGTCTTGGGCAGCTGTTTGCTAAGCAATTTAAAATTTGAATAAAAATAAAGATTTCTCCTGATTTCTACTGTGATGAGTAGGGGAAGCAAATGTAGCCCTCTGGGAAATTTAAAATGTTTCAATATGAGTAATTTCAGATTTAAAATCATGAACTTTGCCAGCATTTTGTTGAAATCAAATTTTATCAGGAACCAATTACTAATGACTGAAGTAAATTGATATAAAAGTTAATTGATAGGTCAAAAACAGGTGCTGGTGAACACAGGGAGATACCAAGCTCATGAAGTCAGAGACAGATCTTCACATGTCTGAGATTCTCCCGGAAGTTAACTAATGATGTTTCCAGTAAATCAGGAGACTCCTAGATGCATTACTTTTTGTTTTTATCATAAAATTTGTCCTCACCTTTTTGAATGTTTCTGTTAGATTTGTTCAATATTTATAAAAGAAAAATTTACATATTTCAGAATGTACTCATTTTTTTCTGTAAAGTATGCTTATGGCACAGAATTTTAGAAATTCATTTGAACTGCTGATTGTTTACATCTATTTAAGAAGTGCTTCTCAGGAAGAATTCTATCTCCACTGGAAATAGTATGGTGTCAATTACAATGAAAGATGGGAAGAACGATGCTGATTAAGAGGCTATGGGAAAGGATGTTAGTTCAAACTTGATACTAGGTGAGGAATTTAGGTGAGGTTTGACCCCCACAATTCAATCCATCCCATATACACTGGTAGGAATATTCTGAGGATTAGATGAGAAAACTAATGTGAACGACTGAGATTAGAGAGCCACACTACATGCCCACTATGAGTTTCAGAGCTGTGTCTTTCTTTCCTCTCTCTTCCTCTACTCCACATTTCCTAAGAAATTTTGATGCACAGTGGAGTGAAATGAAATATAAAGTGGAGCACACCTTCTATTGAGAGTAAAAAGAGCATAGACATATAATTTATATACTTGTTTACTTAAACTTGTAAAATGCCACCTAATTAAGTTAGTTTTTTTTACAGGGGTTATGTCTTATGTAAAATCTAATGTTTTGGAAATCAGATATATTTATACACAAAATACATTTTAAATAAAAGTATCTTTTTTTGGTATTTAGATAATACTGCATTTCTCCAAAACTATTTTTTCCATTTCAATTAAAAATCTCTAGACTATTCATTACGTCACCATTGCCTTAAGTCAACTTCATATCCTGTACTATACAAATGTAAGAAATTATTATATCTATGACAAGAGCATTCTGAAAATATTAAAATGTTAACAAAATCTTCCTCCCTCTCTTAAATAAAATAAAAAACTTTTATTGAGAGAGAAAGAGCATAATATGAAAATTACACACTAAATCATCATTCTACAAAACAACAATAAAAGGACATGGGCTTTGCTTTTTTGCTTGTGACAAAGTCTCAGGTAGAAATTGAAACTAAAATTTTGGTTATATTCCCTTTTGATTTTAAATTACTTTATGCTTGAGAGATGCCAGGATAAATGGAAACTAGAATTTTAATTTTAATTTTACCAGGTGAATTTAAGGTTAAAGTAGTCATAGTCTTCAAAGATGGTAATAAAACTGAAAAGTCTTTATCTCAGTAGGAAACCACCCATTTTTTAAAATCTGCAACTGATCTCTGTCATATTTTGAGATCTTATTGACATGGTTCAAATTCAATTTCTACAGTTTAAAATTGAGAAAATTCAGGAGAAAGTTTTAGGTGAATTATTCTGGTCATTGTCTTTGATAGTCATCTCAATTCTAAATATTTGAATAATTTCTATAATTGGAGAGAGATCAGTACAAATGATCTAAATTACCATAAGGGGGGTATTTTTGATTGAAAGCTATACTCCAAAATGTACAAGCTACAAAGGTAGTTATTATCAACAAAATTATTGAGTATTATATCCTAAGGTGTGCAAAGTAGTCAAAAAATGCATGTAGTTACACACAAGAATGATTTTTGTAAAATTTGCCATTTATATTGTCATGAGCTGGAAATAAAAAATAAATAAATGGGCATAAGATCATATATGATTTATATTTATATAAATTGGAGAATGAATGAAAGCAAACAAGGGAAGATACTTGAGCCATTTCTCTCCTCAGTACATTTTTGATGGTATATCTGAGTTTTGGAAATCTAACTATGCATTTTGAACTGTAAAAATGAATTAAATCTCAAAGGAGAATTTATACAATAACAAAAATTTAAAAATAAAAGCAAAAAAATTTTTTAAATCACTAATTTATTGCTAATTGCTAATATTTTTGTTTTCTTCTTTTTTTCCTCTGTGTGTATGTGTGTACATGTACGTGTGTATGTGAGTGTGTGTATGTGTTTTCCTTTTGGTAAGAAACCTTAGCTTGGATTAGTTAGGTAGCCACAACTGCTGTCACATGAACTGTCATAATATGAAAGGTATTAGAGGAATGATATGGATAATTATTAAAGGACTTAAAAATAATGTAACTAATTAGCTGGAAGACTCAATCCATTCCTGTTTGTTTTCCTTTAATCAACAATTATTTCTCAAAAACATATTACATACCAGTTCTTGGGCTGTACACTGTTGAAGCAACTGGTAACACTGTAAAAGTCCTCTCTTTAATAAAATTACTATCTAATTGGGGAAACAGATAAGTAAATAAAGTTCCCTAATTCATATTGATGGATAGCTGATCTACATAGCTTTTATTAGAAGAAATTATTTTATCTGAATATATAAGAGACATTAAGATAAATATCTTCCATATTCTTTAATCATATTTGGATACAAAAGGGCCAGTGTGAATGGGCTGTGAAGTAAACTACAAATGGGTACATCTCTATATCATCATTACCTTCCCCTGTGCCTGAAAGCCATCTTTAATTTTAATTCATTTATTATAAAACTCAGTATGCTCTTAAAGTTCTACCACCTTTGAACTATATTCGTGTTATAAGCCTAATACAGAAGAAAAAGAGCACACTTTGTTTTAGAATACACACACGCTAAATCTGATATTGAAACACATCACGGATATTTGTGTGGCACTTCAAGACTCCCTGGGTTGTGAAACAACAATCCTGATATAAGCTATCCTCTACAAAAGGATTGTAATACTGATTAGAACTCTGGTATCCTAAAAATTTGATAAATAAAAACCTCAATTAAATAGAGTTGGGAGACAGGAAGGAAAAGCTCTCATGCCCTGAGAGGATAGCAAAGACAAACAGGAAGGAGACAGACTCCTCTTCTTCCTTGGCTAGGACTCAACCAATGAAAAGTCATGGACCCTTTTTTTTTACTGCAGCCCTCCCAGCTTCCTTTTCCCTCCTATAATAGCATTCTCCTCGCCTTGCTGTGCAGGGAATTTGCACATAGCTCACCATGGTTGCAGACCCCAAACTGTAATTCTCTGCTGACCCCAAATAAACCCATCTTTGCTGGAGAAATATCTGGCAGTTGATATTTTCAGGCCAAAATTTGTGTTTAAATATTTTTTTCCCAGCTTGTTCAACTTAAGCTGTAAATAGGTAAATTTATGGCTGCTACCATTGTATTGGCTTGGTAATTTACAGGTAATGCAATATTTAATGGTTCTAAAGAAAGTCTGTAGCAAATTTTCAAATCCCAAATCTCATAAAAGCATTAGCAGGTAAGGCTGAGAGCCATTTAACCTAAATTAATGTTGCATGTTTTCAAGGGTATCACATAGTTATTTAATCACAGATAAATTAAATTGCTCATTCAGACCTCTGACCAAGAAGGAAAAAAATAACAACAGCAAAAAACTAATACTACTTTATCCACTATTACCAAGGTTGTCTCATCAAAATTCAGGAACATTTTTTGATCAATTCTTATTTGTTCCATATATTAGTGTTTTCTCCTATTACTGAGCCTCCTGTTATATCTATCATCTCTCTATCTATCTACCTATCTATGTATCATCATCGTCATCAACATCATCTATTTAGCTGTTGTATATCTACCTATTCTATCTATGCTATTGATTCTCTTTATTTTCCCAATTTTAAATGCTTCTCAGATTTTTAATCTTTTGATATAATATTCCTAGCAGCACTATGGCATCTTTCATCAAATTTTTAGGTTCATCTCTCAATGTTTTCTAGGATTTCCTCCAGTATTTTTTTCTTTTTTAATACATACATGAGTAAAATTGATGAGAATTTTCATTTATCGAAAACTGTTAATCTTCCAATTTAATTCACTTTTTCCTCAAGACTAGCCTTTATAAGATAGATTACCTACAGTTAATCTTGCACAAGTAAGTGTTCAGTAGGGACCATACCTAGTATAATTCATTCACTTTACAGGGGAGGACGCCTAAGTGCAGAAAGAATAATACTTTGTCAAGCTATAAGGCTCACATAGTCCCTGCCCACCAATATCCACTCAGGTTTATTCTTCCTTTGTCTCTTTTTTTCCCCTCATTAACCCAGTGACTTCACAGAAATCAAACTGGAAGTTGTCCTAGTACAAATCCAGTAAATTAGATAAAGTCATATAACCACCATTCATCAAACTCACTTCTTTGTCTCCTTTGCTGCTTTTCCCAGCCTCCCTTAAAGTTGAGGAACCAAGTGACTGAGTTCTGGTCAATTCAGTATGGTAGGGTAATGAGTTTCATTTTCATCATGGCCCACTAAAATCTCCCAGGGGTGATCCTCATTTTTTCTCCACTTCCTGGCTGAATGGATAGAACCTATAGAACGTGCTATAGACCAGAGCCCTATGATGGAAGAAACTGATCTGTCATGACAGCATGCAGCAGAGCCCATCCAAACCTGAAAAACACATACTGGACTATAGCAGATGGAAGAAATCACATTTCATCATGTTACATCACAGCTGCTCTAGGAATTGTTGGTACAGGAAGCAGCGCATCTGACTAATAAATATGTACTGATGTTGCACATGGGTTTCTTTGCGGTTTTGTCCTTGATGATTTTCAGAAGAGGATTTTGTCAGAAATTTTACTGAAGTCTGCATTAAAGCAAATGCTTCCTTTATTCAAATATAATGAATATTCTAATGGATAATGGGTGACAGAAATGTGAATTTGTATTTAATACATACTTGGAGTTTTGTAATCAACTTTTATGCCTTAGGCATATAAATTAAGAACTAGTCATGCTTTGATTCCATCTCTGACTCATTTTATGACTGTAGCCAAACAACAATGTACAAAATATCTAGACAGTGCTATTAAATGTTTTTGACTTGATATGTTCTGTCACTTTGTTAACTCTTTGTCTCGTCTATACTGACAAAAATAAGACTAAATATACTTGTATATTTCTCTATAGATCTTCTGTTTAGTTTCCTATATATGTCAACTTTGTATCCTTTATTGAAGGAACATAGTAAGACAGAAGGAGGTTAGTAAGCTATAAATATGGGAAATAATTATTAATTTCATAACATTAATTCATTGATGATTCATATTTACTTTATAACATGATTAACTCAAGATTTCTTTAGGAGTTATCTGTGTATACAGCATATTATCTTATTTTTTAATCTTTTAACAAAACGTTTCATGAAGAGAATTGAGCTTGTGTTATAACTGATAGGGTCATTTGGATTTCTGGTATTAGTTGTACTAGTAATTAGGAATTTATTTATGGCTGTGCATACAAAATGTGTGACTATATTTACAACTGAGAAGAATAAGAAAGTATTTTTAAATGTTTATTTTTCATCCATAATTAACTTCAGTCTAAGTATCTTAGATTTAGCAAACTTTATTTTTTTAAATTTTTATTGAAGCATAGTTGATTTACAGTGTTGTGTTAATTTCTGCTGTACAGCAAAGTGATTCAGTTATACATATGTATACATTCTTTCCCATATTCTTTTCCATCATGGTTTATCACAGGACACTGAATATAGTTCCCTGTGCTATACAGTAGGACCTTGTTGTTTATCCATCCTGTATATACTAGTTTGCATCTGCTAATCCCACACTCCCAATCCATCCCTCCCTTCCTCCCGCCTCCTCCTGGGAACCACAAGTCTGTTCTCTCTCTCTATATATGAGTCTGTTTTTGTTTCATGGATATGTTCATTTGTGTCATATTTTAGATTCCACATATAAGTGATATCATATGATATTTGTCTTTCTCTTTCTGACTTATTTCGCTTAGTATGATAATCTCTAAGTCCATCCATGTTGCTGCAAATGGCATTATTTCATTTTTTTAATGGTTAAAAGTAACCATTAAATGAAATAATGCTATTAGCAAAATTTAAATAGAAATTTATGATTATTCATCACATAGAGGAGATCCTAATGCTCTTCTCTAAGGAATATTTGGTTTTGTTGAAAGACGATTCTATCTTATTATAATATAACAGATTCATTTGGATATTATTTGGTTAGAGAAATCCAGGACAATAACAATTCATGCTTATCCTTGAACATCCTGGGGAAGCATGAAATAAACATGTTATCTAGAGGATTATGAAAACCTTACTGGAGATGTAAATAACTTTTTTCTGCTCTTATTTCTTATGTGTATGGTTGTAATCCAGCCAGTTGAAAAATACGATTTTCCACACTTCCTACTGCTTTCTCCAGTAGACTTTCCATGCCACTTCTCTCCAATAACCATAAGATTTTTTAATAAAAGGAAATTAAGAACTTAGTTGATTATTTTCATTGTAATGAAATTATAATCTTACGTCATAATTTTGAAAAACATTAGCAGATCAGAAAGTCCATGCCAATAACACAGATATTGAAGGGGAGATTCCAGCTGTCTGATATGGTTCTGAATCATGTAACATTTACAAAATTAATACCTCTCCATTTTTATTCCTCTTTGCTCTCTGTGTTAGTAAATGGAAATAAATTCATCTATATAACATGTTTAAAATATGTTTCGATGAACTTCACTAAGGTTTAAAGCTAAGGAAGTTCACATGCCACAATGTGTCTGACACCTGATAAATGCCCTTTAGTAAGCTATAAGTTGACAGCATGTTGAATTTTAGACGTTAAGATGATGTCAAATATCACGAATTCAAGTTTGAATGGATCTTAGTATAAGTCCCATTTTTCTATTGACTATTAATGTGAAATAAATCATCTTTTATACAATTTAGTTATTAAAATTGTAGAAAGATTCATGTTAGAAGAAATATTAATATGCACTGTCGGTGTCCCTCTGTCTTTTTCTGTCAGTCTCTCTCCTTTGGTTAAATAATGAAACTGTATGCTGTGTTTTTAACTACAAAGCCACTGGTATCAACTAGGGACCCTGATAATGCTGAGTTTATACATAAATTAGCTCGTGCTTCCTCCCCTAGAACCTGATGTATCCATCAGTCTAAAATACTATAGCTTCCTAATTGCTTTACTCAATTTGATTTTTCATCTTCATAACTATGAATCCATCAGTTTTTGTATTTTCAATTGTCAATTCTGCTCCTGGCTGCTTCTGAAGTATCTAGTATTCACTTTTTATTTATACTATTTGATCCTCATTTGTTTTATTTGGTCAAAAATCTTCCTTTATGTCACTCCTGAAAAACTCACTCTTTTTTTAAGAATTTTATTGTTTTAGTTTTACTATTGTTCTTTTACACACCCAGAATAGAATTAAGAAAATTCAGAAAGCTCTGTTCTCTTCTTTAAAGACAAAATTAGTTATTCTATTTGCAGGAATATCTGGGCAAGTTTAGAAAATACAATTTAGTTGCTAAAATAAATAATCTGGTATAGCAATAATAATAAGAATCAAAACACATTTGATTTCAAATCTCCTTTTCTCTATTCTAGTTACTAGCTGGTAATCTTGTCAAAGTAATTGATCTCTTTTTTTTTTAACTGATCTCTTATAAATAGAATATAACCTTTCATAAGTAAAATATGGATAATACCCCCTAGTCTATGACGATGTTTTGACTTTTAGGCAAAATTACATTTGATAGCATATAGTTAGTAATCAATAAATTACAGATGTATTTCAAGTTTTGGGGGGGAAAATTTTGAAAATCAATTCCTTCCTTATATTACTCATATTATGATTGAATTAGCAGGATACTAATATCACACAATTTATCCAGTCTGGGAATTCAGTATGTCCAACTTTTAAAGCACTACCTTTGGTAATGTTACAGATATCCAAATGTGTCCTAATGATTACAGACCTTTTTCGTCCAGCAAGAAGATAAAATGGACTTACCCCTTCTCCTATTTACCTTCTGAACTACTCACTTCCTTCACAAGCCTTGAGGCTTAGGATATTAACCTTTCTCTTCCCAAAAAGTTTCTGCCCTCAGAGAAGCACATGTGAATGACCAACTATAACTGACAGCATAGCTTCAATTTTCTCTGACCTTCACATATCTGCAAAGTTCTACTTCCAGTCCCCATCAGTGGTCCTTGTTCAGGGGTGCAGCTAGGATTTTGTTGTCCTTAAATGTCTTACATTCCAGTACCCTGTGATTATAAATCACTGTGCTTTCTTTTCAATCATGTCATTATCTGAATAACTACCAGCTTAGACCACAGTGTGATCAGTACCTTTCTCATTTCTACTAACTTTTCAACTTAAATCTGCTTTCATTGGCTTCCCTTTTTAGTGACGGTTCTATATAAACTGAATGTTCATTCTGTTATGTAGGAATAAAATCCACTAGTCACATTATTTCAGTTACTAAAATAATTCAAAATACACTGATTTATTTTTCCATTACTCTATACTTTTTTTAGTCCTGGCTTCAAAAAACAGGGAAAAAAGTTTGTAAGTTTGTTGAATATTTTGTAATTCTCATTTTATACTCATGACCCTAGGACAACACCAAAGTTTTTTTCTTTGCCACAGAAATTTTAATCCTAGCTGTCTTTAAATATATAAACCTTGTAGAAGTCTATAGGTTCAAATATCTATTGACTATACCTATGCACATATTTTCTACAACTTTTCAAATTTGAAAAATTAACCCCAAATTAACTCAAAATATTTCAGATAAACTCATAATAAATCTCATACCACATTATAAGCTTATTTACTAACTTTCACATGTGAAATATTGTTAATCATGTATAGCAAATTAAAATACTTCTGAATATCATGATTTCTGAAGCTATCTTTCTAATATTTTAAAGTAACAGTTATAGGAGAATATAGCAAGTAGAAATTCTTCTGGTTTTCTTTTGAAAAATATATCAGGAATTGCATAACATTTTATGCCAATATTTTATGCTTTACTTAACTTTTAATTAGAAGTATTATTCATATATTTAAGTACGTATTATAAAAATGTTTGCCATAATGTTGTATCCTCATGCTGCATATATTTGTATCTTTTTCTTTCAATAAACAAAGAAAAACTATTTTTAGTGTGATACAAGTCTGTGTTTTTCCCACCACAGCTAACACTTCTGGTTTAACACTTTTAGTCACACAGTAACAAAGATGGATGTAATCTCTGTACAGCCATTTGCCATCTGGTTAAGCAAATACACTTAAAGACACTTCTGCAATTGTGATCAAGCAACAGCAGATCTAAGAGCAGACAGAGCTCGGACTCTAAAATGATGATTGTACAGCTGTAGTTGGCATCATTAGAGACCAATAAAATCCTTATGTTCCATCTGAATGGCAAGGACCTTATCAAAGAGAAGCTCAAATTACTAAATAACAAAGAAATGACCCGTTTAGCAGTTGTTTTAAATTTAAGACAGATAATAGAACTTCTAAGTCATAATTAGCATATAGCACTGGAAAGACTGTTTTCAAGTTCTGTCTTCCATTCTAATATTTTAAACTTCTCATCTTATCATAATTCTTTGACTATGGTTTTGCTTCATTTTTCTAATGTCACCATCAATGTTGGTTAAAGGCATCACATAATCCTCAACGGCTAAGCCACTGGATTATCAGAATGCTTTCATACTATTTCCAATTACATACACAATAGAAAAAATCACTAAATGTCTATTGCCTAGCAAAAAATAAGCAGACATACACTTTTGTTTTCTTATCAGGTAATTAGAAGCTGTTTCTAAACACTGGATATTTATTATGTATTCTGGTAACAGGGTAATTCCTAAATAGCTATATAAGGTCTATTAAAATAGAACACGCGAGCATTGCACGCTGCTGACTGATTTGCAGTATCAGCAGTAATTCCTTAGAAATCATTCTTAAGAGTTTTCAGAACTCTCAATTGACATCAGCAATTTTTATTGATATTTTTTTTCTCTAGAGATTCAATCACTTTGGTGCCTAAATATTTTAATCATGTTCCAGACTAGAGGGGAAAACCTACTTTTTATTTCTGCAAACTTAAATATTAGTCAGACTTTCCTAGGCAATGCCTGAAGAGCTTAAATTCTATCCATCATAGAAAAATATAGGTATGTTTTTAATCCTATATCTATAGGCTATATTATAAAATTATCCAAGTTAGGGGCTGACATGCAGTTCGCAGCATCAGAATTTTACATGAAGAGGATATTACCGTTCATCTAACTCAACATTATGTCCATGGATAAGGAAATATAAGTCTGAGATGAGTGTTTGGATAAAGTCACACAGTAAGAGGTGGAACACAGGTTACTGTCAGACCTTCCTGACTCGAGACCCACTTCCTCTCCATTACACTATGGAACTATTAGTCCTAGTTTAGAAAAATCAGGTCTCTTCTTACATGCTCACATAACTACAGGAACCCTACCAATATCCATGTTAATGTAGTATGTGGTCAATTCAAACAAACAAACAACTGCTTGGGTCATTTTAATGTATCTGCCTGTGAACAAAGAAACATGTGCTTCTTCCAAATATACTTCTGCAGACACATATGCATACACAGAAATTAATTTGTGTGGTGCATATTTATACTCTATCCCATGTTGGACATGAAGTTTCTATAAGGCAGACAACTATTTTCAAGAGTGTGCTCATTGTTTAGTTAAGCTCTCCTGGCTCTATCAGTACAGTGCTTGTCAAAAGTATATCAAAGCTTAGAGGAATCAATCATAACACTAGCTCACGTGTACAGGGCACTTGCTATGTGACAAGTGTGATCAAGAAGAACCTTTCTATTGTATTACAAGTTAATCACTAAAGGGATGTTGCCTATAAGCTTAAATTACACATAATGACCCATCTTTGGGAACCCTGCCTCCCATGTAATGAGCATTAAGCTAAAACACCTTCGTTTAGCTCTTAGAAAACATCCTGACCAGGCCACCTGTGAATGACTGCAGGAAGGAAGAAATGAACACATCCACTGCAGAGTCTGACCTGAACCGGGACTCCCCTTTTAACATAAAAGAATTCTGAGTTCTAACTTAGGGATGATGGTTCTTTGAGACACTAGTCTACCACCTTCTTTGTCCACTGGCTTTCCAAAGAAATTTGCTATTCCTTGTCCCAACAACTTGTCTCTTGACTTATTGGCCAGTCATGAGCCAGCAGTACGACCTTGGTTTCAGAAAGACAGGCACTGTGCTTTGAGAGTTACAGTTATGTTCTTTATAGTGTTCAATCAGCACAACAACCCTTTGGGGTAGGTATTGTTCTTACCTCCATTTTGCAGATAAGAAAATGCAGACATGAATATTTGGCTAACTTGCCCAAGGTCTCATAGCTAATAATAAGTAGCAGAAGCACAACAAGCAGATGTAATCTGACTCCAGTGCCTGTTCTCCTAACCACTTGGCCACACTGTGTTAAATTATTATATTTCAAAATTATATTAGAAATGCCCTTTCTTCTGCATGAATAAAAATAATCTATTGCTATAGTTCTTTCTACATTTCAAAGAAGCAATAATTTAAAGAAAAAGGTTATTATGCTTCATTTCCTTTTATTTGGAAGCAGCTTTAAATGAGGCTTATGATTCACAGTTAACTGAGGAGCTCAATTAAATAGGAGGACTTTCCACACTGTTAGTAAGTAGCAAAGACAGAAATTAAGTCCAATCTTCTGATTTTAAGTCCAGAGCTATTTCAATTAGAGAAATATGAAGGTGAATTTATATAGACATTTTGGATTTGCCTGAGCTACGATCCATAGCAGTTGTAACTGTGATACTATATATGATAGTTTAGAGCAGCAAGAAGCTGCAAATAAAATAATAAGGTTAATTATTTTAATTTACTTTAGAGTGCACTTAACTTTGTGCCAGCCACTGTGATAAACGTATAAAGGTTTTTGTAAATCACGCTGTTTAATTCTCAGTTAAGATTATTAGAATTAGTTTTTACAGGTCACAATCGTTTTTGCATGTCCTAGTCATTGACCAGAGGACCGTTGGCTTCTAGGTGGCAGTGGTGGGATTTAGAACAAGTATTCCGTACTCCAGAGGTTGCACTTTTTAGTAACCACAAACAAGAATACAGAGGGGCATTTCTACTGCTTTCCTTTCTATGTTATTTTCCCTCAGATATATGACAATAGTGGGTTTTATCAATGCCACCTGGGCCACAAGAGAGTAATAGTTTCCTCCTCCACCTATACATGGAAATATACAGTTGATACACAGGATCTGTACTTGTCTAGATAATTAATCTATCATGTATTAGTTTAGCCTTAATCTTTTTGATATGTTTTCATGACCTCTGAATTCCATAATGATGCTAAACTCTCAAAAATACTGCCAATAATAATTAAGCATTTTTTGTATCTTTGTTGTTTTGGTACCTGAACTGTTTCTTTCCTTAATTAATGGTAAAATTGATAGATTAAATGTCTTGTAATTAGTGAATTACAAACAAATATATTTTGATTTTTCAATTATTGAAATACACAAAATTATTTTGTAGGTAAAAATGATCGCATATTAGCAATTTCTAATGCTTCAAACAGATAATATTTTCTTATTTCCTACAATGTTCATGCTAAACTTGGTTATTTGGTAATAATTTCTTTAATTTTCCTGCACCAATGTATTAATGCTTTGTGAAATTTTTAATTTAAATGCTGAAGAGATGTTTACCACCTCCCCTGCAACACACACATATAGATTAGACAGAATTAAAGCAGCTTAATGCAACTGGGAAAAGTTCGTATCTTCCATTTTGTTTTATATAATATTAGGAATTATTTCTTATTTATCAATAGATATTAATGGTTATAATATATATAATGGAGTTTGTATCTAATAAAGCTGCAGCTGCGGAAGCTGATATATTTTAATATCTTAAACCTGAAAAACGATTACATTTTTCTAATTAAGTAATCAGGCATTTACATAATTTCGTGAGAAGAATTTTATAAAAATTGTGTTTTTATTCACTAAGACCTTTTGGATTATAGACAATTGAATTTCGTATACTTACATTCTACATTTTTATTTTCAGTGTGGAAGCATCAATCAATCGATCAATCATACATTCTGTGAAATGTATTGATTTTTTTCATTAGGTGATTAAGGATTCTACTGACATATATATGTGTATATATATATATATATATAACTATACATATATATACTTTTAAAAATAGTAAATATATATTAATATTTTGTATTTTTAAATTAAGACACCAAGCATTTGAATTCACCTGGATCATGTTGTTTATGAATAAAAATATTATTAAAAGAATAAATTACACATTTCATTCTATTTAATTTATTTGTATTAGGCAATTAGAATATTATGTATTACATATTAAATATATAAGATAAATATAACACTATATTAAAATTTAATTTATAAATTACGTTCATATTTATATTGCATATACTTATGTATTTATTGTATGGATTTGCCACTCTTTATTTAACCATTCACCTATTGAAGGGCATCTTGTTTGCTTCCAGGTTGGGACAATTTTGAATAAAGCTGCTATAAACATTTGTGTGTAGGGTGTTTATTTTTGCACCTAAGTTTTCAACAACCTAGGAACATGTTTACTGGATCATATGGTAAAACAATGTTTAGCTTTGTAAGAAACTGCCAAACTGTTAAATATTGGTTTCTGAGAAATTACTCAAATTTTGAAGCAGAGGAAATTATAACAGTTGGGGACACTTCTGACTATTCTTAATTAATGCTTTTAAAACCTGCATCTATCAACCCAAAGAACACTTTCTTACTTTCTCAAAATTAAGCATTAGTTCTCAGGAGACTTTCAACAACTATTAATACATGTTTTAATTTTTTAATATTTAGAGTGCTAATCTATGATTGAATATCATTACCAGCAATAAATCAGGTCTGTGGTATCTACACAGATACACCAAGTAAACAATTCAATCTCCTTATAGTGGAATGCAGGGAAGTATAATTCAGTCCTGAGATTATAATTACAACAAACTCTCAAATGAAAAGTGTCATTCTTATATTTTTAAACAGCCAGAACGTAAAAGTCACTAAGTGGCAGCAAGCAAACTGAAGAGTTCAATTTTATGTGGAATTCAAGTTTGCGTCAAGTCTTTTGGAAAAAACAAAACAAACAAAAAAACCCCAAAAGACCCCACACCATTTGGTATTGTCAGTTTGGGGATTTTTTTAGCCTATCTAATAGTTACATAATAGTATCTAATTGCCATTTATATTTACAATTCCCATATGAACACTGGTGTTGAGTCTCTTTCCATACACATGTTTGCAGCTGTTTATCTTCTTTAGTGAGGGGTCCATCACTGCTCAGTCTCTGTTACCCTTTTTCAGGTAACAACCCCACAGTTTTCTTTCAGGAAGATACTTTCCCTCCATCCCTTATCCTCTTGGACGGGGTAATTCCATCTTCAATATTTGAAACAGGCCTGGCATAAGAGTCAGTTGGTGGGCAAAGAATTAGAGATGGGCAGGTGACACAACTGTCAGTCATGGGATTCTAATGGGAATTTGTGTGAGAGAGAGGCTGTCTTTCATTGGATGGGAAACTGGGGAAAGTAAGTCCCATGGTGCTGCAGACTCTCGAGAAAGTCTGCTTTCTGCCACTCAGGTCTGCAGAGCTGATGCAGAGATCAGAGTCAGGCGCGGACAGAGGACACCTTCGTGGGAACGCATTTGAGCCCTGGCATGCAACTTTACTCTACCCTTATAATTTTAATTGTACATACAACTAAATGTCCTACTTTTTGCTTAATCCAATTCATTGGATTTTTCTGTCGCTTAACAATTTCAAAGCTGCAGATACATTCACACAGAGGTGTCACGAAAAGTCCTAAACTTCTTCTGCAGAACTTCTAGGAAGCTTCTCTCTTCCTATTTATTCAGGATTTTAAGCTATTTCTTACTTACAGAACATCTACTAACTGTCGGATTCTGTTCTAGGATTTGAGGATACAGTGATGAAAAATCAAATAATGTCCCTGTCTTTAAGGAATGTCATTCCAGTGGGGAGGAAACAGAGAAAAGCAGACAGTATATACAGACAAGTAAATAAACCAAGGACAAGTAAACCCCTTCTCCAGAGCAGCCAGGTGTCTGTGAAGAGAACGCAAAGGAGCCTGCATGGAAGAGGTTGCGTATTTAGAGAACATGTTACCAGCACTACCAAGAAAGCTCTGACCCCAGGACAGCAAAGTGAGACTGTTTTTATATTTATATTTATGTTTATATTCATATGTAAATATATATTTAAATATAACTACTTTTAACAGTGGTTCAAGGCAAGTGAGCATAATCAAGGAACCGTTTTATGAAGCAGATGGTCAAAATCAGCCTTCAAATAGAGGTTGAAGAACATTATTGGAACAGAAGGCATCTAATCGGATGAAGTAAACAGAAACTAAAAAGAGAAAACAATGAAGTGCAGAGAGCAGCAGGAACAACAAAACGAGCGAACAAGAAATGAAAGAACAGAAAACCCTTAATAATCACAGCAGTATGTGGACACTAAGCCACTGCGAAGGCGTCTGTGAGCACCCTGGACCCTGAGAAGATGCAGACACATCCCAGCAGCAGAGCTGTGGCCCTGGTCTGGTCCTACTCGGTCAGTAAGCACTGACCAGTTCTCATTTGTAAAGAGGTTATAGCAAAAGTTAAACATGTTTGAGATTGTCTGTACTGTCAAGCTCTTTAGAAACCTGTTAGTAATGTATTCTTACTCCGAAATTGTGTTTCTAAACCACTTTTATTGTTATCCTTCAAGATGTCTGAAGGGATATGTTTGAATATTCATTCTTTTATTTATTCCTTCACTTATCTACCGCTTATTTACTGAGCTGTTACCTCAATTCTAGACTTGGCAAAGATGGTTTATAAGAAAGAAAATGTCCCTGCTCTCCCTGAGTTTACATTTTAATAAGAAAGCCTGCCAAAACCCAGAAGTCATAAATTGCTAATATCATTTCTGTAATGTTACTAAGGTATACTTAATGTATTTTGTACTCAAAAATTAAGTATAGAACACTTAATGTATTTTGAAGAAAAATATTGAAAGATATTTTATAAAGGATGTCCTATGTGGAGGTGACACATGAGAGTTGGAGTGAAGGAATAAGCCATGTGCAGACCTGAGGAACAGCCTTCCCAGCCGTGCAAGGATGGGAACATAAAGGCCCTTGTGTGGGAGTGAGCTCCCCGTGTTTCAGTATCAGTGAAAAGGGACATGGGACCGAATGAGTGAGCAGTTAGGGAGAGTGATAAAAAGCATGCCTAAGGTATGGATCCTGTGAAACCTAGATTATGACTAAGACTGCATTCTGCTTGGGGTATTAAAGAGCATTTGGGGTGTTTTGAGAAGGAGAGCAACATAATCTTATTTGTCTTCTATAAATTTCATTCTAATCTTTGAAATAGATATATAGTTAGAAAACAAAAAAAAGCTAGCATAAGGCTGGGTTTACATCAATTAAACCCCAAATAAAGATGAGTATCTATGTGCAACATTTTCAATCTCTTTTTTCTTCTTAATTTCTTTATCTAAATATACTTTGTTATATGTACTCTGGTAAGTTTCATTGCTCAGTTCTTTAAAATACTTACCAGCTTAATGTTGTTACCAATTATATGTTATACACAGCAATATTTTGCCTAGTTTTAATAAGTTTAATGAAGATCGCAACTACATAAAAACGCTCTGTAGGGACTTTCCTGGCTGTCCAGTGGTTAAGACTCCGCGCTTCCACTGCAGGGGGAGCCAGTCCCATCCCTGGTTGGGGAACTAAGATCCTGCAGGCCTTGCAGTGTAGCCAAAAAATAAAATAAACACTCTGTAAAATCAATTTAATATGTAAAATCATATGATATTTAATCTGATAAGTAAACATTTATTCTTTTAATTTCACTAAATGAAGACAGATTCTCTTAGACCTGCTTTTATGTACTAATAATCCTTAGCCAAATTAACTTTCTTAGTATTAAAGCCATTGAGATAGGTGTTTTATTTTTTTTAATACATAATATTTTAAATGATCAGGCAAGGGAACATACAGATATTTAAATAATAGACAAAGGCAATAGGGTTAAGTTTGAATATAGTAGTGTTTCTCTTTATTTTCTTCATCTTCTGTGAATCTGTGTCATTAAAGATGAAAGGAATTAAAATGTAAAGTTTTATAAAAATAACTTTCCAAAGAATATTTTTTGTGGATATATTTAATCCTTGCTACTCTTGTATCTGCTATCCTACCTTTTGCTAGCTTTCCCACCAATATTAAGACTTTGATAGTTGCTTTTAGATATTTGAAGGGTGATGTCTAATTAATCATCAAAGTCAGGCTACTCACCCTAGAAATAGTTGACAGAAGACTATATTAAACACCTTATCAGGATTTTTATTGTGGGATTTTTTAATAGGTGTTATTCCTACAGGATATCAAATCCCAAGCTCTAACACATATTTTTTCATGAACTTCATTCATTTTGCTTGATCAGGTTATTAAGTCTTCTAAAAGTTTCTCTTATTTTATGTACCACCACTTTTAACAAAGTTTAAAGGATGCTATTGATGTGACTGGCCCCAAGGGTTCTATTCAAATATAATTTTAATTTCCTTTTGGCATAAAGGGAGAATTTTAAAAAACCTTTCTTTTCTAGACCCCTCAAAAACTATTACACCTTGTCCCATAAAAATAAGAAAAATGAGGAACACTTTTTCATTCATTTCTTCAATTTTTATTACTTGAAACCATCCTTTCATTTTTTTCTCCACTGCTATTCCTAGGTATAAATTATTAAAACATCCTTGTTATAACTATATTATAATTTTAGTAAAATGTATTTTTTTAACAATTGCTGACATACAACATAAATCTTAGGTATCTCAAGACTTTTAAAAATAATTCTTATCAAAAGCCTGATAGCTCAATTATTGAAGTCACATTGGATTTTCCCTAAGATTAGACATCGATATTTCACTAAGGATACATGGAGCATTTTTAGTCCTTAGTTATAGACAATAAGACCCTCTTGGGGAAATAGTATGTGGATTTTCCAAAGTATATTTAGTCTTTTTTCTCCAAAAGCATACGATGCATAGATCCATCACTAATTAACAGAAATTCAGATACTTCATGTCCTCGGCCACTCAAATGCTTTCTGTGTTACTCTGGGCCCCTCCTTATTCTTCCAAGTCTCCAGTCCTTCCTTCAATCATATAAAGATTGAAGGTAAACGGCAACATTATGACAAAGACAGACACAGTATTACTAGAAAAAATCAAGAGCCGAGCTCATGGGAGAAAATCAGGGAAAAGAAAAATGTCCTGTATATCGCAAAATGCATTAGAATAGTCCTATAAGGAAAAAAAAAAAACTCCTTTTTTCTATAATCTCAAATTCTAAAACTTTAAGAAATATGATTTTTTCAACTCCAAGTAGGATTTCCAGATTTAACTTAGGTATTCACAAACAAACACAATTCTGATGAATTCTATCACTTCCAAACTTACAGACCTTGGCACATAAATACCAATCCTATTGTGATTTGCAGGTGCACAACATAAATGTGGTGATGCCTTGTCTTAAAATAATTAAAGAATCAAGAGGATTGTTTCTTAAGCTAGCTCACAATTTAGTTTATTCAAGTGCTTTAGGATTTGATAATTAGAAATAGGAAGTTTATTTTCTCAAAACTCAATTCATTATTGATTAATGATGAGAGCTAATTGTTTTAAACATCCCATTCACATTTTTCTCATAAAATGAAACTTACTGTTGAAGCTTTACTTTAGTCTAAATAATTTATGTTAAACAATACTGATAGTGTTCCATTTATATAAAATTCATTTTTCTTAAAGAGTAAGGGTATGTTTGGCATTCAGCAGAAACTAGACAGTAGAAGATGCTCTTTATGCTATCCTTAGAAAAACAAAAACCACAAAACACACACAGAACACACACATTTTCACATAATAAAGAAAAAAATGTTAAAAGTAATAATGATTTGAGTACCAATACCAACATTAATATACCTGTACATTTTACTGGTTATTTTATGTTAAAAATCACTGGATCCTCAGCCAGTTAATTATTGAGGCATATCTGTACACATTAACGCCATTCTTTAAAAAAACTCATTATTTTATTGTTAAAATGTGTGAGAAAATAGAGATTAGCATTATTATTGTAAATATTAAAAATTCAAATCAATGTGTATATGTATGTACATATATATTACTATTTTAAAATTCGTATTTGAATTACTTAATTCTTGCCTACTATTATGAATTTATCACAGGCCCTATCACAGTAACAGGCAGTTGGGTGATATGGTGCCTTAACAAACCCAATATATAAAAATTCACTTTTAATAAACTTTGAAAAAATTATCTTTTTTGTCAAGTAATTTTCATTTTACAGGAGACATTCCTTCCCATTGTAGTTCCTTTAAAATTTTTTTAAATGATTAAAATTAGACATAATTATCATAGAAATGTTGGTGGACAATAAAATTCACCTGCAATGCAATTTTTGTGCTCCGAGGGTGCTTGGTCAGGAATAACTGAATTTTGTATGTTTACCTAGAGATGCTACACCATGTCCCAGACGTTTGTTTCATGCCCAGGAAAGAGTCTGTTGAATGGCCTTTTTGTAGACTGTGAATATAAAGCAAATGATCCACATTTACTTTTAGAGGAGATTATGATCAAAGTTCATGAATATGTATGGTTAAGGTAAAGCAAAAAACCAACAAGATGCTTTTTCTTGTGTTTAGGTGAAGGCTTTGGGGATGCACTGGTAGGTAATAATGAAAAATAGAATTTTGACCCTGATGTTCAAAATGAGGGAAACATGGTGCGGCAGACTGGCAGAGTCCTGGCTGAGATTTACTGACCACAGAGAACCCTGAGCAAAGTACGACCAAGCAGAAAAGAAGGAGAATGGAGAAGTTTCAGAGTGAGGTTTTCTTCAGAGGCAGAAAGTAGCTGAGCCTGGAATCTTCTGGGGGACCCACCTTTGGACAATGTTTTAACCTATGATTTTGGCACATGAGCTCCAAAATTAGAGCCCAACTTGTGCAAACCTGTGATAACTTCAAAGAGTCAAAACTTCCAGAATCCTGAGTCCATATAAGAGATTTTGCGATAGAAGAATGGAAAAGAAACTTGAGTTTCCTGAGGATGAGACATAACTAAGTGCCCCAAGAAATGGCAAGAAATCAACTAGAGTGAAATCCTATGAATGCTCACTGATATCTCGAATAACAACCAGAGTTCCTTCTGTATTACTAGTTGCTGGTGAAGAGACTGCCCAGCATTCAAGAGTAGGAAAAGACAGCAGCAGACAAAGACAAAGAGATTTGAGTCAAGTACTTTGGTGAAAAGAAGATAGGTTTTTGAAATAGCTAAAGGCTCTAGCTCAAATTGATCCATTCACTCTAATTTGATTGGAAATAAGGTTGGAATACAGCTTGCTTTTTATGCACTTAACACTTTGGTCTTCCCGGGCTTTTCTTAGGAAGCAGGGTCAAGAGTTTGGATTGTAAATGGGGGCAGTGCCTTGGCCTCTTCCAAAAGCCACAGTGTAATGACATTTCTCTCGAGGTCACTGCTTTCCAGTGTCAGAGGGCAATGGGATGGTCCGTGTTGGGACAGGGCAGTGAGGGGGACTGCGAGAGGGGTAAGGTGAGAAGAGGCTTTGCCTCTGACTAACAAACCATTTTCTGTGTCTGCAAGTAAAATTTCCAAATATTTAGGATGACCTAGAGTCAAATACAGCAACCTGTTGCTCTCTACTGCTTGTAAGATAATGTCTCGATGTCTAAATATGATTTTTATTTATTTATTAATTTATTTTGTGTACTAGTCTGATGGTGAAATAATTAGAATTCCATAGAAAGGACATGGCATCATCCTTCTCTCATCTATTTAAAGATATGTTTAAATGAAACTCCACACCTGCTACTTCCAGTAGATGTAGACACAGCAGTAACACATTTATACAGGAGTCGGTGTGCAGGTTTACTGTCGAATTAATGAACAAAGCTGTCGCTATGTTGTGTATGAGCTGTTTCTGAGCTATGGAGATCGTGCCAATGTGTCACGTAAATGTTTCCACTTCCTAAGATTTTTAAAGGCCAAAACATGTGCTGTATTATTCAAGCATATTTTTCTTCAGGATCTGAAAGTAATTTTGACATAAATTTAATTAAACCCCAACCCCACTCTTATGTTTTGTAGAATGCCATCATAGCTAAATGCCACAGTTATTATTCCGAGTACTGGAAAACACACCCAATACCAACTGGCATGTTCTTTTCTATTTCACCAAAAGTGCAGTTGATGTGGGCCTATTAGTATCTTTCAAGTGAAAAATTAAACAACGCTCAGTTTTATTGTCTATATAATTAATTTAAACCCATGTATCTGTTTTGAAAATAAGTAAATCTGGGGATCCAAAAAATGAATTATGGGTTTTGATAAGGCATGGAAACTCCATTCAAAGCTAGAGCTCTAATGTCAATATTCTGTGCTTGTTTGGAAGTAGATGGACATCCAGTGACTAGATAGATACAATGCAAATGAACAGTTCCAAAAATCGTTCTCCTCCTTATAATATTCCCTTAGTCAAAACAGGCCACGCACTACATACAGGACATCAGGCTGTCTGAGTTTTTATACATATGAATTAGCTTCAGCACACACTACATCACAACACTTTTGCTGGTACTCATCTGAAATTCAAGTGAATGACCAGTATCTCCTAGGTTGACAGAGTGAACAGAATAGGTTAAAGATGTGAATTCTTACAAAGGAAGACTCCCTTCTTATTAAAAGAATGGGCAGTGACTTTCAAAGCCGCGTGAGTTAACACGCGGGATAAGAAGGTGGAATTTGTTCTCAACACGTTCCTTCTGAGTTCGAACTTCCCTGTTGTTTTCTGAATGTGACTGTCTCATTTCTTTCTGAATATTGTTCTCAAGCATCTCTCCTTTCCTCTTTTAATTTGGACCTCATACTCAGTAATAATAAACTGCCAAGAGAACAAAAAGTATATGGCCATCAATAATGTTTGGATGTAATGTGACACATTTACAGTGATAAAAAATGTTTCACTTAAACAAAGGGTAGATAGGTTGTTTTGACACAGAATGATTTCAGCATATCTGACTATCAAGCACAGATGCTTATCTAACATAACATGAGATTTTCTGGCAATGGGGAAAAGCATCGATGGGCATTTATCGAATGAACTAGCCACTCATTTCCACTAATTTGGCAAAAGTAAGAACTGTGTCATCTTCATCTTTGGATAGTGCCTTTAAAATGGGTCAGCCGCAGGATTAGGTGACAATAAACGATCACCAGCGAACAGTCAAAAAATCATATCTGCTCATGAATACCTGTCCATGGTACACATATGCATATATATTTTCTGTAGATACTTTTATTAATTATTACCTGAAACCTTTTGACAGGCATGTGACACTTTGAACACTTATAAATTTAATCAAGCATATGTAATATTGTTCCTTTCAATTAATTACACTAATGCTTAATTAGATTCATCAAAAGCTCATGCATCTCTCTCAATTTTTATTAGCGCTTTCTTCCTTTTTAAGAAAAAAATGTTTCAAAAATTGAATTAGGGCTTCCCTGGTGGCGCAGTGGTTGAGAGTCTGCCTGTCAGTGCAGGGGACACGGGTTCAAGCCCTGGTCCGGGAAGGTCCCACATGCCACGGAGCAACTAAGCCCATACGCCACAACTTCTGAGCCTGTGCTCTGGAGCCCACAAGCCACAACTACTGAAGCCCGCGCACCTAGAGCCCATGCTCCGCAGCAGGAGCCACCGCAGTGAGAGGCCTGCGCATCACAACAAAGAGTAGCCCCCGCTCTCTGCAACTAGAGAAAAGCCCGCGCGTAGTAACAGAGACCCAATGCAGCCAAAAATAAATAAATTTATATTAAAAAAAAGTGAATTAAATGTCAAAAACCCTAGAAACATCCACATTAAGTCAATCTATATTCCAACATGATTGGGAGCCAGATTGATTAAAACATATTGAATAAATTAAATGTTTAAATGAAGAAATATTTGATAGAAAATGTTTGAGCTGCCTCAAACTTTCAGATAATTTGCTTAATCAAATATAGCAGTTTCATTTGTCAAAGTATATCCTCAGCACAATGACTGTTCTCAATAATATTGACTTATGGCTTGCTGATGGAATTAATAATAAAATGCTATTATCTTAGATATATGTCAAGATAATTGCCCATCCACTTTCTGTTTTTTGAGAGTTATCTGTCAACAGTTCTTTTTTCCTAAATAAAAATAGTTTGTGTATGACACAAATAGTTACACATAATGGTGACTGCTAATTCATAAGAGAGATGGAAAGCCATTGAAATAAAATAGCTATTGTAGACTTACATGCTTTCCAAATACTTTGGAAAGGTGTATCTTGCCTAACTAGTCTAAACAGATTTCATTATTGCAAGTTTTAACTAACAGGCACAAATGTAAACTGTATGTTAGCATTAGGAAGTTAACCCAAAATATGTAATAGAATTTCCAGGATTTAGAGATGGTTGGGAATCCATTTTGTTCTATACACAAGCTGAGGCAAAAGGTACTCACCAGGAGAGCTCTGGATACAGAGTAGACATGCGCAATAAAGCAAAGATAACATAATCTTTCTGCCCCTGAGAGAGGTGGAAAATATGGCTTTGGACTCTTTCTTCCTATGTAATTCTTTCCTGGAAAAATTAAAATCCTGGTTCAACCCCATTCCTTATCTTCTCAATGCCTTACTCTAAGCAGCTGGCTATATTTGTATCAGTAGAAGAATACACAGCCATGGAAGACTACTCTCGCTTTAAATTCATGAGCAAAATATATCACATGGTTTGTCAGCACCACCCAACACCCTATTACACCCCCTGGTCTTTTCTCTCTGTTTCCTTGTTTATGGTTTCACACATTTTTTTCTTTGTTCTCAAATCCCCGAAACTTTCTTCTCTGCCACTTTTAACTCACGCTTCCTTTTTATTTCATTAAGAAATTATAAGCACCCAGATGAGAACCACATACATCTATAGTATTAAATATGTCCAGCTACCAGCACCAGAAAGGGGCTGTTTTTGCCCTTCCTTCTTGTTAATGGTTGAAGAATCTGTGCTCTCATCTAAAGCCAAATCTGGCCCTTGTGCACTGGGTCCCATTCTCCCTAGCTGACCCAAAGGCTCTGCTCTGTCAAGGGCCCCTCTTTCTCTTGTCTCAGAAATTTTCCCTTCTCCGTTTCACTACCCCACTCACGTCTCCCTTCTGATCACCATATATAGAGGTGAGAGACAGGGAATATTTACATGGATCTGCTCCTCTTTAGAGAAACACTCTTCCAGTGAGCTTTCTGTACTTTATCTCTCACCTTCTCAGCTCCTGTTTTATCTCTTACCAAAGTGAAGCGTGGACTTAATCTTTCCAGGCCTGTGGTCATTTCCCGATCCTCATGAGACTTGATCTCAGCCACATTTATTTCAGCTCACCACTCTGGCCACCATGAAAAACTTTCTTCCTTAGCTTCTGTTTATCTACACTCTCTCTAAGTTTTCCTCCTGTATCGCTGTCAACTATGTGTCTGTCTTCTTTGTTTGCTTTTCTCCACTTTCTGACTGCTGAAGGTTGTTGAAGCACAGCAAGGTTCTGTCCTCAGCTATCTTGCTTCCCGGTGTGCACTCATTCATTCTCCAGTTTATCTCAACCATAGAGTTCTTTGGTCTTGACACTTATAATTCTTAAATGTATGTCTTGTGCTCCAAAATCGTCCTTGATTTGCAACATGATTCCCTCCAAATTTGTTTCTACATAACTCTCTGGATGATAATCACATGTAAAACTTCTCACTTTTCCTATTTGGCTTTAATTTTTATTATTATCAGGTTTTCAAATGTTCTCTGAAATATCTATAGGAACTCCCTCAGAAAGGATTTTCAAAGTGAAACATAGATCAGACTAATGGAGAATAATTTCCAACTGCATTTTCTAGAACATTTTATCCCCAATTACATATGCTGAATGTAATCAATGGAAAGTTTTTCGTTACCTGTTTTTTGCAAAGAAATATCAGAGAGGAAAAATCAACTACACCGGAAAGTAATAGTTGTAAAAAATGTTCTTCACTTTGTAAGTTGCAGAAATATCACATTTAACAGTTGAAAATCAGATAGTAAGAAAATGAACACCATAAGTGTAGGTGTCAGTGAGAGGTAATGACTGCTACAATATTTAAACAGCTTCAAGATAGAAGAAAAATTATTTGAAGTAATAAATTGTTCTCATTTTTTCTGTCATTGTTGAATACTGTGCTCTATTGATAAATATTCATAAATCCATAGAAAACATGAAATAAAATATTAAATAAAATATTCTTTTTATAACGACACCAAAAAAATGATAAAAATAAAAATGTACAAAAACAAGTTAAGACTATCCATATATTTGAAAGTTACATTTAGCTCCTATATGTCACAAAAAGAGGAAAATTTGACAAAACTTAAATACAATAAGAAGTCCACTTAGTCTCTAAATTTATATGGGGGGGTAGGGGAGTAAAATCACATTGTTATACATCTAATAGGTATTCTATTTATAGTATACGGTAAGCAAAATAAGCCTATAAGTCAGTGAGAAAGGTGACTATGAGATAGATGTTCAATTACAATCAAGAAACTAATAATAAATATGTTTCTAAACTTGAGTTATTTTTTCTTTAAGTAGTCTTATTTACAATTGGAAAACTTATTACCTTCAATTTGTTTATTATGATCTGACAGATTTGGTTCTGTAATAATTTGACCAGAGTCTTTTATGCAAGACTGATGTAAACTTAAAAGAAATTATGTGTGGCTTCCCAGACTCAAGGGTGAAAATTTATTTCAATCAAGTGTTCACAGTTATTGAAGTTCCACTCTTTTTTTTTTTTGGGGTACGCGGGCCTCTCACTGTTGTGGCCTCTCCCGTTGCGGAGCACAGGCTCCGGACGCGCAGGCTCAGCGGCTATGGCTCACGGGCCCAGCCGCTCCGCGGCACGTGGGATCTTCCCAGACCGGGGCACGAACCCGTGTCCCTTGCATCGGCAGGCGGACTCTCAACCACTGCGCCACCAGGGAAGCCCTAAGTTCCAATCTTTTAAACCCAGTAATTATCTCTTACTAACTTCTTTTGCCCAAGAACTGTGTTAAATGCATTATTTAACCCTTACAAACACCACAGTGAGAAACGTTGTTTCTAAATAACGTAAAATAGTCACATGGAAATTACTATAAAATATAAATTTTTAAAAATCAAAGGCAAGTAAGCTATTATGGCATTAGAGACTTAAGTGGAATGATTTGAAGCATACATGCACTAAAAGAGAGGCCAGAAGCCCTTGGTTCTTATCCAAGTAGCTTTAACTTATGTGTGAATGTTGGCAGCCATTTTAAAAATCTTAGGCTTATTGCCTTCTGGCTTGTTATTATAATGAATTAATAATATAATAGCTGTGAAAGTGTTTTGACATAAATAATACCCAATATTTCTCATTTCTCTCTGACAATATTTTAATACATTTGTTGGGTGGTCCTAACATTTAAATCCTCCTCTTTTGGAGCTTTTCATATTATATGTAAAATCTATAACATATCTACTATCTATAAATAGAAGATAAACACATACACTATGTAATGTTTACAAAATCCTTTAGAGTTTTCAAAAATCAGGGGAGAAGTAAACATTTGGTATGATTTTAGTAGCAAATAGTGCATTTACAAATGTACACCTAACAACGATTCCTAAAGTATGTTATATAGTGGGTTATACGTAGGATTCTGCAGGTCACAGTTTGATTAGAGAGGAGAGTGACAACAAAACTATATTCTTAACACTGATTAAAATTTCAGTGCAAAATAAATATGAAAAATGAAACACAGCTCAGTTGATTTTGTCATCAAATCAGAAAAATTTAATGTACATCTAATGAAATTCAGGGGACTAATAAAATTGGTTTTGAGATTGTGGGTACAGGATGCATTCAGAGGAACTGGAACTTCTGAGTGTCAGCATTTTGTCCAAGTTATTAATTTCATCACCATTCTGTAATTCCATTTGGCTAATACTGACTAAAAACAAAATAGAACAGAACAAACAAACCAACATCTGGGTACCATTTTCCAAAGTTGATATTATCAACATAATTATTTTTCATTAAATGGTAAACAAGCCTGTTTCAACATAAAATAGAAGCTTTACCAACATGCCCTTTCCCAAAAAAAGGCAATCTAAAAGCCCAGGGGGAATATCACAGGGCATTTTACTGATCTATTTTAAAATATCATTGGCAGCCCAGTTTTCTAGCCTAAGTTCTAGAAATTCTGTCTTAAAAAATAATAATAATCAGGAAAGAGAATCAATTAAATATGAATGCCTCTCCAGATTATACCAAAGAAAAAGAAAACTATGTCAGGTCTCATTCAAATAGCACACACATAGCTGTAAAAAAACGTATTTCCCAAGTTGTTACTCTTTGTGATGCACATTTAGGTGCACAGAACATTTGCATTTATAGCAGTTTCATAATCAGTGCAGTAAATGGCCGAAGTGTTTCTGTTCAATTGACTTTCTCATAAAAGGTTTAATTCCCTACTCCTCTTGGCAGAGGTTATATCTTGAGCTTCTTACTCCAGCTTACATCTATACTCTGAGTGTGTAAATTCTGCTGGGTGACCCGGTGTCTGACAGACTGACCCAGCGTCAGGTGAGAGGACCTTTTATTTGTTATGTGTAACCACGTGTATTGCAGCAGTTAGAAAGCCATTTGCGGGTGAGGCATGGGAAATTAAAGCAAAACTCTCATCACAGTGAATAACAAGGCATTATATAAAATGGAAAGTTTGATTCTATGGTAAAGATCATCATAAAGTACTTGATGCCAATAAACAAATACTATAATATTCTATATCCTATTGTAGACAGTTTCTTCATAATCAAATAAATGTGAATAGAAATAAATTAGAAAAAAAATTGTGTTCACAGATGTATGTTTTCTCTATAGTTTCAGAAATCATAAATCACTAAAGAAAATTCTTAGTGAATTCATGTCTATGTTTATGAGTCAGTAGTAATAAATGCTGAGTATACTACAGAGGCATTTTAAATATTTAACACAAATAATAATAATAAGATATATAGATATAGGTTAGATATAAGTATAGATATATGTATTGATATAGAGATAAATATAGATATAAATGTTTTTAATCTGGACTCTAATCTTAATTTTAAAATGATAAATAAATATACAGGCTTAATTTTATAAATACTAAACATAAATCTGATAAATTTATGATATGTGAAACAAACAGGACTTTGCTTAAGGTTCAAGTCATTAATGAATAATGCAAATCTTCCTTTCTTTAACTTTTTAAAAAGTTTTTGTTATTAATTTTTCAGTACTTTTTAAATTAAACCCTTTTATTTTATGATAATTATATAGTCATCTGCAATTGAAGAAGTAATACAGAGAGATTCCATGCATCCTTTACTCATTTCTACCAATGGTAAGTAACGTTTTGCAAAACTATAGTACAATATCATAAACAGGATACCAACTTTGACCCTATCCACTGATCTTACTCAGATTTTCTGTTTCACTTCTATCCATTTGTGTGTGGGTATGTGTGTTGTGTTCCAGTCAATTTTACCACACACGTAGGTCCCTGTATTCACCACCCTAGCCAAAAAGATAGGATAATAAAGATCTGTGAATATGTTTAAAATTGATTTTAAGGCATTAGTAATCTTTTAAATCAGAAGTTAACAAACCTTTACTGAAAAGATGCAGATAAAGCATTTCTTAGGCTTTGCAGGCCATACTGTCTCTGTTGTAACAACTCAATTCTCCTTTTGTAGCTCAAAAGCACCCAACGACAATTCCTAAACTAATAGTGTGGCCGTATTCCGATTTGGCCTATAGGTTCCTGTTTGTTGATTTCTATAAGGTTTTCTTAATCACCTTTTATTAGATCTAAAAGTAGAAAAAAAAATTTTAAGGAGGAAAAGATTCCTGTTATTTTGCTTGTTTTGATTTTTTCTATTTGAAAATATTTAATTAAACATAATTTTTTAGCAGTTCTTGAACATAATATTTTGACTTGCTTCTTCCTTTGGGCCATTATTTGAAACAATATAAATTGCTGAAGTTCCACAGAAAGAATAATCCACGAACACAAGAATTAATTTTAGCCATCACACTATTAGGCCTTCGACTCCATAGAACCTTCTTTTATGTCCAAAATTTGGCCAATTGCACACTAATAAGACAAGCAATTTATCATTTTATTATATATTATTTACTTCCTTTCTGCTGAAACAAAATCCTCTTATGAGATACATATATATTTATATTAGGCAAAACGCCAAAACAAGTAAACAAACAGAAGACCCACAAATTCTGAGACCTGGGAAATGTGTTAACCCCTGGTAACTCACCCAGTTAATATAAATTAAATTGTAATACTATGTATGATGACAAAGTATTTTGGAAGCAATCATAGATCTAATAAATACGCTTAGTATGTCTGAAGGACAAAAGATTTTTAAACCACTGTTTTACGAAGTAACTCATAAGGAAGGCAACATTACACGCTATATCCACTTCATTTATTTCCACGCTGATTTGCATAGTGCAATGCATTATGCCTAAGCCTCCAGCAATAGAGCAGAACATTAAATACTCCAGATTTTTTTCCTCACATGATAATTATCGTATATTTCCATATAATCAATCAGTTGGGCCAAACCTCAATATTAGAATATAATTCTAAGTTAATCGCATATTATTTATATAGTTTTATTATACTACATATCAATGGAATAGTAAAACTTTCACTATACCATTTCAGGTCAAAATGACAGAAAAATATTATTTTATGAGTGTTAAAGCACAATGTTAATCCAGTTAATTTTAGCTATTTATAAGACAGATTAGATAGAAGAGGATAAGAAACAGAACTTGAAACCAAAGCATCTGTTATTCTTTCAGTAAAAGAAAATAATCTAATGCCATCAATTTCTTCAATACATGTAATCAAGGTGCACAGATTCACTCTGGTAAAGAAACTATTCTTGTAATTTATCTCATTTATATCAAAGGGCTTCTAGTAGCCACAATGGCTACAGAGCCTTCCATCTTAATTCATTTGAAAAGCTGTGTGTCTTTTTTAAAATCGCCTTGAAAATAACACTTTCTTCTACCAAGTTTGAAAAAGAAAACTTAATCGGTGGGCAAATGAACAACATTGTATGTTACCATACATTTAAGCTAAGAATTAAAATATCACATGAGCTTTTAAGTGTAAAAATACTTCAGCAACATTCTGAGAGCTAGGGATGTAGAACCAATTGAAGATTAGAAACCAAGCTGATCACTGACCTGTTAGAATGATGGGAGTTCTATATACTTAACACTTTAGAATTTCAGTCTGTGTTACGACTATTAATAAAAATATATTCTTTCCAGCATAAATAAATAAACAAGAAATAAGTTTATAAATAAATCAAAGGCATTAAAGATGTTTAATGATTTATTTATCCAGTATGTTAAAACAATTTGTCAAATTACTAATTCAGCAGTACTTTTCATATAAACAGTTACCACTGATTTTGAGCACCATGGTAGTAAATACTGCTAACTTTTAAATTTTAAATTATTGTCATCTCAGATTTACTAATTGGGTTTAGCATGAGTTCATAGTTATTTCAGTGGGCATTTACAGGTTCCATATAATTTGAATTATGTGGTACTAGCTGAAGGCATCATTTTTAATCAGGAAGAAATGAGATGTTCTCACAGCATGGCTTGGCATTCATTCTTCTCTCAATTTCACTCCAGGTACATTTCAATGAGTGGAATTGGCTTGTTGACTGAATTGGCCACTCTGTGTCCCTAAGAAAACTGCCATGATTGGGAAGCCATATGGTGCAATGCTGTAAGCTATATTAAATTCTGAGTCATATTTTGGCCAGCTTTGTTCTCATGACTGAGATTCAGAATTGTATCCATGTAAATTTCTATCCACTTGCTGCTCACAAGTGTCATTAAGCTCACATTTTTTTTCTTTATTTTTTTAGACACTTGCTATAAAAAGTGGTGCTAGAGTTTACACTTAAAGGCACGAGTTAAGAAGACAGAAGAAATAGAGAAAGGTGACCCTTTAGGCTCACCCTGTATTTACCTTTGAAGAAGCAGTCTTCATTGTGGACAATGGTAATCTTGTGTTTTTTCAGGCAAGCAGCTCTGTGCACCTCACAGTGGTTTTCATAGAATTCTCCATCAGATCCACATACAGGTTTGTAGTGCCGATTGCAAAGGTCCACGCAGGCACATTCCGCTTGCCCTGTCTCTCTGCTGAGAACACAGTGCCTTCCCAAACCACAGTATTTGTTTTCACAAGATCCCAAAGGGCCATCCTGAATCAGGAATCCTAAGGACAAAGAGTAGAAAATCACTTGGATTCATATGTCCACATAAAATGCTGATGTCAAAGTTTAAAGGGAAAAGGAAAAACATAATCTAAGAGAAATATAATATAATCAGAGTTCAGTTGTTCTCAGTGGAGAAGGGACTTGTATTAGAACCAGCAGGTGAACTTTTTCAAAATACCCTTAACGTACTCCCCTTCTTTCCCATTTCTCCTTGAGCTCTCACCTCCCTACCCAATGAGTATTACAGTCCTTAAGGACAAGGGCTCTAAAGTTAAAATGCCTGAACTCAAATCCTCTACCAATTATTAGCTTTATGTCCTTGGATAAATTGCTTCTCTGTGCTAAGTTGTCCTATCTGTAATACGAGGTTGATAGTATAGATCATCTCCTGCAGTTGTAAGGAATAGTACATATACTGGTCCACAGAAAGAACAGCCTTGACACATAGCAAATGTTTAACAAATGTCAACCTTTACATTAGCAGAATTCTGGTAAGAGAAAAGAAATGTATGTATATAATGTAGGAAATAGGAGAGAAAAGGAATAAGAAACAGTGTCTTGAAAACTTCTTTCTGGGTTCTAACATCTGATCCTTTCTTGTTTTGACATTTGCCACTTGGCAATTATTGGTGAATTTCATGATTAAATGAACAAATCATGAAGAATTTGATTGTCTTGTTACTTGTTCAGTCTAACAATCTACATTTGCATCAGAAAAGTATAGGTGGATCTAGCAGTCTTGTACCAAAACCAAACTAAGCAACTTCAATACTCAGGTTTTTATAGGTAAATCTGGCTTTTTTTCTTTGAGAATATTATCTGACTGAAAAGTAAAAAATGTCAGTAAACACACACACACACACACACACACACACACACACACATATATATATATATATAGAGAGAGAGAGAGAGAAATCTATATACATGTATCTCAAGGAATAATATATATTCATATATTTACACATTCATAAATGTGTGTGTACATATATTTACCATTGGTGACAATTATATACTGCAAAAAATAAAGTTTTGAGAGGTTATAAACTTAAATTACAGTAATTTTATTAGATACCTAGTGTACATTTTCAGCTGGTTGATTTAAAACCATCTCCCTACATGATTGCATCACAATGATTAAGAACACGGTTTCTGATCCAGAGTTTAAATCATAGCTCTAGCAGTTACAAACTTCAGGACCTTGGGTGGGTATCTAACACATCTATAACTTAGTTTTCTCATCTGTAAAATAGGACTAATAGTATCCTCAAACGGTTATCAAGATTAAAGGGTTTATGAGGGAGAGACCAAGATGGCAGAGCAGAAGGAGGCTGGGCTCAACTCCCTTCACAAACACATCAAACTACAAATCCATGTAGAGTGACACTCACTGAAATCTACCTGGGACTAACACAACAGGTCTTCTACACCAAGGCTATAAATAAAGATCCACAGAGCATCTGATAGGAAGGGAGGAAAGTGATCAGGCATGGACCCACACCCTAGCAGGGGACACAGAAGAGGAATGAATATCACAGGCTTGGAGATTCTCCCTGGGAGCAAGGGATTCAAGCTACATATTAGGTGCCCCAGCCTGGGGCGTCCAACACCAGGAAGGTGAGTCCTCTTAGCTGGTTTGAAAACCAGTGGGGCTTACCAGAGGGCTGTAAGAACCCAAGACTCTATTCTTAAAAGAGCACACACACAGACTTACTCCCAGTCACATCATGAAGGCAGAAGACTGAAATTCCCTGGGGCTCTGGCCAGCCTGCCAGGACATCCTCTGCACACATCCAGCCTGCATGGCCTCCTGCTCCAGCCCATCTTGCTCCAGCACTGCTCCCCACTAAGGCAGAGGCTGTCATTGCCAATGAGACTGCACACATTTGGAGGGAATGGAGCAGGCTGAGACCCCAGCACAGCCTCTGTCCAGTATGGAGGTAGACACTGCCAGCTCATGAGTCCCTGTGCACACTTGAGAGTGGACAGGGTCAGTTCAGTGGTGTGACACTACCTCTGCAGCACCAAGCCAGCCTCTAAAGACAGTGTGCACACCAGGGGGGAAAGTGAAACCAGCACAGAAGTGCAGGCCCAAGCACTCAAGCCCTGGCTGCATCCCAAATCAAGGTGGAGACTACCAACACACCTGGGTGAAAGCCAAATACGTCAGGGCTCTTGCTCTAGCTCCTCAAGCCTCATCCCTGCCCCAGATAGGGAAGTAATGGTTATTGAGCATAGACGATGCCCTGACCTTCTTCACCTGGCTCTGGTTGTGGCCCAACTACACCAGTGCCACCACCCACCAAAGCAGGACACCCAAGGGAAGGACACAGCCTGTGCTCTCTTCAGATCCAGCTCTCCCACCAGAGCCACTGAATGAACATATGCAGAGTGTAGAGGGACACTCCCACACAAGGACACGCCATCAAGCCTGGGATAGGCAACTGTTTCACCTAGTTTCATAGAGAAAAAGAAAGTTAAACAGAATGAGAAGACAGAGGAATATATTTCAAATGAAAGAATAACAGCAAAAAAAACCGAACAAACAAAAATCCCTGAAAAAAACCCTAGTGAAATAGAGGAAAATAATTTACCTGATAGAGTTCAAAGCAATAATAGTAAGAATGCTAACTGAACTGGGGGGGGGGGTGGGAAATAGATGAACACAGTCAAATTTTAACAAAGAACTAGAAAATATAAAAAAGAACCAGTGAGAGCTGAAGAAAACCATAACTAAAAGTAAAAAACACACTAGAGGGAATTAACAGCAGACTAGGTATACAGAAAAACACATAAATGATCTGGAAGATAGATAATGGAAATTGCCCAAACAGAGCAGCAAAAATAAAAATTTTGTTTTTTTAAATGAGTAGTTTAAAAGACCTCTGGGACAATATCAAGTGTATTAACATTGGCATTATAGGTGTTGAGAAGGAGAAGAGAGAGAGGAAAAGGTGGAAAGTGCATTTGATGTAATTATGGCTGAAAATGTCCTGAACCTGAGGAAAGAAAGAAATATACAGATCAAGAAGCACAGAGGGTCCCAAACAAGATGAACCCAAAGAGACCCACACCAAGACATATCATAAATGGCATACAGAAAAAGAAAGAGTCACACAGAAGGGAACCCCCAAAAAGCTATCAGCTCATTTCTCTGCAGAAACTTTTCAGGCCAGAATGGAATGGCCTGATACATGCAAAGTGGTGAAAGCAAAAACCTAGGATACTCTACCCAGCAAGGTTATCATTCAGGATTGAGGCAGAGATAAAGAACTTCTCAGAGAAGCAAAAGCTAGAAGAATTGATCAATATTAAACTGATTTTACAAGAAGTGTTAAAGAGTCTTCTTTAAGTGAAAATAAAAGGCTACAACAAGAAATAAGAAATTATAGGGTGGAAAAATTCCCACCAGAAAAGGCAAGTACATAGTAAAGACTGTGGATCAATTGCTTCAATAATCTAGTATAAAGGTTAAAAGACAAAAATTATAAAATCAACTATAGGTACAATAAACAGTTAAGGGTTAGACATTAAGATGTAAAATATGAAATCAAAAATATAAAATGTGGTGGGGGAGTAAGAAATATACAGGTTTTAGAATGTGTTTGTACTTTTTGTACTTAAACGACTATCAGGTTAAATCAAGCAAGTGTACTTATAGGTCAACATATATGAACTTTATGGTAACCGCAAAACAAAAACCTACAATAGATATACAAAACCTAGAGAGAAGGAAACACAAATATAACACTGAAGAAAATTATCAAAAAACAAAGAAAAGACTAAAAGGAAAGCAAAGAAAAGAGAGAAAAACTAAAACAAAAACAAAAGCCAGTAAACAAATAACAAAATGGCAGTAAGTACATACCTATCAATAATCACTTTAAATGTCAAAGGACTAAATGCTCCAATCAGAAGACATAGGGTAGCAGATTGGATTAAAACACACAAAACGAACAAACAAAAAACAGGACCCATCTATATGCTGCTTACAAGAGAATCACTTTAGAGCTAAAGACACACACAGACTGAAGGTGTGGGATGGAAAAAGATACTCCATGGAGATGGAAACAAAAGTAAGCTGGGTAGGCTTTTTATTTTAAAGTAGATTTTAAAACAAAGTCTATAATAAAAGACAAAGAAGGACATCATATTATGATAAAGAGATCAATACAATAAAAGGATATAGCATTTTTAAACATAAATGCACCTAATATAGGAGTGTTTAAATATATAAAGCAACAATTAATGGGCATAAATATGGGAGAAATTGACAATAATCCAGTAATAGTAGGGGATTTTAACACCATACTTTTATCCAGATAGAAAATTGATAAGGAAACAATGGCCTTAAATGACACATTATAACAGTTGGATTATATATCTTACATTTAAAGGAATTAGAAAAAAGAACAAATAAAGCCTAAAGTCAGCACAAGGAAGGAAGTGATAAAGATCACATAGAAAAGTAGAGACAAAAAAATAGAAAAGATCAATGAAACCAAAGCTGTTTTTTTAAAAAGATAAACAAAACTGAGTTAGGTTCATTAAGAAAAAAAAAAAAAAAGAGGATCCACATAAACAAAATAAAAAATGAAAGAGGAGAAATTACAACTGTTATGACAAAAATACAATAATAAGAGATTTTATGAAAAATGATATGCCAACAAATTGGACAACCTAGAATTGGATACTTTCCTAGAAACATACAATTGTTCAAGACTGAATCAGAAGAAATAGATACTCTGAACAGACTGATTATTAGAATTGAAATTGAATCAGTAATCAAAACACTCCTGATAACTTTAAGTCCAGGACTGGATGGCTTCACAGGAGAATTCTACTGAACATGTAAAAAATAGTTAGTACCTATCTTTCTCAAACTATTCCAAAAAAGTGAAGAGGAGGGAACACTCCCAAATTCAGTCTGGGAGGCCACCATTACCCTGATCCCACAACAAAGTGAAAATTACATGCCAATATTCCTGAAGAATATAGATTGAAAAATCCTCAACAAAATAAAAACAAACTCAATTCAACAATATATAAAAAGGATCATTCACTATGATCAAGTGGGATTTATTTCAAGGATGCAAGCTTGGTTCATAACTTCAAATCAATGTGATACATCACATTAAAAATACAAAGGATAAAAAGCACATAATCATCTTGATAGACACACAAAAAAATTTTATCAAATTCAACACACATTCGTCCTAAAAATTCTCAACAAAGTGGTATAGAATAAATATTTCTTAAGCATAATGAAGGCCATTATGACAAACCCACAGCTAGCATCATACTCAACTGTTAAAACCTGAAAGCTTTTCCTCTAAAATCAGGAACAAGAATGAAGACAAGGATAGCCACTCTCACCATTTCTATTTAACATATTATTTGAAGTCCTAGCCACTGAAATCAAACAAGAAAAAGAATGAAAAGGCATTCAAAGTGAAAGGGAAGACATAAAACTGTCACTATTTGCAGAGGATAGGATACTATAATAGAAAATCCTAAGGTCTCCACCAAAAAACTATTAGAACTAATAAATGAATACAGTAAAGCTGCAAGATACAAGATAAATATACAGAAATCTGTTGCTTTTTATCCACTAGTAATAAACTATCAAAAAGACAAAGCAAGAAAATAGTCCCATTTACAATAGCTTTAAAATGAATAAAATACATAGGAATAAACTTAAAGGAAGGAGGTGAAGACCTACACTCTGAAAACTATGAGACAATGATGAAGGAAACTGAAGATGATACAGTGAAATTGAAAGATATCCTGTGTTCATGTATTGGAAGAATTAATACTGTTGAAGTGTCCATAAAGCAATCAACAAATTTAGTGCAATCCTTATCAATATACCCATGACTTTTTTCACAGAACTAGAAAAACAATCCTAAAATTTATATGGAAGCACAAATGACCCCAAATAGCCAAAGCAATCTTGAGAAAAAAGAACAAGACTGGAGGTATCACACCACCTGACTTCAGACACTACAAAACTAAAGTGATCGGAACACTGTGGCACTGGCACAAAAACAGACACATAGGTCAATGGAACAGAACAGAGAGCCCAGAAACAAACTCATGCACATGTGGTCAATTAAACTATATCAAAGGAGGCAAAAATATATAATGGGGAAAATACAGTCTCTTCAATACCTAGTGATGGAAAATTGGAACTCTACATATAGAAGAATGGCATTAGAACATTTTCTCTCACCTTATACAAAAATAAACTCAAAATGGATTAAAGACCTAAATGTAAGATATGAAACCATAAAACTCCTAGGGCAAAAAAAGTCAGCACACTCTTTCACATACATATTAGCAATAGTTTTTTAGATCTCTCTCCTCATGCAAGGGAAACAAAAGCAAAAATAAACAAATGGCACCTAATTAAATGTAAAAGTTTTTTCACAGTGAAGAAAACCATCAACAAAATGAAACAACCACCAACTGAATGGAAGATATTTGCAAAGATATGGCTAATAAGGGATTAATATCCAAAATATATAAATACTGCATGCAACTCAATATCAAAAAAATAAACAATCCAGTTAAAAAATGGGCAGAAGACCTGATAGACATTTTTCCAAAGACATACAGATGACCAAGAGAACATGAAAAAATGTTCAACGTCACTAATCATGAGGAAAATGAAAATCAAAACCAAAATGAGATATCACCTCACACCTGCCAGAATGGTTATTGTCAAGGACACAACAAATAATAAATGTGAGATGTGGAAAAAAAGGAATAATAGTTTGCCCCAGCAATTCTACTCCTGGGTATATATCCAGGGAAAATGAAAAAAAACTAGTCCAAAAAGACACATGCACCCCAGTGTTCAGAGCAACACTATTTACAACAGCCAAGATATGGAAGCAACCTCAGTGGCCATCAACAGATGAATGGATAAAGAAGACGTGGTGTATATACACAATGGAATATTACTCAGCCATTAAAAGAATAACATTTTGCTATTTGCAGCAACATGGATAGACCTGAAGAGTATTATGCTTAGTGAAGTAAGTCAGACAGAGAAAGAAGAATGTTATATGCTTTCATTTATATGTAGAATCTAAAAAATAAAACAAACTCATGAATATAACGAAACAGAAACAGACTCATAGACAAGTGAACAAACTAGTAGTTATCAGTGCGGAGAGGGGTGGAGAAGGAAGCAAGTTAGGAGAAGGAGAGTAAGAGGTACACACTACTAGGTAGAAAATAAATAAGATACAGGATGCAATGTACAGCACATGGAATATAGCCAATATGCTATAATAACTTTAAATGTAGTATAACCTATAAAAATATCTAATCACAGTGCTGCACACCTGAGACTAATATAACATTGTAAATCACTTATACTTCATTTGAAAACAAAATTAAAAGTCTTGGCACATGAAAAACTCCATTTAAATGTTAGTTATTATCATTACTTTTTAAAGTAATTAATTTTCATAAGAACAGATATACAAATAAAAAAGTATTTAAATAATCAATTTGTTTTTATAAATAAAACCCATTAGGCATTTTGATTTTCATATAATGCATGTATTTCCATGTGGAATTTAGAAAAATTGAAATTAAAAAAAGGACCAAGACTATCAACCGTATAATTTTTTAAATTTTTTTTTTTTTTAATTTTTTTTTTTGCGGTACGCGGGCCTCTCACTGCTGTGGCCTCTTCTGTTGCAGAGCACAGGCCCTGGACGCACAGGCTCAGCAGCCATGGCTCACGGGCCCAGCCACTCCGCGGCATGTGGGATCCTCCCGGACCGGGGCACGAACCCCTGTCCCCTGCATCGGCAGGCGGACTCTCAACCACTGCGCCACCAGGGAAGCCCCTAATTTATATTTTTGATAGAACTGTAAATTGGAACAACTGTTCTTCAAAGCAACTTAAAATTACTTGCACTCTTTGATACCATATTATGATCTTTGTGAAACATTCTAAAACATTTAGAACAAAAAATAAGAAAAAAGACAATAAAATTTATTGAATCAAGCTTTACAATGTAGTGTTACTTTAAATAATTGATAATTACTATGAAATATGTAGTAGAGTTTGGAAAATATATTTAATGCAGTTTTTCTTGAAGTGTGGCACTTTAGAATGGCTTACAGAAGTTTTATAGCATAGATTCAGCCTTCACTTTACCCTAGAGTTTCTGACTCAGTAGATCTAGGATTGAACCCCAAATTTATATTTCTAATTTCCCAGGTGATGATGTTATTTTGGTTTCTGGTATCAAACTTTTGGGCCTTTGACTTAATGAAATCCTAATTAAAATAAATACGACAAAAACAAAAAGACTAGGTAAACAATTACGAAATATTCTTAAGTGGAAAAGTGAGAACTTTATGTCATGATTAAAACCAGATAAAATCAAGCAAGTATTTGAATGAAACTAAGAAAGGATACGGAAAAATGAAAACAATTGATTAGCTAATTGGATATAATATTGGGCAAATTTTTCTACTTTTACATAATTGCTTTTTTAGTGTTCAATATATTAATAAAAGAAATTCCATAGTTGTGTCAATTACAACTGTAAAATAATGACTGATTTCATTTTGGAAAATCTTTTTCTTCATTTTTCTACTTATGCCTTTTGTTATCTTATGTTTATAGGGTCCAAAATGGGGCTGCCATTATAGCACAGGGATTTGACTCATATATTGTATTTTGTACAGTTTTTTATCTTATATTTTCCTTATTTCCTTAATATCTTACTAACAACTAGTTTCTTGCTATAAATATTTTAAAATTTATGAATGGAGTATTTTATTTTATTTTTTTATTATCTAAGAATGAGTTTAAGGTCAACTGGGTCAAGAGATTATTTTACGTTTTGGTCACAAACTGAGGTGGCTAACCAAATCAGTACAATTTCTGAAAAAGAAGGAATGCTTTGCTATAAAATGAGGTCATTTATGGTATATTTATGTCAATGAGTATCTTTCCTTGATTCTCTCTTCTTCAATTTTTCCTCTTTTTGCTTGTACTCCAGTTCAGAGATTCGTATTAGAATGGCCAATAAGCCATTTTCTAGAAGTTAAATGAACTATTTTACACTAGCTAGAAGCCGTGTGTTGCATATAGCTGCTACAATTAAAGGAAATTTAATTAATTCATATGCAATCCAAAAGAAAGCTCATATTATGTAAATGAATAACTAGAACATATCCTTTCTGACAGTAATTATCCATGACTAACACTGAATTTAAGTATCAGCTGAGATTAACCCAATTTAATCTGATCAACATGTCAAAGCTTTCTTTTAAGTATACTCAGATAACACACTAAATGAATTTTAATCAAGAACTTCTCTCTTGCTATCTCGCAACTTGATAAAATAACATGTGTTCCCACAAAAGTGCTATATATTTAACAAGCACATTATTTTGTAACTTCTATGCCTTCAGGGCATTACAAAGATTCCTCGGATTTAAAATAAACAAAGAACTGAAACAAAAGATGAAAGACACCAAGTCATAAAGCAAAATCATTCTATATAATTCTAAAGATAGTCTTCTCAGATTCTCAATGATGATGCAATTCTCTTCAAGTGGTTTATGTATATATACTTTATCAAAAAGGTACTTCATATAGAGTGGATCTAATTTAAAATAACCTTTAATAAAATGTATTATTTTTATGTGCAAGGTACTATACTAGATACTATAGAATAGATCAAAAGGGCAGTCACTGATACTTTTTCTAGTGGCTTAAAAAGGGCATGAGGCAGGCCTTGGGCCCAGGGAGAGAGTTAAAAATTTAGGGACATATTTAGGAGCACAAAGGAGCATGAGATGAATAATATCAGGTAAGACCTCACAAGTATTATATCATGTCATGGTTGAGGTTTATGCTCCAGGAATGGGTTAGGAGTTCAGAAGGCTGATATATGGAATAGACAAGGTATGAATTAAAGATTGATGTTGGATATAAAACAGTAACATCAGAGGGAAGAAAGAACCAGATTTTGACGAGCTAACTACCTCTAATGATAACAGTGGAACATAAGCAAAATTAATTAGAGTGCCAAGTTATTTGAGGTGTTAATTTTCTCATAAAAATGTATAATGTTTTGATACAAAATGTAAGTATTATGTTAACTTTGATTTGTTAAAAAGAACAACAGATTTTGGGGAAGACAATAGGATTACAGTCTTTGCATTTCCATTACCTATTGGACTGACCTCAGCTGGGCTGCAACCTCCTTGGGTCATAAAAGGAAACTGATAAACCATCTTTAGATTCACTCTCATCTGAAAAAAATCCTTTCATTTAAGAGTGCTTGGCAAAACAGTTTCTAATAAAAGGTAATGTTTGAGAATATATTTAGGAATCTTTCTCTAGAGTGCCTAACAGGTAAACTTCCCCTGCAGGAAACAATCATATACTCATAATTCTCTACTTTAAACAATATTTATGTACTCTAGAAATAGCATCAGAGACCTTCAAGATGGTGGAGGAGTGAGACGTGGAGATCACCTTCCTACCCACAAATACATCAAAACTACATCTACATGTGGAACAACTCCTACAGAACACCTACTGAACGCTGGCAGAAGACCTCAGACCTCCCAAAAGGCAAGAAACTCCCCCACGTACCTGGGTAGGGCAAAAGAAAAAAGAATAAACAGAGACAAAAGAATAGGGACGGGACCTGCACCAGTGGGAGGCAGCCGTGAAGGAGGAAAGGTTTCCACACACTAGGAGCCCCTTCACTGGCAGAGACTGCGGGTGGTGCTGGGGAAGCTTCAGAGCCACAGAAGAAAGCGCAGCAACGGGGGTATGGAGGGCAAAGCAGAGAGATTCCCGCACAGAGGATCGGTGCCGACCGGCACTCACCACCCGAAAGGCTTGTCTGCTCACCTGCCGGGACGGATGGGGGCTGGGAGGTGAGGCTCGGGCTTCCAAGGTTGGATCCCAGGGAGAGGACTGGGGTTGGCGGCGTGAATGCAGCCTGAAGGGGGCTAGTGCGCCAAGGCTAGCCAGGAGGGAGTCCGGGAAATGGTTTACCTGCTGGAGAGGCAAGAGCCCATGGTTTCCGGGTGCGCGAGGAGAGAGGCTTCCTGCTCCATGTGCCCAAAGATGGCAGAGTGCCGCCTAAGTGAGCTCCAGAGATGGGCGCAAGCTGCAGCTATCATGTCGGACCCCAGAGGTGGGCACAGACCACTACTGCTGCTGCTGCCGCCACCAATAATCCTGTGTGCAAGCCCAGGTTACTACCCACACCCCTCAGGGAGGCTGTGCAGCCTGCCACCGCCAGGGTCCCTTGATCCAGAGACAACTACTCTGGGAGAACGCACAGCATGCCTCAGGCTGGGGCAATGTCACGCTGGCCTCTGCCGCCTCAGGTTCTCCCCACAGTCCAAATGTGACTACCGTGCCCCTCCCTCCCCCGAGCCTGAGTGAGCAACAGAGCTCTAATCAGCCACTGCTTTAAACACCTCCTGTCTGAGCAGGGAACAGACGCATTAGGGCAGCCTACACACAGAGGCCGGGCCAAAACCAAAGCTGAACCCCGGGAGCTGTGCGAACAAAGAAAAGAAAGGGAAATGTCTCCCAGCAGCCTCAGGAGCAGCAGATTAAATCCCCACAAGTGGTTCGATTAACCCTGCATCTGTGAAATACCTGAATAGACAAGAAATATTCCCAAATTTGAGGTGGTGGACTTTGGGAGCAACTGTAGACTTGGGGTTTGCTTTCTGTGTTTTATCTGTTTTTGGTTTTATGTCTATCTTAGTGTGGATTTTAGTTGTTGTTTTCACTGGTGGGTTTGTTTATTGGTTTGGTTGCTCTCTTCCTTTTTTTCTTTTTCTTTTTTCTCTTTTTGTGATTGTGTGTGTGTGTTTGTGAGATTTTGTCAGCTTAGCTTTGCATTTACCATTTGCCTTGGGGTTCTGTTTGTTCATTTTTTGTTTTTATGAGTGTGTGTATGTTTCTATGTGTGATTTTGTCTGTTTAGTTTTGCTTTTACCATTTGTTTTGGAGTTCTGTTTGTTCAACTTTTTTTCTTTTTCTTCCTTTCTTCTGTGCCATGCAGCTGGCAGGGTCTTGGTGCTCTGGCTGGGTGTCGGGCCTGAGCCTTTGAAGTGGAAAAGCCAAGTCCAGGATATTGAAATACCAGAGACCTCTCAGCCCCATGTAATATTAATTGGAGAGAGGTCTCCCAGAGATCTCTGTCTCAACACTAAGACCCAGCCCCACCCAACGGCCAGCAAACCCCAGTGCGGGAAGCCCCATGACAAACAACTCGCAAGACAAGAACACAACCCCACCCATTAGAAGACAGCCTGCCTAAAGTCACACTAAGCTCACCGACACCCCAAAACACACCACCAGACATGGCCCAGCCCACCAGAGGACCAAATCCAGCTCCATCCACCAGAACACAGGCACCAATCCCACCCACCAGGAAGCCTGTACAAGCCCTGAACCAACCTCATGCACTGGTGACAGACACCGAAAATAACAGGAAATACGAACCTGCAGCCTGCAAAAAGGAGACCCCAAACACTGTAGGTTAAACAAAATGAGAAGACAGAGAAATATGCAGCAGATGAAGGAGCAAAGTGAAAACCCACCAGACCAAACAAATAAACAGGAAGTAGGCAGTCTATCTGAAAAAGAATTCAGAGTAATGACAGTAAACATGATCCAAAATCTCAGAAGTAGAATGGAGAAAATTCTAGAAATGTTTAACAAGGACCTAGAAGAACTAAAGAGCAAATAAGCAATGACGAACAACACATATAAATGAAATTAAAAATACTCTAGAAGGAATCAATAGCAGAATAACTGAAGCGGAAGAATGGATAAGTGACCTGGAAGATAAAATACTGAAAATAACTGCCACAGAGCAGAATAAAGAAAAAAGAATGAAAAGAAATGAGGACAGTCTCAGAGACCACTGGGACAACATTAAATGAACCAACATTTGAATTATAGGAGCCACAGGAGAAGAAGAGAAAAAGAAAAGGTTTGAGAATATATTTGAAGAGACTATAGTTGAAAACTTCCCTAATATAGGGAAGGAAATAGTCAAGTCCAGGAAGTACAGTGAGCCCCATACAGGACAAATCCAAGGAGAAATATGCCAAGACACATATTAATAAAAGTAACAAAAATTAAATTTTGAGAAAAAATAGTAAAAGCTGCAAGGGAAAAGCAAAAAATAACATACAAGGGAAACCCCATAAGGTTAACAGCTGAGATTTCAGCAGAAACTCTGCAAGAAAGAAGGGAGGGGCAGGACATTTTCAAAGGGCTGAAAGGGGAAAACCTGCAACCAAGATTCCTCTACCCAGCAAGGATCTCATTCCAATCCAATGGAAAAATTAAAACATTTAAAGACAAGCAAAAGCTAAGAGAATTTAGCACCACTAAAGCAGCGTACAACAAATGCTAAAGGAACCTCTCTAGGCAGGAAATACAAGAAAAGGAAAAGACCTACGATAACAAACCCAAAATAATTAACAAAATGGTAACAAGAACATACACATCGATAATTACCTTAAATGTAAATGGATTAAATGCTCCAACCAAAAGACATAGACTAGCTGAATGGATACAACAACAAGACCTGTACACATGCTGTCTACAAGAGACCCACTTCAGACCTAGGGACACATACAGACTGAAAGTGAGGGGGTGGAAAAAGATATTCCATGTAAATGGAAATCAAAAGAAAGCTGGAGTATCAATAATCAGACAAAATACACTTTAAAATAAAGACTATTACAAGAGACAAAGAAGGACACTACATAATCATCAAGGAATCAATCAAAGAAGAATATATAACAATTGTAAATATTTATACACCCAACGTAGGAGGACTTCAATACATAAGGCAAATGCTATTAGCCGTAAAAGGGGAAATCAACAGTAACACAATCATAGTAGGGGATTTTAACACCCCACGTTCACCAATGGACAGATCATCTAAAGTGAAAATAAATAAGGAAACACAAGCTTAAAATGACACATTAGACCCGATGGACTTAATTGCTATTTATAGGACATTCCATCCAAAAACAACAGAATAAACTTTCTTCTCAAGTGCTCGTGAAACATTCTCCAGGACAGATCATATCTTGGGTCACAATGCAAGCTTTGGTAAATGTAAGAAAATTGAAATCATATCAAGTCTCTTTCCTAACTACAACACTATGAGACTAGCTATCAATTACAGGAAAAAAAACCTGTAAAAAATACAAACACATGGAGGCTAAAAAACACACTACTAAATAACCAAGTGATCACTGAAGAAACCAAATAGGAAATCAGTAAATCCCTAGAAACAAATGACAATGAAAACACGATGACCCCAAATCTATGGGTCGCAGCAAAACAGTTCTAAGAGGCAAGTTCATAGTAACACAATCCTACCTCAAGGAGCAAGAAAAATCTCAAATAAAAAACCTAACCTAGGGCTTCCCTGGTGGCGCAGTGTGAGAGTCCGCCTGCTGATGCAGGGGACACGGGTTCGTGCCTCAGTCCGGGAAGATCGCACATGCCGCGGAGTGGCTGGGCCCGTGAGCCATGGCCACTGAGCCTGTGCGTCTGGAGCCTGTGCTCCACAACGGGAGAGGCCACAGCAGTGAGAGGCCCGTGTACCGCAAAAAAAAAACACAAAAAAAACCCTAACTTAAAACCTAAAACAGTTAGAGAAAGAAGAACAAAAAAATCCCAAAGTTAGCAGAAGGAAAGAAATCATAATGATCACATCAGAAATAAATGAAAAAGAAATGAAGGAAACAGCAGCAAAGATCAATAAAACTAATAGCTGCTTCTTTGAGAAGATAAAAAGAAATTGATAAACAATTAGCCAGACTCATCAAGAAAAAGGGAGAAGACTCAAATCAACAGAATTAGAAATGAAAAGAAGTAACAACTGACACTGCAGAAATACATAGGATCATGAGAGACTACTGCAAGTAATTATATGCCAATAAAATGGACAACCTGGAAGAAATGAACAAATTCTTAGAAAAGTACAAACTTCCAAGACTGAACCAGGAAAGAAGAGATAATATGAACAGACCAATCACAAGCACTGAAATTGAAACTGTGATTAAAAATCTTCCAACAAACAAAAGCCCAGGACCAGAGAAGTTCACAGGAGATATCTATCAAACATTTACATAAGAGCTAACAACAATCCTTCTCAATCTCTTCCAAAATATAGCAGAGGGAGGAACACTCCCAAACTCATTCTATGAGGCCACAATCACCCGATACCAAAACGAGACAAAGATGTCATAAAAAAAAAAACTACAGGCCGATATCACTGATGAACATAGATGCAAAAATTCTCAACAAAATTCTAGCAGTCAGAATCCAACAGCACACTAAAAGGATCATACACCATGAGCAAGTGGGGTTTATCCCAGGAATGCAAGGACTCTTCAATATATGCAAATTAATCAAAGTGATAAACCATATTAACAAATTGATGGATGAAAACCATATAATAATCTCAATAGATTCAGAAAAAGCTTTCGACAAATTTCAACACTCATTTATGATAAAAACTCTCCAGAAAGTAGGCACAGAGGGAACCCACCTCAACAAAATTAAGACCTTACATGACAAACCCACAGCCAACATCATTCTCAACGGTTAAAAGCTGAACATATTTGCTCTAAGATGAGGAAAAAGATGAGGGTGCCCACTCTCACCACTATTATTCAACATAGCTTAGGAAGTTTTAGCCACGGCAATCAGAGAAGAAAAAGAAATAAAAGGAATCCAAATCAGAAAAGAAGAAGTAAAGCTGTCAATGTTTGCAGATGACATGATACTATACATAGAGAATCCTAAAGATGCTACCAGAAAACTATTAGAACTAATCAATGAATTTGGTAAGGTTGCAGGATAAAAAATTAATGCACAGAAATCTCTTGCATTCTTATACACTAATGATGAAAAATCTGGAAGAGAAATTAAGGAAACACTCCCATTTACTACTGCAACGAAAAGAATAAAATACCTAGGAATAAACCTACCTAAGGAGACAAAAGACCTGTATGCAGAAAACTATAAGACACAAATGAAAGAAATCAAAGATGATACAAACAGATGGAGAGATATCCCATGTTCCCGGATTGGAAGAATCAAGATTGTGAAAATGACCATACTACTCAAAGCAATCTACAGATTCAATGCAATCCCTAACAAACTAACACTGGCATTTTTCACAGAACTAGAACATAAAATTTCACAATTTGTATGGAAACACAAGAACCCCAAACAACCAAAGCAATCTTGAGAAAGAAAAACAGAGCATGAGGAATCAAGCTCCCTGACTTCAGACTATACTATAAAGCTACAGTAATCAAAACAGTATGGTACTGGCACAAAAACAGAAATAGAGATCAATGGAACAGGATAGAAATCCCAGAGATAAATCCACACACCTATGGTCACCTTATCTTTCACGAAGGAGGCAAGAATACATAACGGAGAAAAGACAGCCTCTTCAATAAGTGGTAATGTGAAAACTGAACAGCTAGATATAACAGGATGAAATTAGAACACTCCCTAACACCATACACAAAAATAAACTCAAAATGGATTAAAGACCTAAATGTAAGGCCAGACACTATAAAACTCTTAGAGGAGAACATAGGCAGAACACTCTATGGCATAAATCAAAGCAAGATCCTTCTTTGATCCACCCCCTAGAGAAATGGAAATAAAAACAAAAATAAACAAATGGGACATAATGCAACTTAAAAGCTTTTGCACAGCAAAGGGACCATAAACAAGACAAAAAGACAACCCTCAGAATGGGAGAAAATATTTGCAAACAAAGCAACTGACAAAGGATTAATTTCCAATATATATAAGCACTCGTGCAGCTCAATATCAAAAAAACAAACAAACAATCCAAAACTAGGCAGAACACCTAAATAGACACTTCTCCAAGGAAGATATATAGATTGCCAACAAACACATGAAAGGATGCTCAACATCACTAATCATTAGAGAAATGCAAATAAAAAACACAATGAGGTATCACCTCACACCAGTCAGAATGGCCATCATCCAAAAATCTACAAACAATAAATGCTGGAGAGGGTGTGGAGAAAAGGGAACCCTCTTGCACTGTTGGTGGGGATGTAAATTGATACAGCCACTATGGAGAACAGTACGGAGGTTCCTTAAAAAACTAAAAGTAGAATTACCATACAACCCAGTGATACTACTACTGGGCATATACCCTGAGAAAACCATAATTCAAAAAGAGTCATGTACCACAGTGTTCATTGCAGCTCTATTTACAATAGCCAGGACATGGAAGCAACCTAAGTGTTCATCGACAGATGAATGGATAAAGAAGAAATGGCACATATATGCAATGGAATATTACTCACCCATAAAAAGAAATGAAATTGAGTTATTTGTAGTGAGGTGGATGGAACTAGAGTCTGTCATATAGAGCGAAGTACGTCAGAAAGAGAAAAACAAATACCGTATGCTAACACATATATATGGAATCTAAAAAAAAAAAGATTCTGAAGAACCTAGGGACAGGACAGGAATAAAGACGCAGATGAAGAGAATGGAAATCAAATGGTTTTTAATGACTTGATTTTTTTGTTTGTTTTTTTTGTTTGTTTTTGTTTTTGCGGTACGCGGGCCTCTCACTGCTGTGGCCTCCCTCGCCGCAGAGCACAGGCTCCAGATGCGCAGGCCCAGCGGCCATGGCTCATGGGCCCAGCTGCTCCATGGCATGGGGGATCCTCCCGGCCCGGGGCATGAACCCGTGTCCCCTGCATCGGCAGGCGGACTCTCAACCACTGTGCCACCAGGGAAGCCCAATGACTTGATTTTATGCTTTCAATTAAGGGACTTAATGGGGTTTTTTTGGAGAATTTTTAGGTTCACAGCAAAATTGAGTGGAAAGTACAGAAAGTTTCATAAACCAGGCACAGAAAAGACAAATACGGTATGATTGCACTTATATGGGCTACTTAGAATAGTCAAAATCATACAAAATCATAAAGTAGAATGGTAGTTTGACAGGGACCGGGGAGAGGGGAATAGGGAATTATTGTTTAATAGGTATAGAGTTTCAGTTTTGTAAGATGAAAAGATTTCTGGAGATGGATGGTGGTGACGGTTGCACAACAGCTATGAATGTACTTAATGCCACTGAACTGTACACATAAAACAGTTAAGATAGATTTTATGTTATATGCATTTTTCCACAAAAAACTGGAAAACAAAAAAGTAAGGTGTAGAGTTCCTACATATCCTCTCCTTCCAAAGACATACAGCCTTCACCACCATCAACCAACTTAAGCATCTACTATTTGCAAAAAAGAGACCTTTATATATTTCCTAAGAATCAAATTATTACCGTATCTGAAACACCATACTTCTATAAATAAATTATAAAACTTCAATCTCAGTCATTTTTGAGGCTTTTTCTTTCACTTTTGAGGGTTTAGGCCTATGTTTCAGAGTGTAAACTGAAATAGCAAGGCATGGGAGATAAATACATTGACCTCAGGTTCAGACCACACAGTTCATTCTTGATAAAATTCTGGGTTTTTATTCTCATGGTCACTCAAGTTCTTTGAACATTAAAAAGAAAAATTAGGACAAAAAGCACTCTCTCTAGGCTCATCAACTCATTTCCTTCAAACTCCCATTTCTGTCCTCCACCATCTGTGGTTTAAAGCTATTTCATGTCTAATTTATCCAAAAACTTTACTCATTCTCTGAATCCTCTCCATTCCCCCAGCTTAGGTGTCTGGAATAAAAGCAGGTTTTTTCAGCTTTTCATTGACTTACCTTCCCTGAAGTAACAGACACAAATTCAATCCATTGATTAAACTGGACAAAGGTTAAGTTTATTCATGCTCTTGTCTTCAAATGAACAAATCATATTAAGTTTCTGACTGACAAACTCCCAGTCAAATGTTATTTTTCAGAAATCTAATGGTTATGGAGTTACAGAGTAGGTATGCATGCATGTATGTGCTTAGAGACATTTAATAATTTAGGTTAGGCTACTGCTTTCTAGCGGACAGCTTTAAGACATCCACTTATCCTGTAACACAAGCACAAGTCTCTGTAGAAGATGTGATACTCACTTGCCAAGAAATAAACTAGGTGGATCATTGTAGGTGTGTCTTTTTAATGCTGCCCCTTTTCTTACTGAAATCAGAGCCCCACGCTGAAGTTAATTTCTTTTTAAAATTCTGTAAGCCAGCACATACGGATAATAGAATGCTACCTGAAACGTATTATTTTACCACCATAACAAAAGACCACTTATCCCAGTCTAGTGAGGTTCTGGAAGGCATTCCAGAGGAGAATAAGCTGGCATTGTACAGGAATTAGTCATGTAGAGAAGAGAATCATGAGAGGAGACTTGGGGCAAAAGTGTGAATTTATGCGCAAAGTGATTGAGTGTTGCCAAAGCGTAGTGATTATGGCTGAGATTGTTGGAAAATGTGGTTAACAAATTAGGGAAATGATAATAGACGTCCTGAAGGCTATACTAAGGTTATGTTACTGAGGTTGTGGAAGTTACTATGTTTAAGGAAGGAGTGTCTGTAGACTCTAAAAAAGAAACAACAGGAGTTAGGAGGCTACCACCCTAGTCTAGGTAAAAATAACCTCTCAGAACAAGGAGAGAACTATAAGAAAATCAATTTTTGGAGCAACATGAAATGAATTAAAAAGGGAGGGGGCAAAAAGTGTAGTTTTGAACATAAAGGAAGGAGTCAAAGGTGGTTATAAATAAAGGTAATTGTGTGAATAGCCTTGTCAGCGGTCAAAGGAATTCTTAACTAATATTCTTGAATAATAATAACAACAGCAAGCACAAGAACAATAAATAATTGGCTGTGGATTAAAGTGACACAACTGAGGGTGGAAACCAAATACGTTTAACCGCACTAATCTGCAAAGTCATGTTGTGTTTCCTCAATACTCAGCCATCTCACAAGGAAGAGTAGAGCTCTAAGATTACGGCCCTATTCAGAGTAATGTTCCTCCATGTTCCATGTGGTGGAAGGATGTGAATGGATGAGAAGCAACCCAGAAGAAAGTACTGCTCACAGGGTACAAGGAACAGGGTACAAATAGGGGAAACAAGGCAAAGTTTCCTGAACTCTTGCCTGGTAAATTGTTTTGTACTTTAATATCACTTCTAGTCAAGGAGTTAAGTCCAACATGGTCTGTTCAGCTGAAATGACAATATCTTGACTTTTCTCTAATATTTATGAAAATAAGAAATTCTCTTTCCATCCACCCTAGTAACAGGAGACATTTTAAATGTAAAATTGCCAAGATCTTAAATCATTTTTTTTCAAAATACTGTTTATTATCTCCTTTATGTTCATAAGCTCTGATACTTGGCGCTGCTGTTTTCATGTGTCTGAAAATTAAGCTCTACATAGCAGAAATATGATTTAAATATCTTAAAAATAATTACCCTAACAATAAAAATACTTACAATATTAAAATGGTTAATGTATTAGTATTTAAAATCCCATTTAGCATAAGTCCCACGGTGATATCTACGTCTTTGGTCTTACTGATTTATCTCTACTCTGTAGCACTGTAAATATTTTGGTTTTGCCCCATATGACTCTGTTTATTATTTTTCATTTTTGAAAAATCAATTTGTTTTTTAAAATTTATTCCATACTTATGACTTCTACATATTTGGAATCTTCCCTTTTCCAAAAAATGAAATCGATATTTTAAAATTCATCACTTAACCAAAGCAAAAGTTTTTCAGTCATTTTTAAGGATTATTTTATTAATTTTGTTAGTTAATTGCATCATGTTCTTAGCCTCCTGAATATTTTGGTTTTGGTGTTCTTCCCATCACTGGCTTTGTCATTTCAAACCATTGATAAACTCTCTACAAGTTATACAACAAAACATTACACTACAATACATACATGTTTCCTTTTAATTTACATATGATAATCTTCGGCATACACATCTTTATATCACATATAATTTGATTAGATAGTAATACTGTTTTTCTGTTTCACATTGTTGGCATACAGATATGTCAGGTTCTTTGTAAACTTAGAAGTTACTTTATGACCTGGATCCTCTCTCTCCCTACTGTGCAAGCAGATCTGGCACCGATGCTCTTTTCCAAGGGTTTCTCTCATTTGTTTCAGGTTCCAGGGCCACAGGATCCCACTGGACTGATATTTTATGGTGTTAATAACTTGGTGACTATCACTGCTTGTTCCCTCTGCCCATCTCCTCCTTCTTGGGTGTAGAGGCTGTATTATAGAACTCTCTACATGAAGGTAATGCCCTAAGTACTGAACAGTATACTAAGATGCTTAGACTTACAAGGGCCTTATATTTTAGTAGGGCTATGATATAACTAAAACGTAAATACTTTAAAAGGTAAAAAAAAAACCTTGTCACATGGGAGACAAAGTGATATGAAATTTTAAAGAGAGATTGTTCTTTAGAGGGAAAGTAATACAAGCTTCCTAATAAACTCAGATTTTATCAGGGATTTTTAAAAATTGGTTAGGCTTTTGACAGGTGGAAATGGGTTGGAAAAGGAAAAGCATGGGAAGACAGAAAAGCAATATTCTATGTTCCAAAAAACTTGACCCTGCTCTCATTTTCCTTAGCTGTTATTTCAGAGTGATAATTTCCCTAAGCTGGTAAACCCATCACTATTACGGTCCCAACAAAGGACAACTAGCAAAACCTACTGTATCTCTTCTTAAACAGTTTTACTTTTAAACAATTACCATGTATTTTCAAAAATTACATAAGAAGCAGTACAATATAGCTTTTTCTATATATTTAGTTCTTTGAGTGGTAGCTCTGAAGTAGAAAAGAAATAAGAAAACATCTCAAACCAAGTTTCCCTTCTAATAACGACCATTTATGTATACTGACTAAAACATTTTCCTAAGCATTTTTCCTCCTCTGTAACAATCCTAGGAAACAATTGCCATGCGTTTCCTGTTTTACGAATAGAGAAGAAACTACTCAGAATGGTTACTTATCATGTCCTAGGTCACACAACTGTGAGTGAAAGCACCAAGCTTCAAACTCATGTCTGTTGGAACTATTAAAAAGTACGTGATTCTGCCTGGATGTCATTCCTATTGATTTGTACAACTCTGGTGGAATATATAGGAGATAAGTATTATAGGCAACTGGAAATGGAAACTTGATCTTAGTAGGAATTTGAATTTGACAACCATCTATATAAGATGATAGGTGAAGCTATGAGTGAATGTATTACAAAATAATAAAAGTATATGGAGAAGGGACAATTGGAAATATCTGGACTTGGACTTAAGCAGTTTTTCAAGAGGACTTGGGAACACCTTCACCCTCAGACATTAAAGAAGTGTCTATTTTAAAAAGGCTCATTTTTTTCACTAGTGGTTGGGAGCCTTGGACCTGGAGTCCTGCTGCCTGGGTTTGAAACTTGGCTGCATCAGTAACTTGTTCTTGTAATCTTGGAAATTTTCTTGGTTTCTTTTTGCTTTGTTTTCTCATCAGTAAAATGGAGGTGGTAATGGAAATGATCTAATTGAATTATTGTAAATTAATGCCTATAAAGCCCATGAAATAGTCCCTATCAGATAAGTGCAACATTAATGTTATGTATTATTAACATTATTATTGCTGCTGTTATTGTGGTTACGTTATTTTACCCTAAAATTCAACCCAAAATGTAGGCAGTTGTCAAAGTTATATCCCCGAGTTTACGTGATATTTGATGCTTACTGAAACAACACTTACCATGATAGGCTGCCAGGTTAACCCATGAACTTTTACTTAACCATCAATGATTCAATAGTGTAAGCCATATTGATGATATTACATAAAATAATCATTATGTGTAAAACATTCTTAAACCAAATATGGTCAGAAATTTATCTTTGGATCTCATGACCATATTTCTTCTCTTGTAGGAAATTTCCTGTCCACATTGTCAATGTATCGAGTAATAGAAGTAAGAACTCCTTCAGCTCCTACTTATTCTGTTTAGCAAAGGAGTACCAGTTTTTACAAATGCAGGGCATTTGTAAAGGATTATAAAGAGAAGAATGAGAACATTAAGACAGTAGGGAGAGAAAACTATGGAAACCTGTTATTTCTCTCAATTTTGATTCCCAGATAATCTTTGCTTCCAGTTCTTTCTCTGCTCTCAGGTATACAGCATCAATGGTGCAGAACCCTCTGCCTTTCCTCAACAAGGTCAACCATCCCGTAATGTCTTCCTGCAAAGGCCATCCTATACTGCTTCATATCCATCAGTTTACCAATGGCTGTCCTCATAGACCTAAGGAAGTTGGTGTTATTGAATGCATCTCCCTTATGAAAACTCTGATTGATATCTAGGGCTGCAGAGTCAGAGCCATTTCCTTAATCACCAGGAAGAGGTAATTAGAGTTTGGACATTTGGCAGGACTGTTCGTGGAATTCTTCTGGAGAAGGTGAGGACTTTTTTCAAGCTTCTGTGTATCACATTCTACCTCTTCCTTTGCATGTGTCTCCGTTGCCTTGATTCTCAGGCATTTTTGCCCTATGTCATTTTCCTTGTAGTCAACTTTTATCCAGTCAGGTCCAATTAACAGATTTTCTTCCTAGGTTTCTCAATGGTCCTGATGGCAACTAATAGGATAAATCTGTACATCCTTCACAAGTAGTCTTACAAGAAAAGCATAGACTTAAAGACCTTCTCCTGAAACTTTTAGTAAATGAACAAACAAAAAATAGGAACTACTTTCACCCAGCACACAGCTTCCTTTAATGAAATACAGATCAAAGTTTCTTCATCGTTATTCTTTCGGGGAATTGGAGAAATTAAGAAGCAATGAAAATTCCTTTATATTTTACATGCATACATGCAATTACATAATCTAAGTATATGTATGTGTACCTAGATATACAGTACCATACATATATTTTCTTCTTAAGTGCACTTCTGGTTTACTATGGCATATTGAACACAGAAATATCATTTTGCTTTCTTCTTAAATCCTTCAAAGCCACTAAAAATATGTTTTAAAAGATACACACAGGATGAGGAGAACTGGAGAAAAGGCCACAAGGAAATACTGGAAGTTTGAAAGCATGTGGTAAGTGGGACCTGACTTAGTTGCCCTAAGGAAGCTGAACCCCAACCTTGTGGTGGGTAAAACCTTATTTACTGCACAGATTCCTCAAAAAAGTACATAAACTAAAAAAAAAAAAAAAAAGTAGTAATACCAAAAAAACTTAGTAATACCAAAAACCTCTGGGAGTGAAAGTGCTGGTGATTTAAAAATATGATGACCTGCTGAAAACTGTTTAAGAAGTTGTTAAATTACTAGATCCCCTCCACCTCACATTCCTGAGAGAATTCATTCTGGACACAAATACATGGAGTGTGAAGACCAGTGAAGGCTTCCTCTGCCCCATTGCCCTCTCTTCCAGCACCTGCACAAATGCCAACATTTATGGACACAGCCTTCAGGCAGATGACTCAAAGACTTTTTCTGCAGAATCTGTAACCTCATATTGGGGGATCCCTATAAACGGTCCACCCAGGTCACCCCCAGTGAAGTTTACAGTTGAAAGCCTTACCCAGTGCTCAGAAATTCCAAGTTAGCTTTTTTATTTTTAAATTTTATCCTTTTATTTTTCCAAGTCAGCTTTCTGATATCCCTGTCTTAATCAAAAGCAGAAAGCCAATATTAACTAGACATCTGAGTAAACAGAGTAACATGGAAAATAAGGCCAAAATACACGAACAGATAAAACAATATGGAATGAGAATATGCAGAGAGAAAAATACTACGAAAACAAAAGAAAACCTATAATTTATATCCTCAAAGAAATAAAAGATAATAGTGAATCCAGGAATTGAGAGTAAGAAGAAACTTTCTAAAACCAAAAGAGGTATTAGGATTTAAAAACCTGATTGTTAAATAAAAAACGTCAAGAGACAGTCTGGAAAATAAAGTTAAGAAAATCTTACAGACAATAAATAAATAGAAAAAATAACACATAGTAAAGAATATACAAAACAACATAGATATCACTTCCAGAATTCCGAAGTACAAATAATAGAATGTCCAGATGGAGGGGGAAGACAAACAGATGGTAGGAAATAATTAATAAAATTATTAGACTATTTCCCAGAACTGAAGCACAAGAATTACCAAATTGGGAGAGTTCACCCAGTGCCCAGTAAAATAAATTAGAATAGATTCATGCCATGACATATCGTGAAATTTATAAATATTGAAAACAAAGAAAATTTTCTACAAGCTTCCAAACAGAAAAATAAAATGTTCAGGCACACAAAATGGATTAAGAATCAGAATTTCTTTTGACTTCTCAACAGCAGTGGGGCAAGCGCGAAGGCCACAGAGCTGCACAGGATTCTGAAGGGAAAGGATCTTGTGCCGACGTGTTTGTGCCCCTGCTCCCCCCTTCACGCCCTGCTCCTCACGACACTGAGTCCTCTCCAGAGAGGTCTTTCTGCTTGGGTGGACTCCTGAGAGTTGGAGATAGGGAATGTGAAATTTAGAGGTGAAAAAAATTCAGACCTGTCTCTCTGCCCATACATCTGCTGTACTTTAGTACCTGGTTTACACTACAGCCCTGCCAGTTTGCCCTACCTGTTACAGGCTTCCAGGTCTTGAGGGCATCCTAATATAGCGACTGCTCCGAAATCATCTCACCGACACACCTGTTCTCTTTGTCTAACTCCCATTCATCCTAGGTTTCCTGTGATGTGTCTTCCCATCTAAGAGGCTTCACTTACCAGCTTCCTTTCACTTACTCTCTTCCTTTCCACCCTCCTTACACTACTTTACTACTGAAGTGTCAATGCACTTTTGTAGAATTCCATGTTTTTCTCCATTACACCTAAACAAAAGTGTGATTATAGGAATACTTATTTGAGTATTTGCTTAATTTCTATGTCTCAATAAATATGGGTTCCAAGAGAGCAAAAATGTCTGTTAGTTCAACAACTGTCTCCTCAGGGACTAGCAGATTCTCTGATGAATCTTGATAAGTGAATAAGTGAATGCTTGATATACTAGTTGATATTGTATTGTATGCAAAAAATCAAAATGCATCATCAAATGGTATTACATTGTGAAATGTTTTTAAAAGATGCACACATGCGCACACACACACACACACATATACCATTTAAAAAGCAATATTCAGCAAAAACGATTCTTTTAAAATTCCATAAATTGGGCACAGATTTTTAACCTATGAGAAATATTATATGAGAACATTTGGCATATGAAAGACTGTGCATATCTTCATCTTTTATGTATCATGGGTCATTAAAATGTATGGTTGGTAGGTTAGAGTAGTAAAATATCCAACGCTGAAATATAATAAATTGATTAAATAAGGCTGACAAAAATGTGAAATAATTAAAGAAATATCACAATGTATATTACATATCAAAATGTTCGTCCTTGATCTCCATTTAGTCTGAAAACTTTAGACGTAAGATCCTTTTAATAATTGTATTCTTATGAAAAAGCATTATATTTATTTAAAACTTTGATCTATAACAAATAGGCTATTTTTAAACTTAAGTTTCCTTTTATTGGTGATATAAGTCATAGAAAAGTTTTCCAATGATTAATTTTAACTTGAATCAATAACTTAAAGATTTATATTTGTTGTTCCAGTCCTCAACAAACAGAACAGTGAGTAACATAAGAATATATTAAGAAATTGTAGCCACAGGAAAAAGGAATGACAGTGAGCATAGTATAACACTTTCCTAGTGTTAACTGAGACCCTTAATTACATCATCTAAGAGATGCAAAAGACATTGATGAAATAATTTAATTTTTGTACTATACAAAGTGTTGCCATTTTATGCAGCAGAAAACTGCTGAAATATTTAATAATAAGAAAGGTGTATATGAAAAATAAATTGATTTTGTTTGCTTAGAATAAATATAAGAAAACTATGTTTCCATGTATTAAGTTTAATGAAGTCCTAAGATACATATTGTTGGTAACACTGGCATACCTATAACTTGAAATTATATGATAAACATCTGTAATATGAGAAGCTTTTTTTTACTGTAGGTATATTACTTTTTTACGATACCTTTTAATCCCAAATGATCAAGGTAAGATTTAATTCTATTTTAGGGCTATTCAGTTAATGGTTTTAGTAACTTTTCTTCTTTATTACCACTAGCTGATTCTCATCTAGTTTGCACGCAGGATCATTAAACTGGTTGACACTCTTCATAACTCAGGCATGAAAATGACCATGTAATAAGAAGGACTGTGAGAGGAGTTGGTTTTTGTTACTTATGAAAGGGAAACGTAAAGCTATTCTTATTGCCAGTATGGAGAGTTTGGCTCCATTTGACAAGAAATAAGGTGGCATCCTCAGTTATAGAAAAAGCTGTAACATGAGGAAAATAGCCAATCAGAAAGGTTAATTTTAAAGTTTTGTGCAAGATGACATCAGCAATAGCAGTGGAGCGGGAAATTCTAAGGGTACATCCCTCCACAGAAACACTAAAACAAAACAAAAAAAAATGAGCAACTAATTTTTTTCCTCCTTTCCAAAATTCCTCAGGCAGATGGTTGTCTTTCTTTTTTCTACTGTCTTGAGTTGATGGGTGGAAGTTTGGAGCTTTTTTGTTTTTTTTAACATGCAGAAAACCAACTTAGGTATATAGTCTGCCCGCAGGGTTATGGCTTCTAGTTTCCAATGTTCTGAGGTGTATATTAATCGCTTCTGTCCTTGCAATGTTTATGCTCAGCCTCTAACTTCTATCTTCATGTGGAACTCTGTTGGGTTCACTACCACCAGCTTGTATTTCATCTGAAATTTTATATATTTATATCTAGAGGTTGCTTGTTGATAACAACATAGTTTACCATTCTGCAAGAAGATCCTAGCATTTAATTATTTTTATCATTATACCAATACATCCTAATATCAACTGCCAATAATCTTCTGTGTTGGTTCCAGAACACATGTTGAAATATTTTTGCCAGTATAAAAGACAACTGTCTTTTTTACATGTATAATAAAAATTGAAAGGCAATTTAGAAAGCTAAAACTTTATTGTTTTATGTTATTTCAAAAAATGAGACACATTTGACATCATGAAAATAATATAATGGTTAATTGATTAATTACTGTTGGCTAATTAGAAAAGAATAGAAACAGATATAGAGAATATATTATGTATTTTACTGAAGCAAGGCCAAACGATGTCATAGTATGCTATAATAGTAAGCATTACACTGTCATATAAATAGAGAAACTGGATGAAAACTTTGCAATATAAAAAGTACATATACATATTTTAAACTCATACACTGAGTTTATCATCATACACTGAAAATTATTATTTAGTTTTAGAAAAATAATATCTGTTAAGTTAAATCAAAATATGACACTGGTTTTATAGTTTGGTAGTATTTAATTTATAATACTCTTTAGGTTTTATAAATGTAAAACAGCTATGAATATATAAAGTTTATAACTAGTTATGGATATATATTAAGATAAAATAATTAAGTGAACATTTGTAATTTGCAAAGTCCCCTCTTTAATTACTTTAAATATAAAGTAATATTCACATTTTACTTTCAGTTTGAGAAAACCCACCTAGAGAACTTTTAGAATTGGATAATCTCAGGTATAATGTGAGAATAGAAGGATTCATACACTACATATGTTATAATCTCAGATAGCAGTAAATAGTAAATGGATTAAAAGTGAAAAATAAGAGTCTGCATCTACAATGTTATCTATTTTAGTTTTATTTGCACTGGCCATCAGCTTAATCAGGGGAAAACATTTTTCATATCCTGCCTACATCCTTCTTCCAGGGTCCAGACTACAGATTTTCCTAGGTTTTACGATGGCATTACATCCAAATAAACCCACTTAAATTCAAAACGTCATAAGTCAAAAATGCATTTAACACACCTAACATTGAAGATCAGAGCCTAGCCCAACCTACCTTAAACATGCTCAGAACACTTCCAGTAGCCTATAGTTGGGTAAAATCATCTAACACAAATCCTATTTTATAATAAACTGTAGAACATCTCATGTTATTTATTGAATAAGGTACTGAAAGTGTAAAACAGAATTGCTGTCTGGGTCTAGGATGGTTTGTGAGAGTGTGGGTTGTTTACCCCCATGACCACGTGGCTGATTGGGGGCCACAGCTGCTGCCACTGCCCAGCATCAGGAGAGGATTGTATGTCACTAGTCCAGGAAAAGATCAAAATTCAACGTGTGGTTTCTACTCAATGCCTGTTGCTTTCACACCATCCTAAAGTCAAAAAAATCATAAGTCGAACCATTGTAAGTAGAGACCGTCTGTAATACTACAATTTATACTGCATATCAGGTTAATTATTTGTGAATTAATCTCCACATGGGTTTAAGGACAATTTCTAAAGTTGTTTCATGAAAACACGTGTTACATGTTTCATGTTAAATTTTAGAACACTGTATATAATTTAAGGACTGACTGCATGTAAATATTCCATATTATGGTCGATTCTCTCTAGATCCTTCTATCAGGGTGGCATGACAGAGAATGCATGCTTACCCTAAATGTGTCCATATATATACTGTTACCTACCATATGATCCAGCAATCCCACTCCTGTACATACATCCAGAGAAAACCATAATTTGAAAAGATACATGCACCCCTACGTTCATAGCAGCACTATTCACAATAGCCAATACATGGGAGCAACTTAAATGTCCATCAACAGAAGAATGGTTAAAGAAGGTTGGTACATATATACAGTGGAATATTATTCAGCAATAAAAAAGAATGAAATAATTCCATCTGCAGCAACAATGGATGGACCTAGAGATTATCATACTAAGTGAAGTAAGTCAGACAAAGACAAATATCATATGATATCACTTATATGTGGAATCTTAAAAACTGATACAAACAAACTTATTTACAAAACAGAAAAGGACGCACAGACATAGAAAGCAAACTTATGGTTACCAAAGGGGAAATGTCAAGGGGAGAGATAAATTAGGAGTTTGGAATTAACATATATACACTACAATATATAAATGGATAAACAACAAGGACCTACTGTATAGCACAGGGAACTATACTCAATGTTCTGTAATAATCTAAATGGGAAAATCATCTGAAAAAGACACCTGAGAAACAGCAGATGCAGGAAGGGCTCTCTGACATACCCTTTTCTACCTAAAAGTAGGCCATAAAATTTCCCATGAGAAAGTCAGAGTCCGTATAACAAGGAAGAGAATATCCTTATCACCGGAGACTGGGAATCAATGCTGAAATGGGTCTGTACAAAGAAACTAAAATAGCCCTTATTTCCCAGTACTGTCCGCCTTACATCTCCTAGTCACTTCTCCATAATTTATTTCTCCTGGTCCAATCCTTTTGTCTTAAAACATTTCTTCACAAATATATTGTTCCTTTGTCTAAAATATGTAAAAGTCTTCTGCTTCTCTGGGTGCTTCCTCAAGACTTCATTTTCTATGAAAGCCCCCATGTACAAATAAAATGTTAATAAAACTTATATGCTTTTCTTCTGTCAATCGGTTTTATATAACTTTAATTCTTAGGCTCAGCCAGAGAACCTAAGAGGGTAGAGGAGAATGTTCCTCCCCTTATAGGGTGTTCATTCTCCATGATACATAATAATGAGTTGCCACAAAAGTTACATAGTATAGCTATTCCCCATATCAGAACACAAAATTCAGTGAAGGAGAATTAGAACAGAGAAAAATTATCTAGTTCAAAGTGAAAAAAAAAAGAATTTAATTTTGAAGTTTATTCCTCTGACAGAGAATAAAAAGTAAAAGCAAAAAGGACCCTAGTGTAAAGGCCATAGTCCAATGGAGCAACAGCATGAAAAAACACACGGGTAATACATTTCTAAGTGCCAACCTCTACATCTAGACTGTATCAGCCAAGTCAAAAATATTTTAATATTTTATATTCTATAATGTATGTTCTATAAATATATCTTACATGAATTTTACTTTATAGAATATTTTGTATATCCTAGGTTCATTGCCCAGCTCTTCCCCAAATTATTTTAATAAGATTATCTATGTTTATCACCTGTGCTAAATAGGATAGGTGAAAAACTAAAAGTTTATGTTTCCTTGTGAGAAGGATCAAAATATACCACCCCAAAATACGTCTCTTGGGCATATTGGGTACCTTGAGATAGTCATTTTTAATAAACTGCAAAGACAAGAGAAATTCTGAAAACTGAGTAGAAGTTATCCTTTGTAAGAGACACTTGCATTTTTAAGGTAAATCTCCATTTGTAGGGTGACCCCTCTGTATTAAGAAGACAAGGATGACTCTAAAGCTCTAGAAACACTTACCAGTGAAGATAAGGACTGGAAAACGATCTTAGTCTTGTTTACTGTGCTTTTCCTGGTCACCCCCCAAAACTGGTGCAGCATCTTTTTTTTTTTTTCTGTCTTTATCTGGAGATGGTATTTAAGGTGGTAACTTGGGCCATTTCAGGGAGTTACTCAGTTTTCTGGGGTCTCCCCCATATATACAGGAGGTGAACATGTTATTAAACTTCTGTATGTTTTAATCTTTTATTAAAGGGGGTGGGGTCTCAGCTAGGAACCTAGAAGGAGAGATGGGAATTAATCTTTCCTCCCCTACACTTGCTTATTTACTTATTTTTTTCTTAGTTTTACCATTTGGGGATCAAAGTAGATAGGGAAACAAGAGTGTCTGTGCAAGCTAGGTACCAGCAGCAGGGAAATAATGTAGAAGTTCCACAACACTCAGGGGTTGTGAAACCAAGTAGGACCCTGTGGGGCACCTGGGCACAGAAGCCCTCCATGCCCCTACCCCATTTCTTGTTTGTAGGTCAAGGGATACACCTAACAATATCTTTGAGCTTTTCTGCAGAACTAAAATCCTTAAAAAATGGAAGGTGCTAACTACTTGTTGAAGCATTCTTCAGAGAAGACCAGGAGACCACCTGAGGATAGATTAAAGTAATGCAGGTCCTGCACACACCCTGATCCTTATTAATAATCCCACTTTGAACCATTGCTATAAAACTCCTCACCAAATTCCCCTGGGTGGGGACACACGGTTTTCAAGGGCAGGAGCCCATGGTGACCCCCTTTGCCTGGCAAAGCAATAAAGCTATTCTTTTCTACTTCACCCAAAACTCTGTCTCTGAGATTCAACTGGGCACTGGTGCACAGAGGCCAAGTTTTTGACGTCAGTCAAATTGTAGAATTGAGGGCAGTCCTATCTTTCCATGGTGTTTCTCTCGGGTGATGATTTCATTTGTACATCAGAAGAACTTTAGTCTGTCTTTCATGAAGATATTTGTCGTTGCTGTTAAAATAATCTAGTAAAGACTGAAGGCTTCTGATTAATCAAAGGATGTCAACTGTTAACAGTGTTTTCCAAAGCCAAATATTATAGAGCTGGACTCTTTTCCTCCTAGAATCCACCCACAGTCAAACAACAAAATTGCTAGCTTTTAGATCCCCTTTATATGAGGAAGAATTCTATCCACATTTCTTTCCCCTTTCCTAATTCCATAAATTATTGATGAGGCATGAAGAAATCCTGGGGCAGGATGGAGCAACATTCTTAAGTTTGGAATCAGAGAAAACTAAGAACAAAAAAATAGAATTCTGAGAGGAGGTCTCAGGGAGGAGCAACAGAGAGACAGGCAGACAGAGACAGACACAGAGAGTTAAAGATATTTTAAAAATGCATAACACTTTCATATTATAATTCTAAATTAAAATTTTGCTAATGCTCTTTTCCTATTCCGATCAATGCTACCAAAATCACCTATTTATATGGATAAAATAATTTTACACATATTTACACATAAAGGACATAACCCAGGCTTATCAGTGTTTTTCTTATAGATTCATCATGTATTTCTTTCTGTATACTATAAGCCATATTTCAAATTCCTGTGTCAGAATTAGGTATAAACCAGTCTAATTTGTTCATTCATTACCTTATTTTTCAAATGACATTTCTAAATTTTATGGTCTCCATCTTTGCCTGGTCATTTTTGAACTATGAGTCATGTCATTAATTTTGTATCCATTAATCACTGCCCTTCTCTCACCTCCTCCTATTAAATGGCTTCAGAAGATATAAAACTTTAATAAAATTGTTAAATAACATAGAATTCTGGTGAGAACATTCACATAATGTATGTTGTTAAATTAATTAAACAAGGAGACCTTTAGACTGAGGTGGCATTAATGTCATGGCAGCTTACATAAAAAAAGAAAAATCTAAGCCTGAAAATTCTTTAAAGTTATGAAATCAGAATGCTAAGTGCAACCAATCACAAACAGCCAACTAGGCTTTAATCTAGAGCCAATCAAATAATTTACTTTTTTTGTTTTCACATTTTCTCTATATAATTATTTCCCTTGGCTCACTGTGGCTGAGCATTCTGAGTCGATTTTTACTTAAATAAACCCTCACAATTTTTAATATGCCACTGTTTATCTTTTAAACAATGTGTCCCATTTGTTTCTGTGGTGACCTAGCTGGAAAACCCAGAGTTGGTATAAAGATTATTTTAAGCTGAAGACATTTGAAATTCAACAGAAACAGAAAGAAATCTCTGAGCTTCCCTTGAATGACTAAAATCAACAATTTCAGGGAAAGGAGGCTGCCATAAATTCTCTTTTCAAGGTGGGTCTACTTGCCCAAGGAAGAACAAGAGTAAACCTACCAGAAATCCATCAAGAAAATCAGAAGACCACTCACACCTGTGTAGAGAAGCAGTATAAAGACTCTATCTCCCCTGCCTTCTAAAAACCCACGTGTCTTTTCTAAAGAAGCGTCTCTGTTCTTCCTATAAGAGCCTTTCCCCCCCTTCCCTTTTCCATACTACCCTAGGTATTTAGACTTCTAACTTGAATTATTTAACCAGCCAGCTACTTCTTTTGTTAGCTCCATGGCACATAACATGCACATATATAAACCTTTTTCTCCTGCTAACCTCTGTTTTGCCAATTTAATTTGCAGGCCCCAGGTACTGAAGAGGCAGAGGAAATGTTGTTTTCCTCTTCCCCACTTCAAAGCAGTGCTACTATGATTTTATGCTACTCTCATAAAAGACGCTGTGTTTTTTAAAGGTGATTTTTCTATTACAGAATATTTGTTGGATTTCAGAAATTTCAATGAAATCAGATTGTTAGTTCAAATTAGTTAGTTGTATATGTTTTGGAATATTGTAATTATAACTGAATAGTATCATAATAATTTTGAAGAACATCTGAGAAGATCAAGTAATTCAAATAACTAGGATCTATCTTTTGATCTTTGATTCTTTTTTCATTCTAAACTTAATATACTACTAATTGAAAATTCACAACAGTAAGTAAAAAAAAAAAAATTATAGCTGACTATGAATCATGTTAGCATATCTTCTGTGGCATCCTCAAACAAAGACGACAGCCATGAGTCCTTTCACCTGTTTGCTGGTTAGTGTTTACTATGCACGTCTGCAAACGAGAGCAAGTATGTGGACTGTGCTATTTACATACAGTTGTAACCAATCTTTGAATTTTGAACTCTGCATTTGATGGAACCCTTAGTGTGGAACCAATATTCAGAACCTAGCAAAAACAAGGTTTTCAAATAAGAATGCTCACCCCCTGACTACAGCTAACTTAATGAAGGGAGAGGATAGCTAGCCCAACCTCTGTTATTTAGACTTTTCTCTGCTTCTAATTTGGAGTTGGAAGCAAGAGACTTCTGTAGTTGGGGAATTCTAACATGCAGAATTGGAGGGTGTGGAGTCATCAAGGCTTCCACACAGAACATGGACAGCTTCATCCTGAGAAAATAGACAGTTGGAAAGAAAATGCTACCTGGATATCTAATGACTGTGGATCCTGGTGCCTGTCCCTACTTACAGATTAAACACAGTTCTACAACATGCCTTTGGTGGGTTTTATGAGACAAACTCAATTCTAAATTCTTTAGTTCTTATTATTACTTAAGATAATTTGAGTTGACTTCTGTTCTTGAAAATACAATTATAAATATACAAAAATTATATCAATGCAGCTATGGAAAAAACAATTCTTGATGATACAATTTAGATATTTGTAACATTTCTTGAGTTCAGTGTACCAACAGGGATATGCAATATATGTGAAGAGAAAAGGTTCATTCCCTAATCCTTCACAGACATAATGGATTTGGAATTACAGAGCACACACAAGAACGCTCAGGACTCATGCATTAGCTTTAAGCTTTCCTGTCTAAGCAGTTGTGCTTGGGATGTATAATGGCCATACGTGTTAATTTTCTGTTGATATACCTATGTGGTTGCCTAGATTTGCCTTATGCTGTTTAAAAAAATTTACCTACAAAGCTCATAACAGACACTGTAGTAATTTAGGATCTACTGAAACATTAAAATGTGCATTTTTTTTATCCAGAGAAAAGCTCACTTTAATTTTTAAGCAGCATGTAGATGACAACTGTGTTAATGTCTTAAGCCTTAGATGTCATATTTTTATACTCATAAGACTGTGCATAAATATGCAGAAAATATATAAATAAATAGACATAAATGATTGTTCACACCAGTATTTTTCCATTTATTTTTCTCAAAATTAAATTTTAATATGCAATGTATGCTTTCCTTACTTCAACACTGAATTTATTACAAATAGCCTATGATAATTATGATAAAAAAATTATGATTGTGGAAATGCTCGTGGCCTTCCTGCTTTCCCCTTGCCATTTCCCATCTTTCTCTCTTCCTTAAGAACAGGGTTTGGGCTTGTTGACATGCATGAGGAGGGCTGTTCACGTTATCAATGATGAAAGGATAGAAAAGCATGGGAAAATGGAAGACGGAAAAGATCCATGGCCAAGACGTGTGTGAAACACTGGCACATAAAGGACCCCAGGGATGCAGGGTGTTGCCAGAAAATTCAAGAATACATAGAATGGCTTTTGGAAAGTGTCCGTAGGTTATGAATAGAGCTGGGATTAGTCAGAATGCTTTTACTTGGTACTGACAGAAACCACACTCAAACTAGCTACACACAAAAGAGAATATCTGGACCTTGTAACTCAAAGCCCATATTTGATCCTGGTTTTAGATGTGGCTCTTTTCAGGTACTCATCAATGTCATCATGAATCATCCTTACTCTCAAACTGTTTTCTGTTTTCTTGGCCTCAACTTCTACAGTGGCCTTTCCACCCAGCAGCAATGATGATCCCAGGCTACTCTGGATTTACATGGATCTTACCTCAGAAGAGGAGATACCCTCCTCTGGGCTATCAGCTCATTCGAAGGGTTTCTAATTGGCCCTAATTCGATCATGTGCCCATCCCTGGATTAATCCATATGTCCCCCCAAGAAAGGTAATCTCACAGGTCAGGTGGGGTGAATACACTCCTCATTCTCTACAGTAAACCATGGGCAAGTTGTTAAGTAGCTTTACCAGATTAACAAAGGAAACTTCCAAAAATACATACTATAGGGCAGGAAAAAAAGAGTATTACACTTTTTCGTTTAATGGTGTTGAGAGACAGAAGAGAGGAATCCCTTTTAAATTACTTATTTCTGTTTACCTCTGCTAATTTAAAGAGATTGAGGCATTGAGTGGTTTCTCACTTGAGAATAATTATGTCATATACATAATGTCATAGAGCAATGAGAATGAGGAATAAAGTGGTCTTTTTGGAAGGCAAGAATTAATTTCTAATCTCACCCAGTATTTTATTTTTCTCTATACATATTTGGGGATATGATACATTTGTATATATTTAGCTTATTTTGAGACAGAATCTATATATTGTAAATGCATAGATCTCAAGTATTCAATTTTGACAATCTTACACACTCAATGTAAACATTACCCATATCAAGATGTATAATATTCCGTCACCTCATCAAGTTCACTTCTGGACTTCCTGTCAGTTTCCAAGCTCAACTCCCCACCCTAAAAAGAAGTATCATTCTGATTTCTGTCTGGAGAGAGTACTTAGTGCCCATAACACCTTTAGGGGTCCATGAAAATGTTTTAATTTATTTTAAATCAGAAGGAAAAAGTAAACTCCAGGTAGAAGGGAATGTTATACACTGTTTTTCAATATACCAGGAGAGTCATAAAGCATAATAATTTTTTTTTTTGCATAAGGGAAGGAGCCCATCAAGGCAAATGTACTTAGTGTCCACAGTGTCATAATGTAACACTGACTTCTAGCACCATAGAAAAGTTTTGTCTGCTTTGGACCTCATGTAAATGAAAGCAGTCATACAGAACGTACTCTTTTGTGTATGGCATCTTTCATTCTAAATCATTTTTCTGAGAATTATCCACGTTGCTATGCATAATATCTGCTATTTCATTTTTAATGCTGAGTAGTATTCCATTATATGAATATATGGACATCTGCTAACCTATTCACCTGTGCATGGTTACTTGAGTTGTTTCCTGTTTGGGGCCATTATGAATAAAACCGCAATGAAGATCACAGACAAATACTTGTGTGGGAACATGTTTTCATTTCTGAATAGTAGTGGAATTTGTTTGTCGTAATGTAGATTTATGTTTAATTTTATAAAATACTGCCAAGCTATTGTTCAAAGTGACTTAATATATTACATTCTCATGTGCTAGTTCCACATGCTACATCTTTGTCAAATCATGTTCTTGTCATCGTTCTTGATTTTAGCCATTCTAGTGCATTTGGGATGGCATTTCATATTTTAACTTTCCTGATGAATAATTATGTTGAACATCTTTAAATGTACTTATTAGACATTTATATTCTTGTTTCCAAAGTTTCTGTTCAAGTCTTTTGTCTATATTTATTGGGTCATACTCCTTATATACCGATATTTAGAAATTCTGTATATACTCCTTTGGCAGTTATGTATGTTTTGTGTGTGTACGTGTGTGTGTCTTATTCTGTGACTGGCTGATGCCTATTAATTTCCTCGATGGAGACTTTTGATGAACATAAATTTTATTTTTTAAAAGTCCTACTTATTATTCTTATTTTATTTGGGGATTTTGCTTTTTGTGTGCTAAGTTATCTCTGCCTATACCAAAATTGTGAGGTAGTGTGAGGGCTACATAATTTCTTTTCTTTCTTTCCTTCTTTTTTCCTCTCAAATAGTTTTGCCCAGTCTAGGTGTGATGATTTTCCTTATATGTTTTAGAATCTTATTGAAATTTCTACAAAAACTTGTCTTCTGGCATTTTGATTGAGCTTTATTTAAATCTATAGATCAGTTTGGCAAGAATAAACATCATAACAACATTGTGTTTTCTAATTCATGAATTTGGTGTTCCTCTATTATTTAGGTTTTCCATAAAGAGGCTTTTGTTAGATTTGTTAGACTTACGCTTAGTTATTCGATGTGAAAATTATACTTTATTTCTACTTGAGAAAGAAATAAAAAGAGATCAATTAATCTTTTCACATACTTTTGTTTCGGAAAATATAGTCTTTAATCTAATACAATTATCCTTCAGCCTGTACAACTTTGTTGTTGTTGCTGTTTTAATAATTCCTATAGTACAGCTCTGCTGGGGAGGAATGTTTACAGTTTTTGTCCTTCTGGAAGTGTTTTTTATCACCTTCAATTTTTGAGGGATACTTTTTGCTAGAAATTGAATTCTAGGTGGCAGTTTAATTATTAAATTTTAATTTATTTATTTATTTATTTATTTATTTTTGTGGTACGCGGGCCTCTCACTGCTGTGGCCTCTCCCGTTGCAGAGCACAGGCTCCGGACGCGCAGGCTCAGCGGCCATGGCTCACGGGCCCAGCCGCTCCGCGGCATGTGGGATCTTCCCGGACCGGAGCACGAACCCGTGTCCCCTGCATCGGCAGGCGGACTCTCAACCACTGCGCCACCAGGGAAGCCCCACATTTTAACATAGATATAATAATTTAATTAACAGGATTTCATTTTTCATTTTGTAGTACCAAAATAAAGCCTTTCAGCTAATGGTATTCTATATTCAGTGTAATTTGTTACCTCAGATAGTTATATACACTTTAGGTAAGTAGTTCTTTACTTAACACATATTAATTATATTTTCATGTTAAAAATATGTAAACTCATATAAGAGAAGTTCAACTAATGACTGAGATAATGGTAACAATGGAAGAAATTCTGTCAAGTTTAAATTAATGTATCTTAGTAGTATCAACAATTTCTAACTACATTAACAAAAGTAACATGTGTGTGAGAAATAGCATGTATTTAAATTAGATATTTTTTTGGTATAGAAATGGTTTTGGAGGTTTTTTTTCAGTAATGTTTCTACCCTTCAGAGTTGTGTGCCTCACAATTCTTTGGATGATAATTAGCTGTCTGAGGGCATTCATTCAAAGGTTTGCTATTGAATTATCCTTTAACACAAACGGTAATTCATATAGTGGTGTTCTGGTTGCCTAGAAGAATGAACTACGCCTTAAATTTACATCTAGGGAACAGTTTACACAGAAGACCGATTCTGGCTTCTTATGTGCTCAGCATGACAAAGCTAATATTGCCAAGTAATCCCAGACCCCAAACTAAAGCAAACTGAAACACCATATCAAGAAAAATAAGGCAAATAAACATTCATTATCTGCAATGTAATTAAATAAAGATACGTTTTGACATTTGAATGTTTGGTTAGCTTATTTGCTTTTTCAATATTTATTCCTATGCTAAAATAGAAGTGGACTGAGATATACAGAATTTTAACATATTCTAACAAATAAAATGTGTATATATATATATTTTTTTCACTACCTACAATTAGTGCTAAGATAGTTCTTGCTAATATGTTTGGTCATTATGTAGAAATATTTACATTATATAACTGGCTGAAATAACTAATTTATTTTAAATTACTTAAGTATAATGCTTTTATTGTACATATCAATGCACGCTATTTATTTCAAGCCAGAAGTGAACCTCCTGCTAAACTATCTGTGTTCCACCACATGCAAGCCTGATATCACACTAAAATATTATGAAGACCCTGAGAAGATGGTTCAAAGCAAAAGTAATTTTAGAAGGTTCAGATATGAATGGGAAAACTAAGGAAACTATTCAATATTAGAAAGAGTTGTGAGCCACAATGAAAGTAAATCACGGGATGAAGTGAGTTCACTTGTAAGTGAAAAAGCAAATTTTAATTTAAATTCTTGTTCTACATGTATATCTCATTAAATATAATCACTTGGTGATGTTTCCTGATGTGTACTCTTTTGATTATGAAGCTTTTAATTTATTCTACTGTGCTTTTTATTTTCAAAAGGAAAGCAGAGAGATCACTTTGGTTATAATAGAAATTCAAATAAAAATTAAATTGCATAGTTAATAACAACTGGAATACTTGTCCCAAAAATGGTAATGAGCAAATAAATACTATATACTTTACCTTGAGAGAAAGAATATATATAATTAGCATCCTTTCATACTAAATTGAAATTCTCTTAACCTAGGAAACTGTTTTCATCCCCAAACCAACTGTTAGCAATACATTTCTCCATTACAGAACAATTGCAATGTCTCCAAATTTCAAAATTTGGAGCTACACAGTTTTTGTTTTTGTAATTGTAAAACCCAGTTAGTACCTGAATATTAATTTTAAAAGATTTCCTCCTCCCAACCTCAATTAGCAATTGTATCATGGTCCTTATCTTTAGTACATGACCTAATTCCACCATAAAACTTCTTAAAATTCATAAAACAGACATAGCCTGTTATAAACTTTGATTGCTCAAATTAGGTGAACTTATGCAATTTTAAACAAATTCTCTACCAACTAGTTTGATATGTATTTTATTTATGCTATATAGTAATATGTGTTGACTATATTATTATAAATATGTCAGCAACACATAATGTTGTATATTTATTCCAATACAATCTTTGTTTTTTTGAAAATTGAGTCCCACTCACAAAAAAGTCAAATATGAGTAAAATCTAATAAATTCTGAACTTAAGAATTTGTGTACCCAGCTCTCAAAAGTAAAACCTTTTTATAGTCTTATTGAAAATATTAAGAAAATTACAGAATAAAATTTGATGATTTATATAAACATTCTCAAGTAGATTGTAAGCTCCATGAGAGTAGAGTTCCACTTACTCTTTTAAATATTTTGCCTCAGAAACTAGCATCGTTCTCTATATGTTATTATTTTTATATAAATTAGAAAATATTTTCTGCTTTGCTACGCTAGCAAGCCTGCCCCTTGTTGAGATCTAATCAATCTCTTTCCCTCTACTGTAACACCCCGGAACACTCTAATCTGTAGCTTCCTATGAGCTAAGAGGAATAATTGTCCATACTGCTCTTTGAAAATGGAATCACAGGTATTGTACAACAGCATCTTCTATTATTACCTTTGCTGTTGATTATCTGTCATTTAATTTTCATAAGTTGATGCCCTATCCTTTAAGTTCCTCTAGGGCAGGCACCATGAATTAAATTTAATTTTGTCACTGAGACAGCTTATTAACTGAGCCCTTAATACTCTTGAAACCACTACTGAGATAATCTCTAAGTGTAATTTCAGGCACGTTCATATAACTAAAGAACTTTTATTTCTCAAGGCACTTGGAGGACTATCATTTAAACACATTTATTTCTCAGTTAAGGAAAATGAATTTAAAAATTGTATATGCTAGATTTGTGATTTCGTGATCAGAATCCATTTTCCTATCTCCCAACTAGCCCCCTTTTTATTATAATTGTGGATAAAGTGGCTATTCCTCCGAAAACTGTCTTACCAGTAACAGTAATATGTATTTTCATGAGTATATACGTATAATTAGTAAGCATTGGTTTATTACGTATAATTAGTAAGCATTGGTTTATTACTATTTACAAATTATTTGAAATACTATTTGCATATATATAAATTTTGCTATCAAAAATGTTTAGAACCCAGTAAAGGCATATTTTAATTTACAAGGATATTTTAAGGGAGAAAATAAGTGTGTGTGTGTGTGTATGTGTGTGTGTGTGTGTGTTGGTGTATACTGTATTTCAAGATGTGGGTGTTATTATGAAAGAGGTAGCATAGTCTTTAGGGTTAAAACTAAGCTTGAATTCCAGCCATGCAACTTGCTAGCTGCATTTCATTTAGTCCCAACTTACTACTATTAGAGAGGGAAAACAATAACTATTTTGCAGATCTGCTGTAAATTTGAATGAAATTATTTAAGTAAAATGTTATTCAGAACACCTGAATACAATACATGATAGTTTTATTTTTTTTCTTTGAATTTCCTTGGAAATGCATTTTAAATAAGTATGAAATAGAAAATCTCCCTTTGTTCTACCAAGTTCATATAGAGTCACCCTCAATACACAAAAATGCTCTTTATTAAAATGATACATTTTGGGCTTCCCTGGTGGAGCAGTGGTTGAGAGTCCACCCGCCGATGCAGGGGACGCGGGTTCATGCCCCGGTCCGGGAAGATCCCACATGCCGCGGAGCAGCTGGGCCCGTGAGCCATGGCCGCTGAGCCTGTGCATCCGCAGCCTGTGCTCCGCAACGGGAGAGGACACAACAGTGAGGGGCCCGCATACCGCAAAAAAAAAAAAAAAAAAAAAGATACATTTTAAATCCCCCATATATTGTATTTACTTGCAAGAAGAGTATTTTTAAGAAGATGGTTTTGAATTTTTAATAAATAAATCAAAACAAAACATTCACAGCTAGTTTCCTCATTTGCAGGGTTCTTTATTGTGCATAATGCTTGCAAAACTGAAATACTACAGTAGCCTGGTTCCTCCTTAGATAATTTAATTCCCCTCTTATACATTTCCAATTTAAAAAGACTCAAACACTAGAAAGTAACAAATTAGGATAAATGCTTGAACACTCATATAAACAAAATCATAGCAAAATATGGGATTTATTTAAACCATATTCTTCTATGAACTGTCCATTTCTAATGTCTGACCTTTAAGTGAGAGGTTGATGTCATTTGGTAGAAAGAATTCCTTAGATTTACATTTTACAACTACTGTTGTTTTCAACATAATGTGCATACTTGTTATTAGCAATGAATGGCCTTGCCTAAGTATTAACCTGATACTATGCTATGTTGAACAAATTCCAAAAGCATTTTTCCTGCTCATGCCTGACACGTGTCCAAAGGTAAAATATACTGAGCAGTGATTTAAATAATTTCTGAACCTACCAAAACACTCTGAAAATTGGTCGTCATAGAGATCTTACGAGAGTACTTGTATTTACAATATATCTCCATGAATTCTGAATTTTATACAGATTTGTATTACTGGGAAAAAGGATTTCAGAATAGATAATAAAGAATAACTGTAAGTAATATCCTTTTTTCTCTATTTTCATTTAAACTTTATGAATGTCAAATACTAAGTATTCACACTTGCAGTGATTTGGGCCCCTGTGGAATTCTAATGTGACCCTGGACTATGGTAGCTGTGAATAAAGACACCACATTGAAGGTGGTCTTCATTGTAATTTGAAGACTATCTCTGAGCATGTGCTCTGGATTGGCAGTCATCTAACTGAGGTGGAAAATTTCAAGTCAGATTTCACCTCTAGAAGAAAATGACATCTTCACACTTCAGCTCACTGATACTGGTTTTTGATTATTTAATTAACAACCAATTTATTAAATTCTCTGTTAGATTCTACAGAGCTTCACAGCAGCTCCATAGACATGGTTGACAAATTACATGTAGATTGTTTTCTTCGCAAAACCACATAGGAGAGTCAAGCCACATTATGAGGAATTACATGCAGAATACAAAGTTTTAGCTAAAATTCTAAGGAGTAGCTGTGTGTTATTTACCTCGGGAAATCTCAGGCTCTTGCATGTAGTAAAGCAGGTGATTTAATAACATCAAAGGTTAACTATTTTAAAGACCCTCTATGGTTTTTCTTTTTCTGCTTCTATAGGAAATCACCTGCCAGATTTTTGGTCTATTTATTGTGCTCTTCTATGAAAACAGGTAATATTTAATTTATAAGGTTTACATCATTCTTAGTCTATAAATATTAATAGCTTCCTGTGTTTGCCTTCTAGGATGCAGCATGATAATATTAGAAATTTTCAAAACATAATTTTTGACTTCTAGCTATAACTGTTACATTTTGGAATAAAATACTTCCTAAACAGATATGGTCACAATTCTTTAGAATTTTTTTTTTCCTGAGCTCCAAGAAAAGCAATATAATTTCTTTGTAACAAATAAGACCCTCTTTAATTGTTGGTTCACCATTATTTTGCTTCATTTTATTCTAGAGCAGGATAACGTTTAATTAAGAAGAAAATATTGAGTTGATATAAAACTGTTAAAATGTCTTCTAAAACAGTATTACAACTAAAGGAGAACTGATTATTAGTAAACATACATTAATTTTTTGAATATCTTTGTAAAACACGTTATTCATGAGAATTTTGAATTTTTCATTATACCTTAATCCTTCATATGTCTAGTGGGCCCATTACCCTTGTTATGTGACCATAACTTCCATGCAATATCCATGGTCTCTTTTAAAACTATGTTGTGAATCTCTGGTCCATGATGACACTCTAGACAGTTTTTTAAGTGCCCCAAATTTGTTGAACTAGAGGAAGGGTCTACCCTTATATATTTTAAGGAGTTAGATCTTCTAGCAATCTTATTTTGAGCCCAAGAAAGACTAAGTTTTGGTAACTTCACCTTGGAATAGTAAATGGAATTTTTGTCTGGACTAGAGACGGGGTGAATATTAATCGGTATCTCCTATCTTTTATATTTGATGTATTTAATAAGTCATTTAATTATATTTTTGTGAGCAAATTATAACTCAGAATCTCTAGGAAGACCAGATCACATTTGTCTTGAGGCAGGGATTTGCTATGCCCAGTAGAAATAAATCTGGAAGGAATGCACCATACGTATCTTTTTTAGAGGCCATTATTATTATTTTTTCTTTTGCTTCCTACTTTCCATAGGAATGTTATTTAAAGGTATCAGAAAGTGATAAATCACAACTTGCTTAATATGGAATAAAGCACTTCTCAGGCCTTTGTTCAGACAACATTGGGCTAAGGCATTTTAAGGGGAGAAAAAATGATGAGGATTGTCACTTTCTACTGGTAAGTATATTTAGAAATTCAACTCAGCTGCCTTAAAAATAATGTTTCTCTTTTCACCAATGATCAGTAGTAGGATGTGGTTTATAAAGTTCCCACATACTTAGCTTATTCATTCAAGGACTGTTGAACAACCAGATTAGATAGATGATGTGCAAAACACCTAGGACTTAACAAATTTTAGTATGTGTCATGTATGTGTAAATTTCTTATTTTATATGTGAGCATGTGGGTATACATGTGTATGCGTGATATTCTTATTGCCACAGAGGTAAGTGAGCTGCCATAAAATGTTGTGGTAGGAAATACGAAGCTATAACAAGAAAACATGTGTTTTCTTTGATTTATACTAAGCAGATGAATGAGGCTGTGGAAACCTAAATTTCAGTTCATACAGATATTTGGCTTACATTGCTACAGTTTGCAAACATCTATCCTGATTTTGTTGATCTCAACTTGTCCACTCTAGGTTTCACTAAATTGCTCATTTTGTGCACCTAAGTATGAAAGAAACATTAAATAAATTATTCAGGTAATCTTCTTTAAAGATAATTTCATAAGCACTTAATATCTAATAGGTGGTTATTAGCTGAATTGTGTCTCTCCCCAAAATTAATGTGTTGAAGTCGAAGTCCTGACCCCTAAAATCCAGAATGTGATCTTATTAATATATAGGATCTTTCCAAAGGTGACTGAGTGAAAATGAGATCATCAGGTGGACTCCAATCCAATATGACTGGTGTCCTTTTAAGAAAAGGAAATTTGGACACAATGATGTTTCCCTTTCACAAAGGGAAACCTATGTGAAAACACAAGGAGTGGCCATCTATAAGTCAAGGGAAGATCCCTAGAACAAATCCTTCCCTCATGGCCTTCAGCAGGAACCAACCTAACTGACACATTCATCTCAAACTTCCCCTCCAGAACTATGAAAAAATAAATTTCTGATGTTCAAGCCACCTAGTCTGTGGTACTTTGCTATGGCAACCCCAGCAAACAAATAGAGAACCTCTTATTTTGCCATCATGATCCTACTTGGGTTCATATAGTCTATCTTTATAAAATAATGCTTTAGTTAATGTAAATGAATGACCAACTTGTGGCTTGACATGCAAAAAATCTAGATCTTACAGTGGAAAAATTCTATACAAGATGGACTTAGTCACGACTACCTTAGCCATAATAAACCTCTACACATAAAAATAATGAACTAGAAATGGACTCATTTTCTATTTCCCCTCTAGATTTTTACTATGTAAACAGAATTCATGATGAGCTAAGCCTCATGAGTTCAAAATGTCATTGATGAAAAACTACAAACTGCTCTTTAAAAATCAAGAATTATGGCATTAAAACACAATAAAACAGAGTATGTTCTGGTATGCCCTCTTTTTATTTATATCTGAATGATCTGATAACAACTCAAATTAAATTCTTTAATGAATAAGAAAAATATTATTTTATACACATTCTTGTATTTTATTTCAAGTTTCAAAAAAAATTATTGACTTCTCAACAAGTGACACAGATATGCTATTTTAAAACTAAAGCTGTTGCTTAATCATTCCACAATTTTTAATTTTTATAAATAACATTTTCATAGAAAGTCAAGTATTTAATGACTTGAGGTTTATATTTCACAAAAAAATGTGTCTTATAGGTATACAATGTTATAGCATTACTCTAATATAAGATTTGAAGTAAACGTTTTAGTTTTTGTTTAGTCTAGCTGAGATAGTCAGTTTGTTACATCTGTCTTGAAATGTTCTGGGCGAGAGTCACAGCTGTTAAAGGACATTTGATGCATTCTTGTCATGTGCTGTTGAGAAGCTCCACTTTATAAAATTTCCTTTTGAATAATTTTGAGTTTTATTGAACTAGAAACAACACACATAGTCTGCTTCCAGATACCCTCAAATAATTAGCACTTTCCTCAATAAAAAACTAGCAACAAATAAACCCAAAAGAAAGAAAAAAGAAGGAAAAGAGAGAATGGAAGGAAAGAAAAGAAAAAGGACAAGGAAAGGAAAGAAATTAAAGGAAGGACAAAAAAGAAAAAGAGAACCCTTAAGGAGAGGAAGGTAAAAAGCAGGATGGTCCTACATCTAAGTAAAAGAAAAAACAAAGGTTTGATTACAGAAAGTAACTTTGTAAGTTTTTGATTTGTTAAATGATGTGTAGATATGAGACAACCACAGCATGCAGATATAACAGACAAGACACAACAGACAAAAAACATGCTCACACTAATATTTGGGAATCATAGTTTGTGCTAAGTCAACATTTCTTTTTAAAAATCATTAATTATTGGAAGCAGTTGGTTTAAAAAGCCTCCCGATTTAAGTGTCTATTCTGAAAAACAATGTTAAAGAAATACCTTCTTCCAGACAAATCTTAATAAAGAGAATATTTTATGCTCAAAATAAGGAATTTTCCCAAGAAAGAGTATGCCTTTAAACATTTTCTATGCTTATGGACGTTTCAAGAAAAAAAATGGTTCTTTCTTTGTTGTTTGTTTGTTTTAAATATACTGTAGTTGATAAGAACAAGTGTTTGGTGTATTTCTGATTTTTAAAAATACCCTGATTTCTCTCTTATTAATTTTGCAACTATGGTAATTAGTTTATTACCCTGAACATCAGTTTTCTCAACTGTTTTCTCATCTTTTTTCTTTTTAAGTTGAATATATGATACAAACAATGTTTAGTGTCTGGGACAAATGTTACACAAAATAAGTTAAGGGAGAAATATACCCTAATTATTAGTTAAGTGGAGAAAATGAAATACAAGTGTAAAATATAAACGCAACCTTTTTGAGAACGTGTCATCCTTACCCTTGAAATATGTTATATTGCCTCTAAAAGAGACATGAACACAAATAGTTGAAAAGCAGTGTATTTATAAATCAAATATTTACATTATTTCATATATGTAGCACCACACATTCCTTATATGGAGAAATATAAAAGAAAATATGTGATTTTTTCTCATAGGAATTTAGAGCAGAAATTTCCCACTGAATATGTGAACTAGCCATTTGGGAAAAAGGATATTAAAAAATAGGCAATCCGGGGTTTACAAGGGCCCTCTGAGACATTCTAAGACAACCATTCATTTGATATTTTAATCTCCTCAAAATCATCTTAGCCGAGAAGCCATTCCATCTATGTTTGAACACCTGTGGGGACAAGCATCACCACATACTGCCTGCCAAGACTGTCCCCAAATCCCCATTATTTAAAGCTAATATTTGGCTCATATGGAGCCAAATACGTTTACTTTAGCCTCGACTTATTAATCCTTGTGGACATGAAAGAGAGGAAAAATGCCTCTTGTCATAACAGACTTTAAATAAGCAAAGATGATTATTATGCTTCCCACTAACACCCATAACAATGTGTACACACATACACACACACACACACACACACACACACACACACGCACACACTCAAGACTTGTTCTTCTTCCAGTGAAATACATAAGGACCAGAAACGTATGAGTTGACTGTGAAACTTTTTACCAAGGGCATCCTCTGTACAAGTTCCAAAGTGGGGCAGGGGTAGGGGACTTTATTGCTTGGAAGTGTAGACCCACTTATATATGAAAAAAGATACTCCATGTTGAGTTCTTGTAGAGTGCAGTTATCAATATGTCTATTCTGTCATATGACTTATTAATATGGATAAGTAAGTTTAATTCATACTTTTTTTCTGACACTTTAATGTTCTGTTTCTCTTCCCTCCTCTTCTCAAGTTGTTTTTTCTACGCATAGTTCCAATATGTTGGAACTAACATATTTTAACTGGTTTTACTAAAACTCTTTGCCAAGATGTTGAGAGGACTGAGATTGCAAAATATTTACCTAGTTTTCTATCAGAATTTTATGATATACACAAATTTGTCAAGCACTTCTTCTGTAAGCTAAAAAGATACAATAATACAGAGTCACAGACATCTAAATACAATTTATTTTACTTTTATTTTGATAGGAATGCATTTATAAGAAATTATTTTAATGTATTTGGGTCATATTTATTATTGGGAGAGTTGGACCAAAGCCATAAATATACAAGATGTGTAGCTGAATAACACAGTTAGTCCTCCCAAGATACTTAGCCCCTAGGAGACAAAAGAATAACATTTACACAGAAGACATACTTCAAAGTATCAAAATAGCACACGGTTGAAGACATAAAGAGGAACATCTGACACAGGACACTGTCGATAGAGACATTGGTAAAGTGGAATAAGCAGTGAAAGTTTGAGAAAATGATTGTTACGTCTTATGAATATCTTCTCTCTAATAACAAAGGCTACCTTAGAGCAGTGGTGAGTCACCTAATTGGAATATAGAGTAAAATGATAACAATTAAGATTATGTTAATAGTCTATAGAGCAGTGTGTTCAAAAGGCAGAGAATAAGACCAAAACAATAGATTTCCATCCCAAAAGAAATTAACAATCAACAAAAGACTAACCAATGATATTTGTTTGTGATTTTCAGCATTTAGGGGCAGGTAAAAATTAAGGTCAAGACTATGTAAGTGAAGGCAGAAATCTGTCTATAGAATCACATAAAATAATTAGGCTGTAGAAGGATAAACCACAGAATTTAAGGAGCACATAATGATCAAAATGTCAATTTAAGTATTTCATTTTAGAAGGAATCAAGTTATTGTACTTCCCACTCATTGGAAAGGAAAATACAGTGATACAAAGTATTCCTCAAAGTATAAAACAACCTATTCCTCTATTTCACTGAATCTAAATACACCCAAGTGTATGACAATGGCACACTTTTATTTCCAGCGCAAATAAGAAAAATAACACCTGCTATTATAGATGTAATGTAGGATGCCATAGGGAAATAGAAGAGGAGAACTTAGTCTCAGGATGAGTAAGGACTTCTTGTTGGGGGATTGATTCATGAGCCCAATCTCAAAAAACAAACACACAAACAAATAGGGGGAATGAATAAGGAATGGGAGGTGATGTTAATAAGTACAGAGGAAATGAGGGAGGATTAGAGGAAATGAAGGGGATGGTGTACGCTTGAAAAACTGCAAATAGTTTATTACTCATTCAGGATAGCTTTAATGTGGGGAGAGAGAGAGAGAGACTATTAGCTGAAGAGGTTGGTGGGGACCAGACTCCTGTGTTCCAGGCTAAGACATCTGAACTGGATTTGATGGAAATTCAGGGAAAATATGTGATTAAAAAATAGGAAGAGTTGCATTAATGTGGAAGATGTTTTGAGTGGGGAAGAGTGAAATAAAAGACTGTTTTCCACTATGACAATAGTCCAGATGGAGATCACAAGGACCTCAGGCAAGATCACAGTAGTAGGAATAAAGAGGTTAAGAATAGATTTTAAAAACACTAAGAATTTACACTCACGGAGTCTATTCTATATTTAGCAAGTTTATCTTGAATATATCGATAATATTTTCGAGGACTGTAAGAGATCCTTTACAGTTTGGAAATACCTTAATTGATTTTGAATAGCAATGAGTTTGGATTTAGGAAGAAAAGAGTAATGAGAATAATACAGATTTATGAACTATAATGTTTTGAAATACAATACTGCAGTTAAAACTGAAGTTTCACTAGGGTACATTACATATCCTTCAAGACAAAAATTTTTTAAAATACTTAATTCACATAAAATTACATTATTTAATTTTTCAGGAATCTGGTGTCCAGATTGAGCTAAAGGAAAAAAGCAAAGCTTCATCTTATGGGGAAGGCATCTGTGCAGTGAGAAACAGATTTTTCCACCCTGTACAAAAAGTCTCTCAGGCTGGAATATTGAGCAGAAAGTTTTCTAAAAGGCACAAAATTTTAAACCTGGTTTAAGAAAGAGGCCATTAAAACAGAATATTAGAAATAAAACCCCCATGTTAAAGCATTCAAATAATCAAAAAATAGCCTCTGAAGTGCAAATAGAATAATATGATTGCAATAGATTATTGGAAATTAATTTATATTCTAAACAACTCTGACTGTATCAGTTATATTTGAACAATGAAATTGAAGTGAATCATGTAGAAGTTACAGTTAATACCTGGTATAGATTCTATTTCATTTGTGTACTCTATGTAAGAAATGTAATTACATAAAAGGGAGCTGGTTCATTATTAAGAAATGACTTTTCCATCTGGGCCTGGGAATTATTTTACTAGGAAACAATAAAAATTTCCTACTAATGCATGTGTCAATTACTGCCATAATATCATAATAGAAATGGCAAATATTAAATGCTTATTTATTTTTTATCTTCTTTGATATAAAATGACTCAGACTGGAGATTTCATGAGATAAATAGAGTGGTGTTCTCAAATCAGATAGCAGATTGTCAATCACTTCTGATAATGTAGTGTCATACTGAACCATATGAATTGCTATTTTTAATAGGTCATAAACTATGAAATATCATACTTCATATAGTTCCACTTTAAAATATGAGAAATTAATTTTACAAATCCCATATTAAAGTATTCCTAAACTACTTTTTAAGGGTTCTAGCATATTTCATATAGTATTGGATGACTTAAGTTGTACCTATTAATTATATTCACAACTCCCCTCTCTAACAAACCCAGAGAACCATCCTCATACATGAATAACTATTAGGTGGCAGTCAGGACACACGGAATAAGAATTGTGATTGCCTCAACATTCTTAGGGAAAACATTTAAATCAATACTATGGGTTTCCTCTTTGAAAACTATAAATTTCCTGAGTTTAAATAGGAGAACAAAAAAGGAATCATAGTCTACCAATTGACATGAATGATGCAAAAAACTCCAGTTATAAACTGCACGTCTCAGATTAAAAAAAAAAACCCTAAACAGTAATATAAACACTGATTTATGTCTCAGAAATGGTAACATCTTTCCTTCAACTGTTTGTTATTCTTGAAGTCATTCTCTCACTGTCACCTTATCCAATCCATTATCTAGTTGATGATATTTTCTAATTATCTCAATCACCTTTCTATCTTCCATCACTAGTTGCTACATCAAGCCAAAGTTACTATGGTGTACAGCCTCCAAGGTGGTCCTCAGTGATCCCTGCCTGCCAGTGTTCACTCACTCGTATAATTCCTCTTGTCTGCCCCCCAATCCCTGCCTGACTGGGGGAGGAAGCTGTGACTTGCTTCTTAAGGACAGAATGTGGGGAAGCAACCTGTGTCAATCAACAGGTGAATGGATAAAGAAGATGTGATACACACACACACACACACACACACACACACACAAAATGTACAATGGAATATTACTCAGCCATAAAAAAGAATGAAATGCCATCTGCAGCAACATGAGTAGACCTAGAGATGATCATACTAAGTGAAGTAAGTCAGACACAGAAAGACAAGTATATGATATCACTTATATGTGGAATCTAAAAAAATGATGCAAATGAACTTATTTACAAAGCAGAAACAGACTCACAGACACAGAAAACAAACGTGTTACCAAAGGGTAGAAAGGGGCAGCAAGGGATAAATTAGGAGTGTGGGATTAACATATACACACTACTATATATATAAGAGATAATCAACAAGGACCTACTGTATAGCTCAGAGAACTATATTCAATATCTTGTACTTCAGTTTCTTCACTAGCAATGAGGAATTCTTCATTAGCAATGTAAATAATATTTTATGTTATATTTATATATGACCCATAAGGTTATATTGAAGATTAAATGAGTTTATGCTTGGAAAGCACTTAGTTTTATGCTTATTACCGAGTAAATATTCAAAAACACTTTTAAAAGTGTTCAAAAATATAATTCAGTACAATGCAAAGTACTCCCACTTAGTCCCATAGTGTTAGGAGACTTAGAGCACTGAGGAGGGGCCTTCCCTTCAATTCTGATAAAAGAGTTGGGGGTAGAATTTGAACTGCATGTGTTGTATTGAGACCCAAGTTCTACCACTGAATAATCAGAGAAAGGCGGGGCCAAATTGGAATCACTAAATGATTACTTCTGTGCATTTTATCTTCATGCACATTCATCTCACGTGGAAAATCGCAGACCATGAACAGATTCTCCTTTGGAATAAAGATGGGAAAATACATCTAATCATGAAGGACTCTCTTTGATGGTCTTTGTATAGAGTGATTAATTCAAAATAGGCATAAGGGCTGGTAAAGGAAGAATGGAGTAAAGTGGTTCTCCTATATAAACATCTAAATTTATTGGTATAGGACCTAGGTATGAGTAGTACTTTAATGTTTACAAGGTGATTTTAAGGTGAAGTTAGTTTTCAAAAGTTTGCATGAGTCTAGTTAACCCCGAGGGACCTTTAGAACAGAAAAAAAGGGTCTTTGAGATATATGAGAATTACATATTCATTCAACACTAAGTTTCCAAGATTCAAACTATCAAGATAGCCAATCTTCCTTGGAAATAGACACCATCTTTTTTTGTTTTCATTGGTGACTATTATGGCTATCTTCATTTTATTCACTCACAGAAGCACAATTATAAAGTCCTAAAGTTATAAAGTCTCAGTCATAAGTGAACCCATCACTTATGGGTTGACCACAATTCACCAAAACAGAATTAGGCAGACCAGAAGTTTCCTTTGATATAATATTCTTTATTAACCCGTATCTTAATTATGGATTGAGAATCCATAGTGCTTATACATCTGTTTACATTACCACAAAGAACTACCATAAAATTCTATAAGTTATTTTGATGCTCTCATAAAAATGCAGAATCCATTAATCACTCATGTTATTGTGCTGACAGTATCGGAATGAAACTAATAGTGCTGGCCTTTCCACTTTTACTTAAATTGTAAACATCCAAAGGCAACCTACTGTGCCTGTTTAATGTAGTCTGTGTATAACAGCCATAGAAAATGGTTAATGAGTTTTTATTAACAATACACAAATCATGATAATTTGCTAGACATAAATTATATTATTCATGTCTCATTTAAGTAAATTAGAATAGCAAATATTCAAATATATATTTATATGCATATACTCTATCTTGTGAATCTATTGATCATAAAATGTTAGTGTTCTCTAAAGTGTTAAAATAACCCTCAATAATAAAAAGAAAAACCTTTTAGTGGACACTTATGGATATTCAGAGATACTTATTTGTTTTGTCTCAATCACATGAAGCTGATTGATATGCTTTATTTTCATACAAAAAATGTGTCACTCTTATTTTATTTATTATTCACACTCTCAGAACAGTTTAAATTTTAACAATGCCCTATTCTATCTGTGTGTCTATTTATCTATTTATCTATCATCTATCCATCCATCTATTCTACCTATCAATGCATTTGAAGGTAAGCCACAGATGTTATGAACTTTACATCTAAATATTTCAGCATGCATCTCCTAAAAATGACAGACTTCTACATAATACAGCATTATTGTAACACTATATAAAATTGTTATTAAATAATATCATGTAATTGTATAGTCCCTACTTGTTTTCCAATTTATCCATGATTTTTTTTTAACTAGGAACTAATCAACCTTTATACCTTGCATTTGTTTGTATGACTTCTTCGGTTTTTTATTTTTTTCCTGTAGAAGAGCATCACTGCCTTTTAGTATGTGTTTTGAAGAACAGAGTATATGTCACTTGTCTTCTAGAATATTTTACATCCATATTTGCCTACTGTTTCTCATAATTAAATTTAAATTTACTTTTTTAGATAATATTACTATGCAGGTGATATTGTGCATCATATTAGGAGATACATGATATCAGTTTGTAATGACTTATGATTTTGCTTTATCTCTTTTTTTAAAACTTTAGTAACAATGTAATAGTTTCAGGTGTACAGCAAAGTGATTCAGTTATACATGTATCTATTCTTCTTCAAATTATTTTCTCATTTAGGTTGTTACATAATATTAGGCAGAGTTCCCTGTGCTGTGCAGTAGGTCCTTGTTGGTTATCCATTTTAAATATAGCAGCACTGCAACTAAGAAGTCCGCATGCCACAACTAAGTGCTGGCACATCCAAAATAAATAAGTAAATAAATAAATATTTAAGAAAATATAGCAGTGTGTACATGTCAATCCCAAACTCCCTGACTATCCCTTCTCTGCATTCTTACCCCAGTAAACGTAAGTTCCTTCTCTAAGTCTATATGAGTCTGTTTCTGTTTTGTAAGTTCATTTGTATCATTTCTTTTTAGATTCTGCTTATAAGCATTATCATATGATATTTCTCTTTCTCTGTCTGACTTATTTCACTCTATGACAATCTCTAGGTCCACCCATGTTCCTGCAAATGGCATTACTTCACTGTTTTTAATGGCTGAGTAATATTCCATTGTATATCTGGTCCATTCGGACTATGTTATTCTCAGGATATACGCTCAGGAGTGGGATTGCTGGGTCATATGGTAGCTCTATTTTCAGTTTTATAAGGAACCTCCATACTGTTCTTCATAGTGTCTGTACCAATTTGCATTCCCATCAACAGTGTAGGAGTTTTCCCTTCTCTCCACACCCTCTCCAGCACTTATTATTTGCAGATTTTTTGATGATAGCCATTTTGACTGGTGTGAGGTGATATCTCACTGTAGTTTTGATTTGCATTTCTCTAATAATTAGAGATGTTGAACATCTTTTCATGTGCCTCTTGGCCATCTGTATGTCTTCTTTGGAGAAATGTCTATTTAGGTCTTCTGCCCATTTTTTGATTGGGTTGTTTATTTTGATGATATTAAGCTGCATGAGCTATTTGTAAATTTGGGTTGTTTTATCTCTTAATTTAAATGGTGACTGCAATAGCTCATCATTCAATAGGCATATTATTTTTATCTCTGAACCAAAAAAGTAATCTGTATTGTAATATTTGAGTATGAATACCCTGATGTTCAACAAACTTTCAGACCATCGATTAGATAGATTTATCTAATCTGTGATAGATTAAATCATGGGACAAGTATTCATTGCTTCTTTTGGGGTCTGTGCTTGGTCATGTGGCTTACTTTGGCCACAGAGATGTCAATGGAGGTGATGAAATCACTCTCCAATATCCTTGCTTAGTTGGGCTTATTCTTTTGCACTCTTGCCTTTCACCATGAGAAGAATGTGACTGGAATCGTCCCTGGTCCAGGTGAAAGAGAAACACATGAGATTGATCTGAACCCAATATGCAGCCTGGAGTAACTACAGGAAGAAGAAATAAATGTTCTTTGTACCTACTACAACATTAAGACTGTATACGAATGGAATATAGCATACACTGATGATTTTTACTTGACTTAGTAACTTTGGGTCTTGAAAAATAATGATTCTCTAATTTTTTTTCCATCAATATTTATTAACTTGCCTTAAATAAATTTATCTCTCTCTTTCTCTCTCCTTGTTCTTTTTTTAAATGAGTCATTATGGATACAATATTTTTATGCAATAGGTTATAATTTATTTAGAGCATTATTCTTTTTAAAATTTAAATTATATCAAACTGTACAAGGGAATACCCTTAACACTATTATGTTCTTTGGACATGACCCTGTTGTCTCTGGGCACTTCTTTGATTTCTGTAATAAGAGCATATTCAATGCTGCCCAGATGTGGGATCACCCATTTCTCAAGGATCTCTTATCCTAGTTAGTGGGGAATGGTAGTGAAAAATCAAGATATGGGCTCTATGTTATTTTCAGTCTTACTCTAAGTGATTGCTTCTAGTCCTATTGGAAAGCTAAGGGATATATATATATATATTCAATTCATGATTTCATATAAAGACCTCAAATGCAAATCCGACATTATGCATTTTTTATATCTAAGGCCAAACTTTTTCTAGAGAAATATACTTCAGTTATTTCCAACCAAAAAAAGAAAGAAAGAAGAACATTTAAGGAGCTGAATACATTATCAAGAGGCAGATGGATTTAAAAACAAACATTGGGAAAGAAGAAGCAGCTGCTTAAGACCAAAGAACAAATGACAAGTTATATCCACAGGCACCTGTTCTTTTGTTTTCTTTATTCCTAAACATGGCAGTTTTTTTCCCTCCCATTTGTCTCTTTCTTTGCTCATCATAACTCTCTCCCTACATTTTCATCTTCTCTATCTTCTCTTTTTTTCCTTATAGTCTTCAGTTTAATTTTTTGTCTCTCATTTGTCATCTGTATCATGTGGAAATTAGAGAAAAGTGAGTGGTATTTTTATACTCTAGCTTGTTCTCTAAATTTATCTATTCAAGACACCAATCCCTTCTCTTAAAAAAAGAAGCATAAAAGGAATTTAATAATAAGCACAACATGGTTGTACTTTCTTCAAGTAATTTTTGCAAAACTTAGCATGTATAAAATCTTTGCTCCTTTTTTCTGCCAAAAGCAAAAAAAAAGAAAAAAAGAAAAACACTTTATAGTTCTAATATACATATTTTCTGAAAAGTCAGTATAGGAAAAGATTTGATGAGAGAACCAACATGTGTTACCTCTTTACTAAAATACAGATATAAAATCCTAGCTTCCTCAACTGAAATTCGCTATCGTGCACAGCACACATTTTAAACCAGAAGTTAGATCCATTAAAAGATAATGAAAATGCTTTACTGTTATAATGATCATTTTGCATTTTACAGTGTTTCCAGTAAGAAATCAGAGTAGTGTAAAGACTTCCAGAGATTACCTAGCAAAGCTCTTTGCCTTTTGATATACTACAACAAAAAAATGTAAAACTTTCATACTCTCGGGACATTGTTTAATTCAGAATTATTTATTTAATTCAGGAAGTGTAGGTAACTGTTACCAAATACCGCTTATAATATATATACATATAATATTTTCCCCATATTTTCTTCCTTTACTCCAGTGATATGCCATTATACTTCTTGTTATTTCCATAATGACATGTAATTACAGTCTCACCTCAGAGCACGTGACTAGTTCACCCTGATAATACTTTGTAGGAAATATAGGTTTGGATTTCTCCCTTTCAGTTCTTTGGAATTGATCTTCAACTTGGTATTTTAGTGTTTAGATATATTCTTTACTTTGAAAAGGTATGGAAACTTTGAATTCTTGACGTTAAAATAATCTATTAATTAATATGCCCTTTAAATGCATACATTTAAATTGAACATTTATATAACAATGGTGAATGAAACTGATTTACATAAAAATCTATAGAGACCTAAAAGTTGTTATGATTTTTGCACACCTCTTTTAGAATACAAGGTGTTTGCAAGTAGGGAATGAAACCCATCACAGTTGTAACCTTAGTGTTTACCGAAGATCATGGTATTTGTAAAACTTAAAAAACATTTGTTTAAAGAATAAATAGTGAAAGAAGCTAGAGGAATAAATGTATGGATTAAATGAGTTTTTAAAATTAATAATTGGGGGATTTCAGAATTGTTTCCAATGTGGAAGCATCTTTAAATCTTAGTTCCTAGAATGAGATGACGGCATGGAGAGTGGAAGCCAGATTTTCCACCTCAAAAGCTTTCTGAAAAGTAAGCATGAGGTGATGGAGACACAGAACACAGGAAGAAGGGTGGCTGCAGGTACTGTGCATTCACGGCTTCAGTCTGCCTTTAGCTGTTCCTGTTTAAATAACTGCTGAAGACAAGAGTCAGATTTAATTAACACTAGGAATCTGGGGAACTTAACCACAGATCAGTCAATCATCTGTCAAAAATCATAAGTTTTGACAGATGACTCCTAAAACTATGATATTTGAAAACTACAAGTTATGAAATTGGCTTTGATGCCCAAGGGAAGGAGGAACCTAAACCTGCAGTGATTCCGGGGAAGACACACATCCCACCCCTAGTTTTTCCTTATTAAATCTAATCCGTTAACTGTCATGTAGAGGAAACCTGATTTAAAAACAACCCCAATTCCTTTTTTATTACTTATATCTTTCTGTGTTATGGCTCACAGAGGTTTTGTTGTGGTAATGATTGTTTTTATTTGTGTTCACAAAAACTTCTTAATCCAAATGAATGTATTTCTTCTGGTGGGTTTTTGGAAACAGTAACAAAGCAGTGAGAAAGATATTTTGGGATGGTAGGGAAAGGAGAAAAACTTTCTAAATACAAGAGTAGGCTTATAATTCTTAAGGAGCAGTTTAAATACTATATAAAATGAGAATTCAGTGAGTTTACCAAGCCTAATAGAGGAAGTCAGAGTTAGGAGGGTTATTCCTACTCAAGGGCTCCAACAGATTCTAATTGCAGGCTTACAGATCTCAGTGAAGGACTTCATACCGGAGCACACCATCAATTTCATGACCCCGGTGCAAGAGACTGGCAACGTTCAGCTGGGCTTTAAGAGATCAGTAAGGGTCAAACTACCAATCAAAATTAAATTTAGGGTTTTTCTAGTTCAACTTCATCATTTTACAGACTCAAAAAGTGAATCTCAGAGACGTAAAGAAACTTAGTCTATTTCAGTTTGAAATTTTAAACTAAAGGTACAAAGAAGGTACTATAAATTTTGTTGAGACTACTTGACTGAATTAAAAACCACTAAAAGAGCAACTTAGGAAACTCATGAGAATTGAAAGATGCTTCCAGTATCAGATAAGCTGTAGCGTTTCTTTGATTTCACAAAATTGGAACGGTAAATAGAATTTAGAGAGAGTACAGAGGTTTGGTCTCATGAGGTAATTAGTCAGATTTCTCTATTTGCATAGCCTAGGAACCACAAAACATGGGGTTTAAAATAAGGAAATCACAGGTAGCCAAGCAGACAAAGGCAATCCCATCGTATTTCAGTTAACAGAATCACTGAAAACAGAAGATGGATCATTACAAAAGGTGATACAGAGCAAAACAACATGAAAAAATCCAGAATATGTGTAAATAAATTATAGTGACAGTCAATCCTTCTCAAAGACATGCTAAATTTCAAAAAGAAGAAAATTCTATAGAATATAAAGCTTGAAAATTATTTATCAATTAAAAACTGACATATTATAACTTTCAGTGGAAGCTAGTTGGCTTTATTAAAATATGAGAAACACCCAGGAAGACAAACTCCTTCACTGCTACACTTTTGAGATTAACAAAACCAGGACTATGATGAAAATATTGAAACTTTGTTTCCATATATACAGCTGACATTTTATGACAAAGAGGTTATTTCTTAGACATTTTTTTTTTCCCTTTTCTGGTGATTTATTTTAAATTAAATGATGTAAAATGCTAAGTCAGTTTAAAGTTGCAGCAGAACTAATTCAAATAATGAAATAACCCCTTACAGCAAGTCTTTGAATCATTAGAGGATTTTCAGATAATTTCTTGTGAATGCAAACAAGATAATCATACAAGTGCACATATCAAGTAGCCCTTTCTTCAAACACTAATGGTCATGCATATTCAACAGAATGCAAATATTGACTTTTCTGATAGATTGGATCAGATTGAAAAGTGTCTGATAGGAAAGTATAATCATTTTGTGGAATGTGGCAATGACCTTCATGCTCCCAATGCCAAGGATGTATTCCACTTGAATCTCTGATTCTGCTAACCTTTAAACAGTTTCCACAACTTGAGAAATAAAATAGACATCTGGGAAAGGGCAGTCTTTGCCAGTACAATAAAGGCTTGGAAGAAATAAACAGGCCTCGTGTCTCATGACGTTTCTCAGGAGACCCAGACCAACAAAGCCTAAGGTTGCAACTGACTTCTCAAAAAGACAAACCAGCACATGAAAATCTTCCTCCCTCTGAAAAAACTGGGGAGAGAATAGAAAAGGTCAGCTGACTGTATACTAAATAATCAATATATTCTGGAAATATAATACTGAAATTAGCTTGAAGTATTTAATGTTTCAAGGAGAAAAATATCCTAGTACCTTTCAACCAAGATACTGTTGAAAATATTACAACAGGTTTTACATTTATTGAACATAGACTGATGATGCTCCAAATACAAGTTAAAGCACAGCCATAGGATCAAAACTTAAAAAAATATGGCTAACTATATATTGACTTTTATACATGTACTCTAATAACTTAAAAACGAATGCTACCTTATTGAAATATTAAATGCATTAGATAGTGATGTCAGTCTAATGTCAAAAGGTTACAAACTACATGATTTCATTCATATGTCACTCTGGAAAAGGTGAAAGTATATGGACAGAAATCAGATCAGCAGGGAAGGTTTGACTGTGGAGGAAAAGCATTAGGGAGTATTACTGGTTGATTGATGGATCTGTGTAGTATCTTGATTTTGGTAGTAATTACAAAATGCTAAACACGTCTTAAAACTCATAGATCTGTGGGTTTTCTATTCTGTTCCATTGATCTATATTTCTGTTTTTGTGCCAGTGCAATACTGTTTTGATTACTGTAGCTTTGTAGTATAGTCTGAAGTCAGGGAGTCTGATTCCTCTAGCTTTGTTTTTCTTTCTCAAGATTGCTTTAGCTATTCAGTGTTTCGTGTTTCCATACAAATTGGAAATTTTTTTGTTCTAGTTCTGTGAAAAACGCCATTGGTAATTTGATAGGAATTGCATTGAGTGTGTAGATTGCGTTGGGTAGTATAGTAATTTTCACAATATTGATTCATCCAGTCAAAGAACGTGGTATATCTCTCCAGCTGTTTGTGTCATCTTTGATTTCTTTCATCAGTATCTTACAGTTTTCTGCATACAGGTTTTTGCCTCCTTAGGTAGGTTTATTCCTAGGTATTTTATTTTCTTTGTTGCAGTGGTAAATGGGATTGTTTCCTTAACACCTATGTTCACCTAATCTATGATAAAGGAGGTAAGAATATACAAAGGAGAAAACACAGCCTCTTCAATAAGTGGTGCTGGGAAAACTGGACAGCTACATATCAAAGAACTAAATTAGAACACTCCCTAACACCATACACAAAAATAAATCCAAGATGGATTAAGGACCTAAATGTAAGGCCAGAAACTATAAAACTCTTAGAGGAAAACATAGGCAGAACACCCTTTGATGTAAATTGCAGCAAGATCTATTTTGACCTACCTCCTAGAGTAATGACAATAAAACCAAAAATAAACAAATGGGACCTACTTAAATTTAAAAGCTTTTGCAGAGCAAAGGAAACCATAAACAAGATGAAAAGACAACCCCCAGAATGGGAGAAAATATTTCCAAATGAAGGAACAGACAAAGGATTAATCTCCAAAATATAGAAACAACTCATGCAGCTCAATATCAAAAAAACAAATAACCCAATCCAAAAATGGGCAGAAGACCTAAATAGACATTTCTCCAAAGAAGACATAAAGGTGGCCAAGAGGCTCATGAAAAGATGTTCAACATCACTAATTATTAGAGAAATGCAAATCAAAACTACAATGAAGTATCACCTCACACTGGTCAGAATAATAGCCATCATCAAAAATTCTACAAAAAATAAATGCTGGAAAGGGTGTGGAGAAAAGGTAACCCTCCTGCACTGTGGGTGGGAATGTAAACTGATAGAGCCACTATGGAGAACAGTATTGAGGTTCCTTAGAAAACTAAAAATAGAACTACCATATGACCCAGCAATCCCACGACTGGGCATTTACCCAGAGAAAACCATAATTCAAAAAGATACATGCACCCCAATGTTCATAGCAGCACAATTTACAATAAAGAACACGGAAGCAACCTAAATGTCTGTCAACAGAGGAATGGATAAAGAAGACATAGTACATATATACAATGGAATATTACTCAGCCATAAAAAGGAACCAAATTGGTCATTTGTAGAGAGATGTGGATGGACCTAGAGACTGTCATACAGAGTGAAGTAAGTCAGGAAGAGAAAAACAAATATCGCATATTAATGCATGTGTGTGGAATCTAGAAAAATGGTATAGATGATCTTATTTGCAAAGCAAAAACAGAGACACAGACTTAGAGAACCAATGTATTGATCCCTAGGGGGAAAGGGGTGGGGGGTGAGAGGAATTGGGAGATTGGGGTTGACATATATACACTATTGATATTATGTATGAAATAGATAACTAATGAGAACCTACTGTATAGCACAAGGAACTCTACTCAGTGCTCTGTGGTGACCTAAATGGAAAGGAAATCCAAAAAAAAAGGGGATATAAGTATACACATAGTTGAGATACTTTGCTGTACAGTAGAAGCTAACACAACATTGTAAAGCAACTATACTCCAATAAAAATTAATTTAAAAAATAAAAGTTATAAACAACAACAAAAAACTCATAGATCTGTGCATGAAAATAAGAAATAAAAAATTTCACATATAAGTGTGTGGATAGAGATATAGAAATAGGTATAGGGATTGACATAAAAGTATATAGATATTTATTCATATATCTCTTGATTATGTGGATAATGGTTGTATGTGTCAATATGTTGTCAAGCTCACGGGACAAAACCTGCCCCCAGATGTTTACAGTAGCTTTATTCATAATTGCCAAAACTTGGAAGTAACCATTATGTCCTTCAGTAGGTGAACGGACAAATAAACTGTGGTCCATCCAGACAATGGAATATTATTCAGCTCTAAGAAGAAATAAAATCTAAAGCCATGAAAATACATGGAGGAATTTAAATGTATGTAACTAAGTAAAAGAAGTCAATCTGAAAAGCCTAGGTACTGTGTGATTCTAACCATACAAACCTGGAAAAGGCAAAACTATGGAGACACTAAAAAGGTTAGTAGTGGTCAAGGGTTAGAGGCGAGGGAAGAATGAATAGGCAGGAATGAATGCAAAGGAATTTTAGGGCAGTGAAAATACTCTCTACGATACTACAAAGGTAGATACATATAATAATAATTTTTGAAATCTTATACAACCCCTATAATTGAATTATGCCTCAATAAACAGTTAAAAGTCATTTTAAATAAATGTAGATATACAGGAAATAACTTTGGAGAAGCTATTCCCATAATTTTAAATTAAAGCCAAATTTAAATATTCAAAATAAAACAAGGTAAACTTCAGATGCTACACAGTCTAGTGGATTGTATTCAAAGTAGTGAGGCTGAGTCCATGTTTAGTCAAGTCTGTTTTAAGAATTTAGGCTATATGATCAATATTAAAGCAGTTTCTATGTGACTGTCATATCATGATAAGAATTTGATATGTTGGATTTTGGGCAAGAAAGATATATTGGATTATATACAAAATTGCCTTCTTTATCAAAACACTCTTAAAAGTACTTAATTTTGTTTATTTTATGTATTTATTTATTTTGCGGTACGCGGGCCTCTCACTGTTGTAGCCTCTCCCGTTGCGGAGCACAGGGTCCGGACACGCAGGCTCAGCAGCCATGGCTCACGGGCCTAGCCGCTCCGCGGCATGTGGGATCTTCCAGGACCGGGGCACGAACCCGTGTCCCCTGCATCGGCAGGCGGACTCTCAACCACTGCACCACCAGGGAAGCCCAATTTTGTTTATTTTTTTTTAGGTTCTTTTGATGCATTTTCAAAGAAAATGATATTGTAAAATCATGATCAATAAAGTTACTTAAATTTTAAAAACTTTTAAATATGAATAAATTATTAGCACTACCTTGTTATGAAATATGTATAATAAAAATGTGTTAATATAGTAAATAAAATGTAATAAAATATACCAATACTTCTTCTTTTGTAATTTTAACATTAATTCACGTACATATAAATTATATTATCATTATGTAAATTTCTTTCTTTTCCAACTCATTAAGAAATATAGGGAGAAATACAAATACATATGAAAATTCATAGGATGATATGATAGGTACTACACTGAAAGGCTATTTAGTTTTTAGCTTAAAGTATAATCTTATTCTTTTCCTGAGTAAACATTTTAAACTTAATGCCCTATGAATCATCATAACCTTAGTCGAAAATGAATTGAATAATACACTCACTCCTGAACACTTTCCAGTGAATGAAATATGTGAGACACGACACACAAAGTTTTAAAATTGAATCATAGCTAACAAATAATTACTCTCTCTAGCTAGGTGTTAGATGTACATGCCCAAACTTGCTGTCTTCACTCACCTGGAGATCAGAATATAGCAGCTACTAGCAGGATGTTAGCAATGGAATCCCAGAAGTGAGTGAATAGAAATAGACTTTGGTAAAAAAAAAAAAAAAATTCTCTAGATGTGGATCAAGTTGCCAACACTGATTTCCCAACAAAATTTATTACACTGTTACTGATTTGGAAATATCATCAAGGCACAAAAATAAAAGGGCTATTAATATATTCAAATTGGAAATACCATGTTTTGATTTCATATAATCTTATCTTAATGTAAATTAATTCACATAATGTATTGTTTTCTCTCATATCTACTGAATAACCAACGCCAATTCATAATGTGCATCTAATTTTGTACCCAGGATACTTGAGCTTTGGGAAAGCAGAAAAACTGAGCTCCTGGAGAACTAGCAGTATCCAAGTTGTGAACCTATTTTGGTGGTTCCATCATGAACCATCCTCAACTCTGCATGTTCTTTCTCTTACTTAGTTCAATACTTCTGTTGGAAGATAATTATTTGTAGAAACTTTTTTCATGTATTCTATCAAATATTTTAAGATAGAAGTACAAGTCAAGCCCCTGCATTATTAACTCATTAAAAATATTTATCAAAGATCTACTACATACTAATATTCTATAGATAGGGCATACAGAAGCGACCCAAAAAGATGGAAACCCTGTCCTCACGTAACTCACATTTTAGTGAAGGAAGCGGACATGAACAGGATAAACAAATAAAAGATATAGTTTGCTAAAAGTTTATAAGGCCACAACCAAAGAGAAAGCAGGGTTAGAGGAGAGGAAGTACTAGAATGGGAAGTTTCAGTTTTTAATAGAAGGGTCAGAGTAGACCTCATGGAGAAGGTGGCCTTTAAGCATGGACAGACATCAATGATATAAAAGAATAAACCATGTGGACAAGTAAGGAAGTAAGGAAGAGTGTTTCAGAAAGAGGCAGAATGGAGTGCAAAGACCCCAGGAAGAGACTGTCTGATATGTTTTTGCTCAAGAAGCAGCAAGGGGGGTGAGGCAGGAGCAACATGAGTGAAAAGAAAGTGATACTGGCTGAGGTCAGAGATGTAGAGGCAGGAACACATTTCACAGGGCCATGTGAGTAATTTTAGGTCTTTGGCCTTTAGGCTGGTAGAGAGCCATAAGAGTGGTTTGAGCAGAGTGACTCTATAGGAATCCTTCTGGCTGCTGGACTGAGAAGAGTTTGAAGGGAAGAAAATGCAGGCAGGTAGCGAGTAATTGGGATAAACTTCTAAGGAGAGATACAAAAGCAGTAGAAACAGAGGTGTGGGGCATCTTAGAGCTTTGATATGGAGAGAGTGACCTAGTGAAAGAGAGGATTCAAAGTTGATGCAAGATTTGACTGAGCACATGGAAGGAAGGAGAAGCAAATTGAGAAGATGAAGAGACCAAGAGAAGGAAGAAGTATTCTGGGTTGGATAGGATAAGTTTGAGATGTCTTAGGTATTCATGTATAGATATGTTTCAATATGTCTCACAGTGTGTGTGTGTGTGTGTGTGTGTGTGTGTGTGTGTGTGTGTGTGTGTTTTGTTTTCTTTTGTTTTCTAGAAATAAGGCATTATGATGCCTTATGTGATATCAAGTGGTGTCTCCATGGCTTGAATGTCAAATGTAAACCAAGATTTCAAAAAAATTGTCAATAATTATTTTTTCAATAATTCAGTGATGTGGTTGATGTAAAACTTGAAGAAAAAGTCATGACACTCATATAAATGAACTCATTTCCAAAGGCTCTTGGTAGATTATGCTTCAAAAAACAGAAAATTGAATGGTTTATGAGTTAACTTTATTACTGAATACAACAATATCAACTAAAAAGGAACAAGAAAAATTATGTAAGTTGCATATGAGGCATTTGATAAATTGTGTGATTTCTTTGAAAAATTATAATATAATTTATAACTGGGAAACAGTGTCCTTTTCAAAAAGTATGGAATGAATTTTACCTTTGCATATGTTTTAATCATAATGAAAATTACTCAAAAGTAAATGGAAAAACAGTATACATTTTTTTTTTTTGCTCTTGGTGTATACAGAAATCAAAGACTTTAAAGCTGTGTGATTATAGGACTTTCTCACACCTTATTACAGGCTCACAAAAGAAGAACTCTTTTCAAGGAATCTGGCTTTTGAATTAAGAATACTCTACCAAGTGACCCAGCAATCCCACTCCTGGGCATATACCCAGAGAAAACCATAATTCAAAAAGACACATGCACCCCAATGTTCACTGCAGCACTATTTAAGATAGCCAGGATATGGAAGCAACCTAAATGTCCATCAACAGAGGAATGGATAAAGAAGACATGGTAAATATATACAATGGAATATTACTCAGCCATAAACAGGAATGAAATTGGGTCAATTGTAGAGACACAGATGGACCTAGTGACTGTCATACAGAGTGAAGTAAGTCAGAAAGAGAAAAACAAATATTGTATATTAACACATATATGTGGAATCTGAAAAACTGGTATAGACGATCTTATTTACAAAGCAGAAATAGAGACACAGATGTAGAGAACAAACATATGGATACCAAAGGGGAACGGGGGGTGGGATGAATTAGGAGATTGGGATTGACATATATACACTACTGATACTATGTATAAAAGAGACAACTAATGAGAACCTGCTGTATAGCACAGGGAACTCTACTCAGTGCTCTGTGGTGACCTAAATGAGAAGGAAATCCAAAAAAGAGGGGATATATGTATACATACAGCTGATTCAATTTGCTGTAAGTATAGACTAACACAATAGTGTAAAGCAACTATACTCCAATAAAAATTTAAAAAAAAAAGAAACTAGAGAAATAAACCAGAAAAAAAAAGGTATGCTTACACTATACTGTAATGTATTAAATGTGCAATAGGAGAACTTTCCAGGTGATCCAGTGGTTAAGAATCCGCCTTCCAATGCAGGGGGTGAGGGTTCAATCCTTGGTTGGGGAACTAAGATCCTAGAGGTCGTGGAGCAACTGAGCCTGCAAACTGCAACTACTGAGCCTGAGCCCTCTGGAGCCCGTGCGCCACAACTAGAGAGACTGTGTGCTGCAGCTACTGAGCCCACATGCTCTGGAGCCCATGCACCACAACTAGAGAGAAGCCCACATGCCACAACTAGAGAAGCCTACATGCTGCAACAAAAGATCCTGCATGCTGCAACAAAGATCCTGTGTGCCACAACTAAGACTCAATGAAGACAAATAAATAAATATTTAAAAAAAAAGAATACCTTAGTGGAATGCCTTTTTGTGGCAAGGGGGGGAGGAGTAGTGAATAAAACTAACACTAAATTTATTTTCACCTGATTTTTGGTTTCTGTGAACATGTATGTGTGTGTGTGTGCATGGTATGCACATGCCTATGTGTAAGACAGTTGTTTTACTGGGAATATATAATTGATTCAAATATTAACAATTTGTGTAATAAGATTACAGGTTATTAAACGTGGCCAAGATGGTGGAGTAGGAAGACCCTGAGCTCCCCTCTCCCATGGGCACACCAAAATTACAACAATTTACAGAGCAATTGTCTACGAAAATGACATGAAGGCCAGCAGAAAACACTTTCCACAACCAAAGGTATAAAGAAGGAATGACAAAGAGATGGGTGGGAGTGTCAGAGACTACACATAGACCACCCACAGGTAGACAGCCCACAAACAGACAGGAGGATAATCACAACTGCAGAGATTCTCCTCAAGGAGAAAGGGGTCCGAGCCCCACATCAGGCTCCATGGCTTAGGGAACCTGCAATCAGGAAGCATATCTGGCTTTGAAGACCAGTGTTGCTTGTGCATGGGAGCTGGGGGGCTGTAGGAAACAGAGACATTGCTCTTAAAGGGTGCACTAAAAAATCTCATATGCTCCAAGTCAGACTGCAGATGCTGTAATTTGAAAGGAACCTGGGTCAGACACACTGATTGATCTTGGAGAGCTTCCCAGAGAAGCAGGAGACAATTGGGATGCTACCTGAGAGCACAGACTCTGGAGGCAGCCGTTTTATGGAGCTCCTTCTTCCACGAGGACAGTGGTGCCGGCAAGCATCATTTTGGAGTCCTTCCTGTAGCCTATTAGTGTCTGGGGATCAGCGGCCCAACAGTGATCTATATCAGCCTAGGGACCTCAAGGACCCTGCTGCCAGCCATGCTAGGACCCAGCCATGCCCACCAGTGGCCAGCACCAGCTCTGGGACTCCCTACGCTACACAGCCAACCATGCCAGGACTAGACCCCATCCACCAATGGGCTGGCAGCCACCAAAGACGGCAGGGCTGAAAGTCAACCAGACCAGTATGCTCACCTTCCTCAGCCCCACCACAACAGAATGGCCCACACAGTCCATGTGAAGGGCACCCCTAGAGCATATAGCTAAGGATCAGAGGGGAGAGTGTTGCTATGCCCCAAAGGACATATCCAAAACAAGGTTACTTCACTACGATTGATTGGGAAACATAACCAACCTATCTGATACATAGAAACAAACATAATGAGCTAGGAAAAATAAGAAGAAAGAGGAATATTCTCCAAATGAAGGAATAAGACAAGACTGCAGAAAAAATAAATAAACAAAGAAGAGATAAGCAACCTACCTGATAAAGAGTTCAAGCAAGTGACCATAAAGTTGCTTAACAAACTTGGCAGAAGAACGGATGAACACAGGAGAATTTTAATAAAGATTTAAAAAATATAATGAAAAACCAAATAGAGCTGAAGAAGAGAGTAACATAAATTTAAAAAATACACTAGAAGAAATCAACAGTAGACAAGATGGTACAGAGGAATGGATCAGTAAACTGGAAGACAAATTAGTAGATATCACCCAAACTGAACAGAAGGAGAAAAAATAACTTTAAAAAATGAGGATAGCTTAAGAGACCTCTGTGATGACATCAAACATGCTAACATTTGCATTATAGGGGTCCCAGAAGTAGAAGAGAAAAGAAGAAAACGGGAGAGAATTTATTTGAAAAAATAATAAATAAAAACTTCCTTAACCTGGGGAAGGAAATAGACATCAGTTTCAGGAAGCACAGAGAGTCCCAAAGAAGATGAACACAAAGAGGACCACAACAAGACACATTATAATTTAAATGGCAGAAATTATAAAGAAAGAGAGAATATTAAAAATAGCAAGAGAAATTCAACTACATACTTAAAAGGGAACTCTCTGACTTTGCAGAAAATTTGCAGGCCATAAGGGATTTTAATAACATAGCCAAAATGATGAAAGAAAAAACCTTCAACCAGGAATACTGTATGTGGCAAGGCTATCATTCAGATTTGACAGAGAGATAAAGAGTTTTACAGACAAGCAGAAGCTAAGAGTTCAGTGCCACTCAACTGGACTTACTAGAAATGTTAAAGGGACCTTCCTAAGTGGAATAAAAAGACCACAATTTTAATGCTCCAATCAAAATACATAGAGTGGCTGAAGGAATTAAAACAAAAACAAGACTCATATTTATGCTGCCTACAGGAGACTCCCTTCAGCTCTAAAGACACACAGACTGAAAGTGATAGGATGGAAAATGATATTCTGTGCAAATGGAAATGAAAAGAAAGCTGGGGAAACAATATTTATATTAGACAAAACAGAATTTAAAACAAAGACTTTAATAAGGAAAAAAGATGGACATTACATAATGATAAAGGGACTAATCCAACAAGAGAATGTAACATAAGTATAAATGCACCCAAAATAGGAACACCTAATTACATAAAGCAAAACTTAACAATCATATAATGAGAAATTGACAGTAACAGAATAATAATAAGGGACTTTTAACACTCTACTTACATCAATGGACAGATCAACTAGACCAAAACTCAATAAGGAATAACTGGCCTTAAGCACACATTATACAAAATGTACTAAATAAATACATACAGGACATTATACCCCCCAACAGGAGAATACACATTCTTTTCAAGTGCACATGAAACACTGTCCAGGATAGATCACATCCTGGGCCACAATACACGTCTTGGTAAACTTAAAAAGACTGAAATCATATCAAGCATCTAATCTGACCACAATGGTATGAGACTAGAAATCAATTAAAGGAAAAAAAACTGCAGAAAAGGCAAACACAAAGAGGGTTAACCATATGCTAATAAACAACCAGTGGGTCAAGAAGAAATCAAAGGAAACATTTAAAAAATAACCAGAGACAAATGAAAATGGAAACATAATGATCCAAAATCTATGGGATGCAGCAAAAATAGTTCTAAGAGGGAAATATATAGTGATACAAGCCTACCTCAGGAAACAACAAAAAAATCTTAAGTAAAAAATCTAACCTTACAGCTAAAGGAACTATAAAAAGAACAAAGCCCAAAGGTAGTAGAAGGAAAAAGATAATAAATATCAGAGCAGAAATAAATGAAATAGAGAAAAAATAGTCTATCAATGAAACTAACAACTGTTACAAAAAAACAAAAAGAAAATTTATAAGCCTTTAGCCGGACTTACCCAGAAAAAAAGACAGATGGTCCAAATCAATAAAATCAAATGAAAAGAAGTTAAACACACAGAAATCTAAAGGATTATAAGTGATTTCTGTGAACAATTATACACCAAAAAGTAGACAGCCTAGAAGAAATGGATAAATTCCTAGAAAAATACAATGAAGAATGAATCAAGAAGAAATAGAAAACATGTACAGATTACCGGTAATAAAGTGAAATCAATAATAAAAAATATCCCAACAAACAAAAGCCTAGGATCTGATGGCTTAATAAGTTAATACTACAAAATACTTAAAGAAAAGTTAACACCTGTCTTTCCCAAAGTATTCCAAAAAGTTCAAGAGGAGGGAACACTTCCAAACTCATTTTATGAGGCGAACATCATCATGATACTAAAAAAAGACAAAGACACCATAAAAAAAAAATAGGCCAACATCACTGATAAACATAGATGCAAAAATCTTCAACAAAATATCAGCAAACTTAATTCAATACTACATTAAAAGGGTCATACAACATGAGCAAGTATGAGTTATCACAGGGATGTAAATATTTGCAAATCAAACAACATGATATACCATATTAGCAAATTTAAGAATAAAAATCGTATGATCATGTCAACAGTTGCAGAGAAAGCTTTTGACAAAATTTAACATACACTTATGATAAAAACTCTCAGCAAAGTGAGTATAGAGGAATTATACCTCAACTTAATAAAGGCCACATATGTCAAACCTACAGCTAATATCATACTCAATGATGAAAAGCTGATGGAATTTCCTCTAATATCAGAAACAAGACAAGGATGCCCACTCTCCTCACTTTTATTCAGCACAGGACTGGAAGTCTTAGCAACAGAAATCAGTCAAGGAAAAGAAATAAAAGGAACCCAATTTGAAAAGACAGATGTAAAACCATGTCTCTTTACAGATGACATGAAACTATGTATAGAAAATTCCTATGGCACCAGCAAAATACTATTAGAACTAATAAATAAATTCACTAAAGTTGCAGGATACAACATTAATGTACAGAAATCTGTTCACTTCCATACACCAACAATGTTACCAAAAAGAAATTAAGAAAACAATTCCATTTACAATTGCATCAAAAAAGATAAATTACATAGGGATAAATCCAACCAAGGAGGTAAAACACTTGAATTCATAAAACTACTACCATATTGGTAAAATAAATTGAAGATGACACAAATAAATGGAAAGATATACTAAGCTCATGGATTGGAAGAATTAATATTGTTCAAATGATCTTAATCCCCAAGGCAATCTACACATTCAAAGCATGTCCTATCAAACTTCCAAAGGAAATTTTCACAGAACTAGAATGAAGAATTCTAAAATAGGTACGGGAACAAAAAGAGCCTGAGTAGCCAAAACAATATTGAGAAAGAAGACCAAAAACTTGAGGTGTCACGTTTTTCTAACTTCAGGCTATACTACAGAGCTACAGTAGTCAAAACAGTATGATACTGGCGCAAAAACAGACACATAGATCAATGGAACAGAACAGTGAGACCAGAAATGAACCACACTTAGACTGCAAACTAATTTATGACAAAGGAGGGAGGAATATACAATGAGGAAAAGGCAGTCTCTTTGATAAACTGTGTTGGAACACTGGACAGCTATATATAAAAGAATCAAACTGGACTATTTCCTCACACCATATACAACAGTAAATTCAAAATGGCTTAAACACTTAAATGTAAGACCTGAAATCATAAAACTCCTAGGAGAAAACATAGGCAGTACACTCTTTGACATCGGTCTTAGCAATATTATTTTGGATATGCCTCCTCAGGCAAGGAAAATAAAAGTAAAAATAAAAAATTGGGACCTGGGCTTCCCTGGTGGTGCAGTGGTTGAGAGTCCGCCTGCCGATGCAGGGGACACGGGTTCGTGCCCCGGTCCGGGAAGATGCCACATGTCACGGAGCGGCTAGGCCCGTGAGCCATGGCCGCTGAGCCTGCGCATCCAGAGCCTGTGCTCCACAACGGGAGAGGCCACAACAGTGAGAGGCCCGCGTACCGCAAAAAAAAAAAAAAAAAAAAAAAAAAAGATTGGCAGAAGAACTGAATAGACAGTTTTCCAAAGAGGAAATGTGGATGGTCAACAGGGACATGAAAAGATGCACAACATCATTAGTCATCAGGGAAATGCAAATCAAAACCACAATGAGATATCACCCCACGCTTGGCAGAATGGCCATCATCAAAAAGAACACAAATAACAAATGTTGGCAAGGATGTGAAGAAAAAGGAACACTTGTACACTGTTAGTGGGAATGTAAATTGGTGCAGCCACTGTGGAAAATAGTATGGAGGCTTCTCAAAAAAACTAAACATAGAACTACATATAACCCAGCAATTCCACTCCTGGGTATATATCCAAAACAACCAAAAACACTAATTTGAAAAGATACATGCACCTCGATGTTCATAGCAGCATTACTTACAATTGCCAAGACATGCAAGCACCCTAAATGTCCTCAACAGATGAATGGATAAAGAAGACTGATGTGTGTATGTATATATAGAGAGGGATAGATATAGATATAGATGTATAAATATCTCTCTCTCTGTCTCTCTCTCTCTCTCTCTCTCTATATATATATATATATATAAGAAGCCCCCACAAAACTGATCACAAAAATAACACTTAAAAAAACACATGTCATCATTATTCTCGCATGGATTCCAACCATGACCAATGACATGAAAAATCATCATTGTCATTCAACTATAAGAACATCAATGACCAACATCTGAAAAACTCACCCACTGATAAAAATCATCAACAATACATTTATGGACCTCCCAACCCCATCAAACATCTCATCATGATAACTTTGGCTCTTTACTAGGCATCTGCCTGATCCTACAAATCCTAACAGGCCTAATACTAGCAATACACTACACACCAGACACAACAACTGCCTTCTCATCAGTAGCACACATCTGTCGAGACATCAACTACGGATGAATCGTTTGATACATGCATGCAAACGGAGCTTCCATGTTCTTTATCTGCCTTTACATTCACGTAGGACGTGGCCTACCTTATGGATCCTATGCCTTTCAAGAAACATGAAACATTGGAATTATTCTACTGCTTACAGTTATAGCTACTGCATTTATAGGCTATGCACTACCATGAGGAAAAATATCATTCTGCGGAGCAACAGTTATTACAAACCTCCTCTCATCAATCCCATACATCGGAACCACTCTTGTTGAATGGATCTGAGGCGGCTTTTCCATAGACAAAGCAACACTCACACGATTCTTCGCTTTTCACTTCATTTTCCCTTTCATCAATACAGCACTAGCAGCTGTCTACCTACTATTCCTCCACGAAACAGGATCCAACAACCCCACAGGAATCCCATCTGACACAGACAAAATTCCATTCCATCCCTGTTACACAATCAAAGATATCCTAGGTGCCCTACTACTAATCCTAGCCTCACTAATACTAGTCTTATTTTCACCCAACTTGCTAGGTGACTCCTACAGCTGCACCCCGGCAAACCCACTCAACACACCACCACACATCAAACCAGAGTGACCTTTTCTATTCACATATGCAATTCTAAGATCAATCCCCAACAAACTAGAAGGAGTCTTAGCCCTATTACTCTCAATACTGATTCTAGCATTCATCCCAATACTCCACACATCCAAAGAGCGAAGCATAATATTCTGACCTCTCAGCCAGTTCTTATTTTGAGGGCTAACGGAAGATCTATTAACACTAACATGGGTTGGAGGACAACCCGTAGAACACCCCTTCATCATTATCAGACAACTTGCATCTATTTTATACTTTCTTTTAATTTTAGCGCTAATGCCAGTAACTAGCATCATTGAAAACAATTTCCTGAAATGAAGAGTGTTTGTAGTATAACACATTTCCCTGGTCTTGTAAACCAGAAAAGGAGAACAACACACCTCCCTAAGACTCAAGGAAGAAGCCCTAAACTTCACTGCCAACACCCAAAGCTGAAATTCTACTTAAACTATCCCCTGAAATTATATTATAAGACATTTACAAAATTATTAAGTACTATGTCAGTATTAAAACAGTCCATTTTGTCACATACTACTATGTACATCGTGCATATTTGCACCACCACATTAATGAGCACATACATCTTATACATACATATTACATGTATAATCGTACATTACATTATTTACCCCATGCTTATAAGCATGTACATTATATTATTAGCATTGTATAGTACACACAGGTTATTAATCGTACACAGTGCATTAAGTCAAATCAATTCCAGTCAACATGCAGATTCAGTCCATTAGATCACAAGCTTAATCACCAGGCCTCGTGAAACCATCAACCCGCTTGGCAGGTGCCCCTCTTCTCTCTCCGGGCCCATAACTTTTGGGGGTTTCTATTGATGAACTTTATCAGACATCTGGTTCTTACTTCAGGGCCATCTCACCTAAAATCGCCCACTCTTTCCCCTTAAATAAGACATCTCGATGGACTAATGACTAATCAGCCCATGCTCACACATAACTGCGATTTCATACATTTGGTATTTTTTAATTTTTAGGGAGGATGCTTGGACTCAGCTATGACCTTAAAGGGTCTTAACACAGTCAAGCAAATTGTAGCTGGACTTTAATTGAAGATTATTTAGCAGCATCAACAATCCATGGTGTGCAATTCAGTCAGTGGTCACAGGATATAACGATATTATACATGTACATATGTGCAATAGACATAGCATTCCACTCTCCCCCAACCCCATCTAAAACAATATACCCATCAAAACAAATCAGCCTCAGAACGCCCCCAGCGTACCAATAATCTACTTAGATATGCACCACCCATACAGACAGACATCTCCCTAGATTCATCAGCCATTTTATCAAAAATTTAATACTAAACCTGACACAAACCTCACAACACAGCCATACAAACACCACCTATGTATAACAAGTTGATATAGCTTAAACAACCTCTAAAGCAAGGCACTGAAAATGCCTAGATGAGCTTACTAGCCCCATAAACACACAGGTTTGGTCCCAGCCTTTCTATTAGTTTTTAATAGAATTACACATGCAAGTATCTGCCCTCCAGTGAGAATGCCCTCTAAATCACTAAGATTAAAAGGAGCAGGTATCAAGCACACTATACCAGTAGCTCACAACACCTTGCTCAACCACTCCCCCACGGGAGACAGCAGTAATGAGAATTAAGCCATAAACGAAAGTTCGACTAAATCATATTAATTAAGGTTGGTAAATTTTGTGCCAGCCACCACGGTCATACGAATGACCCAAATTAATAGAATTATGGCGTAAAGTGTGTTAAAGAATAATACAAAATAAAGTTAAATCTTGATTAAGCTGTAAAAAGCCATAATTAAAGTAAAAATAGACTACGAAAGAGACTTTAACATACCCTGACTACATGATAGCTAAGACCCAAACTGGGATTAGATACCCCACTATGCTTAGCCGTAAACCCAAACAATCATAGGAAGCAGATTATCTGCCAGAGTACTACTAGCAACAGCTTAAAACTCAAAGGACTTGGTGGTGCTTCACACCCCTCTAGAGGAGCCTGTTCTATAATCAATAAACCCAAATAAACCTCAGCAGCCCTTGCTAATTCAGTCTATACACCGCCATCTTCAGCAAACCCTAAAAAGGAGCAAAAGTAAGCAAAGTATACTTACATTGAAAGTAAAGTATGCACAATCGAATACTACTCAGCCATTAAAAAGAACAAAACACTGCCATTTCAGCAACATGGATGGACTTGGAGGGCATTATGCTAAGTGAAATGTCAGACAGGAAATTCAAATACTGTGTGATATCACTTACATGTGAAATCTAAAAAACACAACAAATTAGTGAATATAAGAAAAAAGAAGCCAACTCACAGATACAGGGAACAAACTGGTGTTCACCACGGTGGAGGGGAGGAGGGGCAATATAGGGGTGGGAGAGTAGGGAGTAAAAACCATTGGGTGTAAGATAGGCTCAAGGGTGTATTGTACAACAGGGAGAATATAGCCAATATTTTGTATTAACTGTAAATGGAAAGTAACCCTTAAAAATGTACAAGAATAAAAAAAGTTTAATGAAAATAAGTTAAATAAACAAATAAATAAATAATTATTTAGATAAGGTGGTGGATGATCTATGGCATTTTGAATGTTGATCCTGGCTTTACTCATAATTTGTGTTTTTTTCTTAGATCAAATATCTCCAATGTTTTCTGTGAATAACCCTATTTTTAAGTGCAGCATCCTATAAGTGATAGGATTTTGTGACCTCTAGTCTGGTGTATAAGTTTATTACCACAATGTTATATAATTGGATGAAACTTCCAACAGGCTATATAATCCAAGATAGGCATTTAAAAAATCATTTACATGTAAAAAGTATTTTCAAATACTCTATTTCCTCTGGCCATCTTAATTTTAGGAAAAAAATTAACAACATAGCAATGAGAGTAAAATATAAGTGATAGTTTGGATGCAAAGCAGATGTGAAGTATTTGAAAAAAAATCTTTAGAGAGCAATGTAAGAAAATAAATGAGGCTACAGTTATACGGAAAATATTGTCAAGCTCTTGGTTTTGAAGTTTTCCTGCTTAGTCTCTGAAATAACCCAAGTTACATGAGTTATAACCCTTCATGGAACTGGTAACCATAAGGGATGACACAGCCTGTGATGATTGTGTTACCATAAACTACCTTCATTAAAGGAATTAGACCTCCTATCTAGCGAATTATTCAGATGTTGGAGGAAGAAACTAACATGGGCTGAAAATATTGTTTAAATGACAAACGATGATGTTTTCAGAAATGCCTGGAATAATGTCAAAGATGGCAAAGAGGCCATATCCTTGAGATAATTATGGTGCTTAAGAAAATGAATGAATATAAAATGTGTTGAAAGAGAACTTCAAAGAGCATATGTGTTTTTAATACTGTTTACAAAAAATAGGTGACATATATTGGTCAAAATGAACTATGAGAATTCTATAAAAATATGTCCAATACTTAAGTTATCAATAACAAATTTTTATTACATTTCAGGTTTTTAGAACTGTTCAAGTTTTAACAAAGATTGCTTATAAAGACATTAATTTGTTTTACTTCCACATTGAAAGAAATATGAAGTTAACTATTTAAGATAAAGACCACATGCTGTAATAAAGAATACATTATCTGACTATGCAGATAAATGCTATGCCACGTGGACCAAAGTTATAAAATATTTGTTCTATTTAAAGTAATGATAGAAGATAAACAACAAGCAGTCCCCTGAAAGTAAAGTTAAATGTTGAAAATGGAATATTAACTTTAATCTGGTAACATAAATTAATATTGATGAGAAAACAAAATTGCTTTGAAATTATCTCCTTTTTTGTATAGTAAATATCTTTCTAATTAACTATGTATAGTAAACACTTCATGGTGTCACTTAGGTATTTGTACTCATCAGCAAATAGATTGCCTAAAAAAAGTCTAATAAGAAGAGAATAACCCCCTTCTGGGAAAATGACAATGCGTTATGCATGCACAAATGATCATTTGGATATGACGTTTTAATGTGGCTGAATTACCACCATGAGAGCCAACAAATCTCACTTATGCCTCAATTATATCTTAATTTTAGAAATGAAAATTTCAAGTATAATCCATAAGTCTTAAAAATTTGATAGCCTACATAAAATAATGATATAAAAATCACATTCCTTGTAATTCTTCCTTAGACAATTCACATGAAAACCATCAAAGTCATCGCTAAGTCTAGTCAAAAGTCAAAACAGTTTTCTGAGGTCAAATTCAGCTCTGATTTCACAGGTAAAACACAAGTAGATTTTTAAACACAAGTAATCCGTTTTTGCTGGATTCTTCAGGCACTATAAGGTCAGCCTGCACTAACTGATTGAAGACTGAAATTGATTCTGATGAGCTGATCTGAGATACTGTATTTGAAGTTCTTTTGCTTAGGGGCTATCAGGAGAACAGATGTCAAGAGGTTTGACTTCTAGCAGCATTAGCCAGTATCTCTGTGCTTACACTTCTGCCTGCCAGGCACAAAGACTCAAGTATCCATAGGGTGAATAATTCATGCTTTAAAATTGAAGGTTGAATATTTTCTTTTTTTAATGTACCACTTACAGACTTAAAAGAACAGAAAAGGCTATATTTCTTACACATTTTTTAAAAATTTAAACTTCTGAGAAATAAAATAGTAAAGTTAAAGTAGTATTTTTGGATGATTGGGCAAAATCACCTCTGTACAATGACCTTTATAACCTAATAGGAGATTGAGAAATTGTGTTACTAAAATAAATGTTATTATTTTTTAGAGGTCATAATTATAAACTATCTTACAGGGGTTGTGGAAGTAGATGTAAAATAGGAATTGCAGGAATATCAGTCCTTGGTACAAAATAAGGAAACAAGAAAATAAAGGGAGAGAGAGAGAGAACATGCCTGGGAATGTTTGGCAAGGTATTAAAACTGTAAGTGTTGGAAACAGAATATTAAAAGTACCATATAATTATATATAAGCAATGAAATTTCATATCCTATGAATTTAGATTTGTTAGAAACTGTAAGTGGATGAGCAAACACAATTTTAAATTTGAATTCCAAAAAATATCCAAACAATAACAAGAAGTCCTGAGATTTTGTGATTTTGATTTAGTTTCATAATAACAAACAAATAAGAATTATCAGTTACCAATTATAATCTACCTGCCATGGGCCAGGAACCGAATACAGTACCTACCCCCTTCCATGGGGAATTTGTTCCGAGACCCCCAGGGATGCCTTAAACTGCACAAAGTACCGAATCCTTCACATACTATGTCTTTTCCCATACTAACTGGTGTGGAATGTGTATAGGGTGCATATGCTGGTCAAAGGGATGATTCATGACCCCAGAGGGACAGAACTGGTGGGTGTGAGATTTCATCACACTACTGAAAATTGCATGGAATTTAAAACTTATGAATTGTTTGTTTCTGGAAGTTTCTATTTAATATTTTCAGACCCTTGCTGACCCTGGAATGCAAAACCTCAGATAAGGGGGGAGAGGCTGCTGTACTGTATTTATATCTTTATCTCATTCAGATTGTTAAAAGAGGGAAACTCCTCAGCAAATTCTTCAGTGTACTGTATACAGTGCAAGATGGAAAACCAGATAAGATAGTGAAAATGTTGTATTCCCTTTAGGGAGAAAAAGTCAGTATTTTATAAGTGCGTGTGTCTGCGCAACACATTCATTTTTATGATATGCTTATAATGCAGTTGGTATCACTCTCTCTTGTATAGGTGAAGAACATCATATATGTGGAGTGAAAGTGAGGTGATATTTAGCAGCTAGTAAGGACTGTGAAAAGAAGGCATCATTGAATAGAAGTTAAGAGTCACATGGTCATGAGTTCAAATCACAACTAAGTCACTTGCTGGCCATTAGATCTTAGACACATTGCATTGTTTCTGTGAGTTTTAGTTTTCCTCGTTGTATATGAAGGGTCTGGTAGTAAATACATTTATATGTTGTGAGCTGTTACTTGGATAATGTACACAAGGCTCCTTCTGATAAGGATATATGCCTGTGTGTGTACCCTGTACTGTGTTTACACACATGCGTATGCACATGCATAACATTCAAATAGTGTGAGTGCACGTGTTTATTACTTCAAGAAATGGTAGTGTTCTTACTGTTAGCACCAGGATTCAAGCCCAGGGTTATTTTTACACCAAAACCCACATTCTCTCTGCATTAGTGCCAAAACCACAAACTTCTCATTCTCTTGTTTCTTTAATGCAGATTAAGAAAAATGATTTATTCTCCTTTACTTTATTTTTATTTAAAATTCTATACCTGATTGGAGGTCTTGTTTCAGACACTGTGGCTAGGTAAAGAGAAACTGTAGGTAAAGAGAAACTGCCTATCCATTAGGGCAGCGTTTTTAGATTACAAGGGCAATCATAATATTATAAGTTTGCAAGATAGAGTTGAAATTGCCTACTGTTTTCTTTAAAATTTATTATTTTGTTTGATCAAGTTAGAAATTTAGCATTTCATATAGGAATATTGTACCTAAACTGATGATATGCAAAATTTTTACATTTGGACCAATACTGCTATAAACTCAAAGAGATTGATATTTTATGATTTTATGTGCAGCTTTTATAACATATATCTGCTTCATTGCACAGCTTTAACTAGCACACTAACACAGAACTACTGTTTCAAAATAATTTCAGAGGACAAGATCTACTTTAAAATCAGCAAAATTATTTCCCCCAATCCAGCCTGCCATCCCACGGTTAACTGGTGCTCCTATATCAGGTATCAGATTAGTGGTTGCTTTGTCTAGTAAACCCTCCATGAATCCAACCACAGCACAGGGCTCCATAAGGCAGAGACTGCAGCTAGGTGTGTCCATTTCATGTTGTCTTGTCCTGTCAATTATTCAATTACAGTTGTTATTTTCAGTTTGTTAACTATGAGATTACACCTACTTTGTTGATGATCCTATTGACTAAACAAATGGCTACAAATGCAAAAATCCAGTGTATTGTGGTTTGCTTCAGGATATGGTAGTCACCAGATTCTAGTTCTATACACATAAGGAGACTTAATAGAATCAGATAAAACACTGGCAATCTACCACATAGACCCAAATATACTTATTTTATGTGAAGTCTTTCCTTATTACATAAGAGAGTTTTCTTCTATCTTACTGCAGTATTTTGCTACATTGGTAATCAAGTACCACATTATTATTACAGTTATTTGTTTCATGTCTAACGCTGCTTTTCTTCTGTAGACCTTGGGTTATTAAAGGTTATTAGCAGGGAACAACCATCATCTTGTTTTATCTATCACAATATCTGGCAAGGAGTAATATAATGCTACATTTACATTTACTGTGGGCCAGATGTTGGTCAGTCTATGTGCTTTAGTGAGTTCATTTTCCATCAACACTATAAGGTAGGAACTGCCATGTCTACTTTGGAGATGGGAAACTAAGGCATAGTGACCAAAGACATTCAGAATTTACATTCAGATGATTGGCTTTGAAATTTGAACTCTAAATTGTTATAGTATGTTATCTTAGCAGATTCGGTACTAAATAAATCAATGCTTAGAGAAGACAGGAAGGAAAAGAAAGGAAAAAAGAAAAGAAAAAAAGAAAAAAGATAGCAAGTCAATCAGGAAGAAAAGAAGGTAGGGAGGAAAGAATAGTATTTAACTTACAATGAATTAAATGATGAAGACAGAATGAATGGTATGCTATGATCCATAAGAATGACCTATTTAATATATATACATATATAACATAAATGTAACATGCAGAAATTAATAAAATATTATTTCATTAAATGATATATATGCAAATTATATATAATGTTCTATTCATTTAACACTTTATATGAATAAAGTTCCTTTTCACATATTGCTTCATTTTTTACTACCTTACTGTTTAGGCTAGGGCATCTTATTTCATATTCTCCTGCCCTTTCAGAATGAATTACACCACTGGATTTCCAGGTTGCAGGCAGCATGTCATGGGACTTTACAGCCTCCATAATTGTGTGAGCCAGTTTCTCATAATAAAGCTAGCTCTTCCTCTCTTTGTCATATCTATATATCTATATCTCTCTCTCTATCTCTGTATCTACTGTTTCTCTGGAGAACCCTAATACAAATTTTGGAAACAAGAGTGTTTCTAAAGAAATATTGACAGAATTTAACGATGAGAGAACGAATTTTCTGAATTGGTTCTCGGGTTTCTGGAACAGCCTCCTCAGTCTTATTAGATTTAAAGACACTGAGGACTATACTTCCATTAATAAATAGGACACTGATTGTCCATGATATGAACTGTTTATAGAGGTATGCAAAAAATATGCTTATTTTACACTATGCTTCTAATTACTTATAAGAAACAAGGAGCTAAGCGACTGTATATGATTCTTTTGAACATTTTTGGAAAACTGATGAATATAATGATTGGTTGCTCTTAATGTCACTGCATAAAGTGGTGAAAGAAAAGGATGAGTTCAGGGTTTAGAATTCCCAGATCAAGCAGTACATAAATAACCCAAGAGCTTCTATGAGTGCACCACTGAAGGAAACCCTTGTCTCCTGCAGCTGCAGGGTTAAAATTGTTAAAAATCAAAAGCACCACTTTATCCTGTGAATGGCTGAATTAAAATGCAAGCGGAACTCTCAGCCTTGCAGGGTGTCTACTGCTACAGTGAGGGCATTGATCGGGAAGGAACAGGATCCCATAGGTTGAGATGGGGACATATGGTAAGACCCTTACGAAGGTGAGAATATCGAGTCCCTAAATTCTGATGAGTCTTCCTTGCTAGTGGAAGAGGTTTCTCCACCCACAGTGGCAGTAGCATCCATACCCCTAGTGATATTGCCTTCTCCACTTCCTTCTGAGGAGATTAACCCTGCATTGCCTTAGAAAACTCTAATAGTCTTCCCTGAGGAAGCTGACATACAAGACAATCTTAATTCTCCTCAGTACCCATCCCAACACCCTCTTTGCTTCTAGACCTATAATTAGACTCATTTTCCAGCAGGCCCCTAAAGGTGAGGTACAAAGTGTAACCCATGAGAAGCTGTGCTACAGTCCAAAGTAACAACTTCAGTTTCCTCATTTTTACAGAAAAATAGCTGGGAAACTTCTGGGAATGGATATTAAGGGTGTGGGGTAATGGTTGAAGGAACATAAAGTTGGATCAGCCTGAATTTATTGATATGAGCTCAACAAAAAGAGATTGGGCATTTAATGCTGCAGTTGTAACAGAACTGGAAAGAGCTTCAAATCTAAGTTTGTTTGGTTCGTTGACTGAAACAGAACCAAAAAGGGGCCCACTGTGAGTGAACTGGAATTGCTGGATGTGCCTTAGTTTAATTTAGAGGAAGGGGTTCGAAGGCTTAGAGAGATTGAAATGTTACAATGGAGAGGTTCCAGAAGGCGTATCTTTCATGGAAACTGGGAGGAACCGATTTGTGAGGGGAGCCCTGGCCTCCTTAGAGATCACTGTGATCACGCTTCTCTGTAGGACAGACCTTACAGTGGGGGCTGCAGTCACTGAACTGGGAAACCTAAACATGAGGGGAGTCATTCATCCCTGGGGTGCCAGGGGCCAAGTGGCAGCACTCAACTGCCAAAGGCAAGGTGGCCATGACTATCGTAATGGACAGCAGAGTCAAAGCAGCAATCAGAGTACTCTGACTTGTGCAGATCAGTGGTTAGTTGATGATATTCCTGGAAGTGAAATAGACAGAGAGCCTGTTACACTCTTACTATACTTGTAAAAGCAGAAAAATTTCAGGTTCAGTGAACACAAGTCCAGCCTGAATACTGAACAGCAGAGGGTCATGAGACATCAATCAAATCCTAGACTTGAGCCCATTTATAGCCCCAAAGCCCACTGAATAAAGGAGAGGTCAGGTCCCCTTGAGGAAGAACACTACTAAAATATTTTACTATTAATCTTCCTCCAACCCTTTCCCTAAGGAAGCTCTAGTCTTCTACTAGAATAACTATACTTTGGGGAAAAGGAAATACTCAGAACTTTTAGGGATAACTGGACTCTAGCTCTGTACTGACACTAATTCCAGGAGACCCAAAATGTCCAAGTGGTCCACCAGTCAGAGTATGGGCTTATGGAGGTCAGGTAATTGATGGATTATCTAAGATCAGATCTACCTCACAATGGGTTCAGTGGGCCCATGAATCCATCTTGTGGTTATTTTTGCAGTTCCAGAATGCATAATTTGAATATACATACATAGACACTGGCAGAATCCCCACACTGGTTCCCTGAGATGTGGAATAAAAACTATTATGGTAGGAAAGGACAAGTGGAAGCCTTTAGAACTGCACTACCTAGGAAAATAGTAAACCAAAATCAATACTACATCCCCTGAGGGATTGCAGAGATTAGGGCCACCATCAAGGACTTGACTAATGAAATGGTGGTGATTCCCACCACATCCTTCTTCAACTGTCCAATCTGGCCTGTACAGAAGACAGTGGATCTTGGAGAATAACAGTGAATTACAGAAAATTTAACCAGGTGATGATTCTAATTGCAGGTACTGTACTAAATGTGGCTTCATTGTTTCAGAAATTTAACACATCCCCTGGTACCTGGTATGCAGCTTTTGATCTGGCAAATACCTTTTCCTCTACACCTGCCCATAAGATTCACCAGAAATTCACCTGCATTGTTCTACCTCTGGGGTATATCAACTCTCCATGTCTATGTCACAGTTTAGTTCTCAGGGATCTTGATCACCTTTCCCTTCCACAAGACATCACATCGGTCTATTATATCAATGACATTATACTGATTGGACCTAGTATGCAAGGCGTAACAACTACTCTAGACCTATTGATAAGACATTTGTGTGTTAGAGGGTAGGAAATAAATCTAAAATTCATGAGTTTTCTACCTAGTGAAATTTTTGGAGGTCCAGTGGTGTGGTCCATATTAAGATATCCCTTCTAAGGTGACTTGGGCCATGTAATTGAGCAGATCCAATGGTGCTTGATGTGTCAATGGCAGATGGAGGTGCTGTTTGGAGTCTTTGGGAGGCCCCTATAGGTGAATCATAGTACAGGACTTTAAGGTTTTAGTGCAAGTCCCTGCCATCATATGCAAATAACTACTCTCCTTTTGGGAAACAACTCTTGACTTCTACTGGGTCTTAGTAGAGACTGAACACTTAACCATGGGCCACCAAGTTACCATGACCTGAGCTGTCCATCATGAACTGGATGTTATCTGACCCACCAAGCCATAAAGTTGGGTGAGTACAGGAGGACTCTATCATTAAATGGAAGGGGTATACACTTGACTGGGCCCTAGCAGGCCCTGACGGCACAAGGAAGTTATATGAAGAAGTGGCTAAAATGCCCATTGTCCTCCTTCTGCTACTCTGGCTTCTCTCCCACGCAGCACCTATGACCTCACAGGGATCTTCCTATGATCAGCTGACACAGGAAGAGAAGACTTGGGTCTGATTTACAGATGGGGCTGCATGGTATGCAGGCACCACCTGAAAGCAGACAGCTGCAGTACTACAGCTCCTTTCTGGGGCATCTTTGAAGGATAGTAGTGAAATGAAATCTTCCCAGTGGACAGAACTTTGAGCGATGCACCTGGTTGTTCACTTTATTGGAAAGAAAAGTGGCCAGACATATGATTATATAGCAGCTCATGAACTGTGGTCAATGGTTTGGCTGGATGGTCAGAGACTTGAAAGGATTATGATTAAAAAACTGGTGACAAAAAATGGGCGGAGTGATATGTGGATGGACCTCTCTGAATGGGCAAAAAAATAAAGACATTTGTGTCCCATGTAATGCTCACTAAAGGGTGACCTTAGCAGACGAGTATTTTAATAATCAAGTGGATAAGACAACCCATTCTGTGGATACCAGTCAGCCTCTTTCCTCTGCCATCTCTGTCATTGCCCAATGGGCTCTGAACAAAATGGTCATGGTGGCAGGAATGGAGGTGATGCGTGGGCTCAGCCACATGGACTTATGATCATCAAGGCTGACTTGTCTATGACCACAGCTGAGTGAATACCCAAACTGCCAACAGCAAAGACCAACACTGAGGCCCCACACGGCACCATTCCCTGGGGTGATCAGCCAGCTATCTGGTGGCAGATTGATTACACTGGACCACCTCCATCATGGTAGGGACAGCATTTTCTTCTTAGTATTTAGAAGAGCCACTTACTCTGGATAAGAATTTCCCTTCTCTACATGCAGTGCATCTGCCCAAACTACCATCAGTGGACTTATCCACCACCATGGTTTTCACCAAATCACTGTTTCTGATCAAGGAACCCATCTCACAGCAAAAAAGTGCAGCAATGGGCTCATGCTAATGGAGTTCACTGGTATTACCATAGTTCCCACCATCCTTATGCAGTTGCCTTGACAGAATGGTAGCATGGCCTTTTGAGGACTCAGAAACAGCATCATATAGGTAACACTGTCTTCCTGAGCTAGGGAAAGCTTCTCCAAAAAGCTGTTTCTGCTGTGTATGAGCTTCCACGATTTACGGGTCCAGGAGTCAAGGGAGTGGCACCACACACTACTATCCCTAATAAACCCTTAGTCAAATTTTTGCTTCCAGTTTCCATGACTTTGCGCTCTGCAGGCCTAGAGGTCTTAGTTTCAGAAGGAGAAAGGCTTCCACCAGGAGAGACAAGAAAGATTCTATTGAACTGGAAGTAAAAACTGCCATCATGCCCCTTTAGGCTCCTCGTATCTCTGAATCAACAGGCAAAAGAGGGAGTCACGGTGTTGGCTGGGGTGACTGACCCTGATAGTGAAGGTGACTACGACTCCCCAGTGGCGAAAAGAAAGAATATGACTGGAATACAGGAGACCTCTTAGGGCATATCTTGGTATCCATACTCCGTTATTGAGGCCAATGGAAAACCACAACAACCCAACCCAGGCAGGACCATTAATGGACTAGACTTTGCAGGAATGAAGTTTTGGGTCACCCCATGAGGTAAAAGAACCACCACCAGCTGATGGGCTCACTGAAGGCAAAGGGGATACAGAATGGATAATGGAACATGGAAGTTATAAATACCAGCTACACAAGGAGAAGAGCAAAAATCACGCAATGATTGCTACATGTCTTCTAGGGAAGAAGTTAGTGTGTGTTTTGGCTGAATGCAAGATAGTTGTCACATTAGGTGTAATTATAACCTTATTTTTGTCTTTATTTGTAGATTGAATATGGTTTGAGATGCATATGGCTGCCGAGTTGACAAGGGGTAAACTTTAGGTGACTAATTTTATGCATGAGCTTGACTCGCTATGTGATGTCCAGATTAAATATTATTTCCAGGTGTGTCTGTCAAGGTGTCTTCCAGATGAGATTAACATTGAATCAGTGGACTCAGTGAAGTTGATGCTATTACAGATGAGACTGTTTCCTTAATTCACCTTTCTGAAAGTTTATTGTTCGTGTATAGATTTCATAGTGTATAGTGCAACTGGTTTTTATATATTGATTCTGTAATTTGCAACATTACCAAATTCATTTCTTCTACAGTTTTTTCTGTGTATATTATTCTATATATAATACCACGTATCTGCAAATAGAAACAATTTTACTTCTTCCTTTCTGACTTGGATGCCTTTATCTGTTTTCCTCTTTGTTGCCTAATTGCTCTGGCTAGAACTTCCAGTACTGTGTTGAATGAAAGTGGCAAGAATGGGCATCCTTGTCTTGTTCCTGATGCCATAGCTTTCAGTTTTTCATCATTGATATTAGCTGTGGACTTGTCATATATGGCCTTTATTATGTTGAGGTAGGTTCCTTATGCATCCTTTATACAACTTTTAAGTATGTATTTCCCACAGAGCATTCCATTTTCTGACGAAGACCCTTGTGTCTAGGTTTAGTGTTTCCATGACACCCTCTGTTTATATGTTTGTTTTCTGTGTTTATTTCCAAACCATAACTTACATGAGTCAAGTTCTATCTATTACTGTATCCTTGGTAGTCTCCTCCTCTCTTTATCATTGCATTATTTAATGCATCATTGAATAGATAAATTGTAGATAAAATCACGTGATTAAGATTGACAGAGAGTGAATTAAGTGAGAAGCCCATTGAGATGCCAGTGGGATCTCAAGACTTCAGAGCTTGAAAGGAATGTAAAGCCAGTGAAAGAGAAGGGGGAGAAATAGAGAAAACAGCAGAGCCGGGGAGGTGGGAGGGAATACTACAAACATCTGCTCTTTCTTGTTTCAGCTCCATCACCTCATCTACCGTGTGAAGGTGAGGCACGGATATGGGTAAGTTCCCAGCACAACTCTAACCCCTTTCTATACGTGAACACGTTTAACCCTTGTTATGGCATACCGTGGGATAGGTCCTATTTACACCTCCACCAGGGCAGAGAGAGACTCAGTAACTGTCCTAAGGAAACACGTTCCGTAAGTGGATTTAAACACGGAAACCCACTCTCTTACTCCTCTGCATACTGCTTCTTCTCTGACTGTATACAAAATGGTACTTCCCAAGTTGTGCTGCTTTCATATTTTGGTCCTCAGTTGTGTGTATGCACACACACATCCACCACCACCCCCACCCTACACACAAAGTTAAATGGCAGCAGCTATATACACAGCTTCAGCATTACTAGTTTTCATTGCATAAATCAAGTTTAACACAGGCTTTTATTTTTGAATTAATGTAAATGAAGACTGTAAAAGATAGTAAGATACTGTAGTGCCCTAATATAAAGGCTAAAGTTATAGTTGCATATAATTTATAACTGGGTAGATTACTGCAGCTTTTACCACACTGAATTTTATTATTGGTGATGTTTACATCCCCAATACGTGATTTTTTAAGTTTTCCCTCATTTAATCTAAACATAATTAATGACCTAGATGCCCTGTAAATTCTGGAAAAAGTGGAAGAAATTAGGATAATAGTAGAATTTTTAAAATAATTTTCTGACCTTCATTTAGAAAGTTAAACTGGTAAATACCCAGGCATTGTGGTTCTTAAAAAATGAGAACCAAGTAAACAAATACATTATATAAAAAATTAGACAATACATGTTCTCTGTGTTTTCTGTGAAAAAACTGTATATGTTGCTGTTATTATACAAGTAAAATATTTTGTGATTAATGTCAAGTTTTCTGTATTTCTACAGTAGAATGAATTTTCATGGATTAGAACTAGTATTCTTTTGCTAACAAGAATGAAATCATATTTCCTAAGTTCCAGTGTTGTTTGTTGTTCTAAGGGGCTTAACCATAAGCCAACACAACTTCTTTTGTTTTGCCACGCTCGTGTTATTTTTCAAGTATATTTCCTACTTTGAAAATTATTCAATCCCCATGGATCCTAGTCAACATTACAATTTTCTATTTTTTATGGTAGATTTATTTCAAATAATGCAGTGGCAAAAACAGTGAAATAGTCTCATGGCTGTGAGAAGGGATTGCCCAAGTCTTAAAATTACTAGATCAGTAAATATTATTTTTAAACTAAAAAAATAATAGATACATAAGCCATCTGGTAACATCCCAAGTCAGTTCTTGGGATATTTTGACTTTCTGATAGCCAATAAGAATTTTATTTTCATATGGTGAGGCATTAAGAGATTTAAGGATGAGTCCCCATTTATCTGTAACTTGTTGCCAGACGCACAATTAACCATCAAGAGGTTATCAGTGGTTGACAATATATGAGTTATTATAAAGACAAAAGAAATAAGATAAATTTACCACTGAAGTTATTAATATGGAGAGGCTATAAAGAACCATGGTATATGGAAGCATAACACATACTGAAATATTTTAAAATCAGGAAAGTACATTTTTCAAATATAAATTGTGATATAGAGTAGGTTCTTATTAGTTGTCTATTTTATAGTGTATATATGTCACACTACTACGTATAAAATAGACAGCTAATAAGAACCTACTGTATAGCACAGGGAACTCTACTCAATACTCTGTAATGACCTATATGGGAAAAGTATCTAAAAAAGAGTGGATATATGTATATGTAAAACTGATTAAGTTTGCTGTATAGCAGAAACTAACACAGCATTTTAAATCAACTATGCTCCAATAAAAATTAATTAAAAAATTGTGATATAGAGACAAGTACAATAAAAATGTGTAAGAACACACTCACCTTTTGAATGCTTAGATTTCTATGAAAAATATAAGAACCGAAACATTTCATATGGTTGGGTAAATTTTGTATTGTGTTTATGTATATATCTCCATGTGTTAACTTTGCAAAGCCTGGAATACAATCTTTCACCATATTCCAGTTATTTTGAAAAATAAATAAAAGTGTAGTAGAAATAGTACAGGCTCAAAAGACAGGCAAAGTTGGGATTGACCCCCTGCCTTGTAATTAGTCAAACACTGGTCTGCAGCACAAGGGGTAACTGCATTGCAGTATATTCTTACAGTGGAATAGTATATAACGATAAAAATGAACAAACCACAGCTTCAAGCAACCTGTTATAAAGGACTTAAAGCGTTGAACACAAAATATTTAAATTATTTCATTTATGTATCATTAGAGCAGGTAAATTAAACTGATTTTCACAAGTCGCCTTCATGGCTCAATTTTGAAGTTGCAAGTGACTGGGCAGTGGGTGGCAGGAGAGGGAGAAACTTCAGAGGGCTTGGTAACATTCAGTTTCGTGATATGGTATATATCAAATCTTATACTTGCAATTTGTTTATTTTCTTATGTGAACTATACTATCATAAAGCATTATTTAAAAAACATATTATAGAAATGTTATAAGTAGTGTATTGTTAACATTCTGAAACTTAAACTCTGATCACCTGGATTTATATAATGACCATGAATGAGATAACAATTTTGCCAACTAGTCCTCACTGTGATTTTTACGAAACTAAACATTTTACACAACTAAAATATTTAGTACAAAATAAAGCAAATACAGGTGGTCCATGTGGTGATGGTGATCAAATAATCAAAGAACAGTAGTGCCAGGACAGGGCTGAAGCACAGCTGAAGCAGTTAGGAACATAACCTTAAGATGCATGACTTATTTTCCAACAGCATCTTTTAATACTTTAGAGTATTTAAGTTGACCTAATTTTGGTAAAGAGAGTGCTATTGGAGAAACCATGGTTGTTTGATCAAGGATGGTTCTGTAGGAAAGTCATCTTTTTACATTTTTTAAAATCTAGAGATGGTTTATAACTCATGCACTATTCTCCTGACAGGGACAGAAAGATCTTATTTGATGTTCCAGTTCTGTAGAAACAATGGCATAATCACTGTGATGTTTGCTCATATTACACAGGAATAAACAATGAGTTATTAAATGCAATTTTCATCTGTGTTCCAGGAGACAGACACCATTACCCCAAAGACAATGAAATAGATAGAAAAAATGCTGGCCTCTGATCTCTTTTAACTGAATGACTTTAGGATATTCCTTTTTTTAAAATATTTAATATGGAGGATGAATTGCTTAAACTTGGGCTTGATTCACACATTCCTCTAGGATAGTAATTAGCATTGCAGTATTTTAAATTAAACAGGCTTAGTTACTCAAGAAGCTATTAAAATGCAAGAATTTTTCTCTTCTATTAAGCTTACATAAAGGGGTTTGACTTTGTAGAGAAATTAACCTAAAAGAAAAAATAAATAAAAGGGGGAACATTAAAAAAAATTGACCTTTGATTGACAGAAGCTTCTAACATCCTACAAAAAGTAGCCAATAATTACATACATTTAAACCACTAGTTAACAATAGATGTATCTCTTTTGGCAAAGCCTTCTTTGAAATGCCACTGCTTTAACAGTAATCAGAACTGACAGCCTGATCCACCTTTTATGATAATGCGGAATGCAGCCTTGTTAATCTGACCCGCTGATATAAATGAAAAATGTACTCATGCCCCAGTGTAATTGTCAGCAGCAGAATTTTAGCAGGCTTTGATTTGCACTTCCCTGTAATATCTCCTCTTAAGTCTGATGGAAACATTAACCAGAGCTGGCACTGTTCATCGCAAGCTTGGATCTGGGGTAGGAGCAAACCAAAGCTCGTGGAGTGAACCAGAACATGACCTTAATTGTCAAGGAAATGCAGCAGTTCTTTGGAAAGGTAAAAGCACAAAATGATACAATAATTGTTTCGTTAAGAACCTGCAAAATGCAAAAGGCTACCATTATAAAATATGCCACATAAATAAGCACTCTTTGGATTCATATTTCAAGGTTATATGAGCTCTAATTGTCCTTTAAATTACCAGTAGACAAGAGAAAATAATACATCTTAATATATAATTAATAATATTTAAAAGCATTAACTCACAGACTTGAAGGTAATAGGTGGCATAAAAATAAAAATAATAAAACTGGTATACACAGAAAATAAGGATTATTATTTTTATTCCTCCATTATTCTGTGCATGCATAAAAATTTCAATATCATTTAGTTTTTTGTGTTTTTTCCTATGTACATAAGTAATCTTTCAACTCAACATATTTCTGACCATTTTCTACGAATCAGGTGTAGTAGTAACAAACTATAAAGATGAAAAGTAGCATGCTATTTTTGTGTTTGGTTTTTGATGTGAAACTTTACACAAATTTTTGGTATTTTTTGTTTATTTTTGTTTTTGTTTTAAGAAATTGAACCTATTGCATCTTTCGACTATTTTACTATCTTTTTACTAGTACAGAATATAAGCATCAGTGGTGAGATTCTGAACCATTTCTTGATGCTTTGTTCCTACTTGTAGGTTAATTTGCTTTTTATAGAGTTCAGCACACTGAGCTTAGGAGTTTAGCAGACAACACTATTTCAAAATAACAAGATTGTATTATGCAATATATCTCAAAACTTTTTTTCCATTTTCTAATACACTTGTATGCCAATAAAATTATAAATCTGTCATAGCACTGTGGGGTGGCAATGCATTATTGCTAAAGATCATAGGCAAGTTAAATAGGATGTAGAGTCCTGAATAATAATATGCTTTTCATCCTAAGGAAGAAAAATGAAAGAGGAACATGTGGGAAACAATTCACATACCGTACATTCACCCATTTAAAGTGTACAATTTAATGACTTTTAGTGTATTCACAGGGTTGTACAACAATCACTGCAATCTAATTTAGGAACATTTCCATCACCCCCAAAAGAAGCCACACATCCAGTTAACAGTCAGTCTTCATCTTTCCCCTTACCCCTCCTGCCCTCATCAACCACTAACACACTTTCTGTATTTATAGATTTGCGAAGCTGGACATTTCATATAAATGCAACAAAATAAGCTCTTTGTGTCTTGCTTCTTTCATTAGTGTAATGTTGCTAAGATTCATCTATCCGTGTTATAGTATGTATTGGTACTTCATTCCTTTTTGATTACTGAATACTATTCCACTGCCTTATACCAGATTTGTTCATCTATTCATCAATTGATGGGGAATTATTTCTCTTGGGTATATACCTAGAAGTTGCATTGCTGGGCCATATGGTAATTCAGTGTTTAAGCTAATTAGATTTTGAGGAATTCTATATAGTACAGTAAAAGACAGGAACACCAGAACAGTTTATGGATCCCCCCAGAAAGAAAGAACACATCTGTTTCACTGCCTTCTTTCTTGGCTATCATGTTACAGAAAAATACACGTGACACTGAGAAGCAGGGGGCAATGCTGCCTGGAGATTGGGCTCAGAGTTAGGGGAACTCTCAAGCCAGATATTCAGTGCTCCTCTTGTGCTGGACCATTGTTCTTTTTTATCATCAAACCTTACGATTTAAGATTTCCAACCCCAGGCTGACATACCCAGGTTACATGCCAAAGATCTGACTTGAATTCTTCTGGAATAATGTCCCCACCAACTGGCTCCTAGTCCAGAGACCAGATTTCCAAAGTAAAACCAGAACATATGGTTGACATATGGGCTAACAGCAGGACAGAATATTTAAAATCATAGTTTCCCCAAAATTTGGAGATATAATTCCTCCTGTGTTTCCAGCCTTCCCTCTGTCCAGCCCTCTCAGTGAAGCTGTGCTTGTCATTTTACTCTCTTAACTTAGATTTACTTTAAGTTGTGTTGTTTGCTTGGAACATGGGTCCCTTTTATGAATACTTTTCAAGCCTTGTGCATTTTTCAAGAACTGTATCAAATCTCACTCTTCCAAAAGCCTTTCTAAAATCTGTTATTTGTTATTTTCCTCTAGAGTCTGTTTATTCTGTTTCGATATTTCTCCCCCTGTGTGTTTTTGACTTATCTAGTGGAGCACAAGCATCTAGAAGGCAAAAATAGTTTATGAGTTTGCATCTTTGGTGTGTCTAGGGTAATACTTTGCACACACTCAGATGTTTAATAAACATGCAGATTCTAAAGCCCTGTGTGATGCCAGGATTGCATTGCCTAGGACACAACAAATGTTGATATACAACTTACAGGAACCCTCTGTGGAGGTATCTCAGGAAGGCAGCAGACTGAAATGAGACATAAACTCCAATATCACCTTTCAAGTTAGAATAAGGGAAAAATATATTATCCTCAAGGACATGATACCCACAGAAATCTTGATGATATTCCAGGGGTAAAAGTACTGAATTGTAATAAGCATTATCCCAACACTTCAGAATATCAGCACAAGATTCTCTTGCCTTGATGCAATCTGAGATACCTGAATAGAATTACAATTCTTCAAGTGACCATGGATTATTAGTAAAACAGAAAATCACAGTTAAAAATTAAATGATGTAACCCAAATTTTATTTCAACCATAACTCAAAACATTCTAATTATTTCTTCAATCAATGAAAGCTGTGGACAAATATCAATTAAAAGAAAATTAAAAGAAAACAGTTCTAAGCATATAAATTTTAATCTCTACCCTGCTGATGAATTTTGGTAGAAAAAAAATATCATAGAAAGCTTCATTTTATCTTTTAGGTAATCATACAGGAAAATTTTAAATATATCAAATGCATTTTAAGTTAATATCAAATATCTGAGTAGTTAATCATATTAAATTGGGGATTTATAAGAGACTTATTTTTCCAGAATGGTTGGAGAATCATGTTTTTCACCCCCTTTCTCTGTATGATATTATATTTCATTAGAATTCTTTATAGTATTATGAATTGTATTCACTAAAATGTAACCTCTTAGAATAGTTTCACATGAGTGTATTATAGAGCTTCCCTGGTGGCACAGTGGTTGAGAGTCCGCCTGCCGATGCAGGGGATGAGGGTTCGTGCCCCGGTCCGGGAAGATCCCACATGCCGCGGAGCGGCTGGGCCCGTGAGCCATGGCCGCTGAGCCTGCGCGTCCAGAGCCTGTGCTCCGCAGCGGGAGAGGCCACAACAGTGAGAGGCCCGCGTACCGCAAAAAAATCAAAAAACAAACGAACAAAAAGAGTGTATTATAGTCTAAACATTCCCTGCAACCACTTCAACATTCAGTCTGTTCCCCTGGGATCTGGGGAAGGACAGTGCTGAGGATCAGGGCATAGAGATGAGAAGGAAGAAGGTCCTTCCCAGGGAGGAACTATATTAATTTAACACATGCAGCTCCTGGTTTCTTTCTGTTTTCTTACATCGGTCCTTTGGAAGAGGGTCAGACTTATGGAAGAGGTGAATTTGGGAGCAAACTGGACTTGTTCTCTTTAGTTCCTGTTTTTTTTTTTGGAAGTTTATTCCCTACTCTCCACAATTTAGGCTTTGCAGGTTGGGCTCATGGCACATGGCTCTATTTCAGGCATTAGTAAACAAGAGTCTTATGTTTCTTATGCTTGTTTTTGTAGAGGCTTAGATTAGGTTATGTAAATGAATTTTAAGTTGTCAACAGCTTTAAATCAAACATTTGTGATTTTTCTGTTGGGACTGGTCACCGCAGCTTATGAAGGACGTCCACAGGCAACTTTTAAAAGAGATGTAAAGACTTACCTGTAGGGTGTGGGAGGGATCAATTAGTAGTTTGGGATTGACATATATACACTACTGTATATAAAATAGATAACCAACAAGGACCTACTCTAAAGCACAGGGAATTCTACTCAATGCCTTGTAATAATGGAAAAGAATCTGAAAAGCAATATCTATCTCTATCTGCCTCTCTATACACACACATGCACGTATATAACTGAATCACTTTGTTGTACACCTGGAGCAAACACAACATTGTAACTCAATTATACTTCAATAAAAATTAAAAAAAAAAAAGACATACCTGCAAACATCAGGCCTTAAGCAAAGGTGCACTGACCTTTATAAAGACACTGGGCATCCCGGATTCAAGCAAACTAGAAGCCACATGGATCTCAGAAACTGTATGTGGGCAGAAAATTCCGCAGCACACTCAAAGCCTCACAGGCCTTGGGAAAGGGGTGATCCCAGTGAGTCCTGGCTCTGAGTGTCTGTGGCAGCTTGATTGCACTGCCCTCCATACATGTGTGAAGGCAGCAGTGCCTCGGTAGTTGCCGTGGGCTATAGAGGCACAAGTAATCGGATTTAACTGAAGCAAGAGCTCAATTGTATGGAAAAGGCAATCTTTCTATACACCTACCATTTAGTCTTTACAGAGCAGAGCAGTTATTTCCATTTGTGCCATGCTTTTCAGCCTGTCTGCAGGGAATGACTTTTATAGTACAAGGCAGCTGGATTCCAAGCACACTACATAACACTAAAGAGGTTCAGTTTTTAAATTATTATTGTCAGCCTGAGGTTTCATGCTTCAAATGTCATCTTACATTCAGGGCTAAAGAGGAAACTGTGGAAGAACTAAGCTTGAAGTCATGGAGTTAGCCCACAAGCCTGAGATTTGAAAAGTAATAAACAATGTTAGGTAATGAAGTTACATTTAATTAACTATCCAGGAATTTGCTGGGCTTTGAGAGAACATGTTTGATAAATTTGTGGAATTGAGACCATAAAAGAAAGCATAGCAAATAATAGGCACATGAGAGGAAGGCAGATGGGATGAAGATAAATTCAGTCCATGCTGTGGTTCAATGGCAATACCTCCTGGGTGGGATTGTCCAAGCCAAGGAAATGAAGGTATATAAGATTTGTTTGAACATTAGATGCATCTGGCAGACTCAGAACAAGCAAGCTAAAATCTTAATACTCTGGATGGAAACACAAGGATGGTAAAAGGAGCAAGGCATCTGGATCCAGGAAATTATTATCTCTTTACACTGTGCAAAAGGGAAGAGACCAACTTTAAAAACAGGTCACAATAGCTTTTCTAAAGAGAGAAGAGAAAGAGTACGAAAATAAAACAACAGAAGTTGTCTTCCATTATTGCATGAAAAATGTCTACTAGAAATACCACTCAAGATCTGTAAAGATGATGTGGTAGGTATACACAATAGACTATTACTCAGCCATAAAAAAGAATGGAATTTTGTCATTTGCGGCAACATGGATGGACCTGGAGGGTATTATGCTAAGTGAAATAAGTCAGAGAAAGACAAATACTGTATGTTTTCACTTATAAGTGGAATCTAAAAAATACAGCAAACGAATATAACAAAAAAGAAACAGACTCACAGAGAACAAACTAGAGGTTACCAATGGAGAGAAGGAAGGGGGGGGCAAAGTAGGAGTAAGGGATTAAAAGGTACAAACTACTGTGTATAAAATTCATAAGCTGCTAGGGTGCAATGTGAAGCACAGGGGATAGGGCCAACTAATATTTTATAATAACTGTAAATGGAGTATAATGCATAAAAATTTTGAGTCACTATGGTATACACCTGGAATTAATATAATATTGTCAATCAACAATACTTTGATAATAAAAATGTCTAAAACATTCAAAATATGAGGAGCAATAGTGACTTGAAAAATTCTTGGCTGTATTCTCACTGTCCTTAGTGCAAACTTTTTGAAGCATTGATGGGAGGTTAAAGTCAGGAATATTTCCAGAGGGATGTTAGAAAAAAAGAGGGAGTAAAACCTTCCCCGGGATGCAGGATGCATAGGTCAGTTCCAGAGGAGCAAGCAGAACAATGAGCCTCTCATGGCCAGACACTGTAAATGAAAGAAAGAATGGAGGCTTGGCTACTGAAAAGAGCCACCTTCACTGTGGCACTGGTGGGCCACAAACACAGGGCTCACGGAAAAGGGAAAAGTCCTGGATTCAGTTTTATTCATTGCTCCAGATCTGCCTACTTGACTTACTTCCTGAACAAATGCCTCAGACAACAATTTAGCTGTTATCCTGAGTCAAGGAGCCAGTTGCCACTGCCCTCAGTATAGACTTGGTGACTCTCTCATCTCCCACGTTCACAGACTTGCTTCACGCACTGCACACGGAGACCCGGGGGCAGCTCAGCACACGTGCCTGCATGACCCTTAGTGCTTGTCTGGAAAGCTCTGACATGTGGGTATGGAGGTGATCAATGAACTCAGGTAAGTTCTTCTGCCTTCTTTCCCACGGATGGACTGTTTGTGGATGGAGAAGCTTCATACGGTTTCACTAAAAACATCCAGTGAGACTAAGTAACCTGTTTGTCATGAAGGACAGTTTTTAAGAGCACTGCATCCGGTGTCCAATATTCTCTTTTTTCCTACATTATTCTTTCCCTCTCAATCCCTAGGGATATGCTCACCATAAAATGTCAGCACATAAGTCTTTCTAAAGACTCTGGTTTTAGGAGAAATTCAGTTAAGACAGGAAATTAGAAGATTTTAATATGCTGGATGAGAAAGAAAACTACATAATTTAACACTTGCCAAAGCCATTTTATTGTATATTTCCAGACTCCATAAGAAGCTGGTCTTGTCTCAACAGCCATTATCTGAGAAAGCAGAGTGTTCATAAGAGATTACTTTCTTCTCAGTTACAGTAAACTCTGCACTGTAATTAACCTCTTGATATGAGTCTTCTTCTGGTTGAAATTACCTTCAAAGATCATGGACTGGTGGAGATGAACTGGTGTCCTGGAGTAGCTGAAACAAAGCCCATTTTTACTGTATGACCTGCTTTCCTTGGATAGCACTGAGTTTCTGTTTTGGTCTTTGCCAAACCCAAATCCTGGGTTCTGAAAACGTCATTCTGAGTGGAATAACTTTGGGTTCTAGAAATGAGCTTCTTTACGAAATTTCTTGGATGAGAATACAAACTTCGATCATCTTCAGACTCTCTAAAAGAGTGGCACACCAGACTTGATCTAATGGATTCTGAGCTTGTGGGAGAGCCACCTCAAAGCTGCGGCACACGGACCCTCAGGCTGCTGCTGCTGCAAGAGGCCATGTCCCAGCCAGGCTCATGCTGATCAGGAAAAGCAATGGGGGTAATTCTATTTTCTTTAGATTCAAAGGAGCTGGATAATTGATTTTTTTGAGTTTTAATCCCTTTGGCTTCTAGTGTCTTTGGATTTTTACTGACACGGGGACTTATTCTCCTGATTAAATTTCTTTAATGGCTTCCCCAGGCTTCAAATAAGAATGAGATTCATAAGTGTATTTGAGGTATTTCTATCTTCTTGGCACTTCTGGAGTATCTTTCAAAAGTTATATAATCTCAATATGGAACTTTGGATGAAATATAGTTCACAACATGGCTGTGCTTAATTTGGGAAGGAAAAGAGAATAGGAATGGATTTTCAGATTTGGAGGGAGTAGTCTTAGAGCTAAAGCTATTTTTTCTGATCCATTTCAGCATCTTTCGGGGACAAAATCCACAGTAGCTGTCAGAACATTAGTGGCTCTGGCAGATACTGAGTTTGTGACTTCATGAAGTCTTATAACTGTCTCAATAAATTCCAGGGACGATGCTCACATTGCCAATTGAACACAGACTTAGTAATTTAGCTCAGTGGTTTAAAAGTCAGTTTTAAAAAATCTGGATGGAGGGGTTGGAAGTCCTCTCTGTTCTTATTCTCTAGTAAATTTCACTTTGAGTCAGTCTTTGGGAGTGCCTGTGTGGTTACCACGTGCATGTTCCTCCCGCTGTGATTTTTATCTTAGGGCCTGTGGCGCACAGACCACATGCCAGATGGGCTGTATGCTACCATCCTCTAGATTATCTGCCAGCATGTTCTTTCAAGAATGACCAGACAATAGCCAAACTCTTTGCAACTTCTCTCATCTCTCTCTGACCTCGTTCTTGTTTTTTTCAGATCAATTCACTGAAGGCTCAGAGCCCTAAAACAAAAGTGAAAGCACTTTTTTCTAATAAAGTGTCTTCTGATATTTCCAAATTCTATTACATCACACTAAAACCCTTATAAAAGATATCTGTTACCAAAGACATGACCATGTAAAGGGGAAGTTGTGTTGGACGGGCAGGGGAGGCACTGAGATACAACGTATGATTTCCATGGCCATTTTTGAAGAGCAGTTTGAAGCAGGCTAATCTTAGAATATCTACAGCAGCTGTCTGCTGGAAGGCACATGGTTTTATGCACTTTTTGGGTATTAGTTTATTTTCATACTTCCAGCAGGCCACTTAACTAAGTCAGCATCATTGTATCAACAGAGAGGATGTGGTCAAGAAGAACGGTAAAATATGTTAGAGAAGGAGACAATGGTGGATAGTACTTTTTCCTAATATACAAAGATTTGATAACAAGTTCATGAAACTCAAGTTTTTCAAAACAGGGTTGCATCTCATGTAAACCATTGCTCTTCCAAATATAGTCCCCTTTTTTTAGCTTCCCCTGATGCAGATCTCCCTACTCATTGGACCTTCCTTAAGTGGTATTTTCCAGCTCATTACAGCTTCTAAACAGTATTGAATGGGTTAGGCAGCTGGGTTCCCGCCTTGAGCCCCTGGTTCTGGAGGATGACCTGGAGCCCTCCTTTGACTGTTCCCCTCTTGGCAAGGCAAGAAGTTCAAGCAAGGGACTAAGTCAAAGTCTGTGCCTTGCTACCCTCTGGGCCTTCTTCTGGGGGAATGGACCCTAGAATTCCCTAACCCTGACCCTGAGCCTACTTCCTGGACCTGCACAGGGAAGACTGTTTTGTTTTCTTTTTTGTTTTTAATTTTCAGAAGAGGTAAAGGGGAGGAATGGTCATGCTGGTAGGTGTGAGAGAAGAGGGAAGACCAAGGTGTATGGGGAGCGGGTGAAGTGTTCTATTTGTACTCTTGGTCCAGGACCCAAAAATGTTAGAATTGGGCCTGTTTAAAACAGGTGTTTATATCCAGAAAAGACCAAAACTCTAATCTGAAAAGATATATGCACCCCAATGTTCATAGCAGCACTATTTACAATAACCAAGACAGGGAAACAACCTAAATGTCCATTGACAGATGAGTGGATAAAGAAAATGTTGTACATATATACAATGGAATGTTACTCAGACATAAAAAGAATGAAATAATGCCATTTTCAGCAACATGAACAGACCTAGAGATTATCATACTAAGTGAGGTCAGAGAAAGAAAAGTATCGTAAAATCACTTATATGTGGAATCTAAAAAAATGATACAAATGAACTTATTTACAAAATGAATATAGACTCATAGACATAGAAAAAAACTTATGGTTATAAAATGAGAAAGGGAGGAGAGGGATAAATTAGGAATTTGGGATTAACAGATATATACTACTACACATAAAATAGATAAACAATAAGGACCTACTGTATAGCACAGGGAACGATATTCAATATTTTATAATAACCTGTGATGGAAAAGAATCTGAAAAAGAATATATATATATGTATATACATATATATATGTATACATATATGTATATACATATATATATATATCTGAATCACTTTGCTGTACACCTGAAACATTGTAAATCAATTATACTTCAATAAAAAATGTTATACAAAACAAAAACATACGTTAAATAAGACCTTGCAAGTGAATAAAAGTTGAGCCAAACTTCATAGATTTTACATTGTTACAATATTGCTTTCCATTTACTTTCTCAACATCCTATTGGCATTTAACATTGTAGTTGATTGGTGATAGTAATTTGATAATTGTTTTATATGTGCAAGATTTTTATTTAGCAGTATATTGGGTGGAGCTAACTCTTTTATATTTATGAGATGTTCTTGCTTAGTGCATATACTTAGTGCATTGTGGAAACCACAGTGCAGCTTAGATTATTTCTCCCTTCATGATTCTTGACCCTGAAGCCTACTTACTTTAATTTCTTTTTTGTAGACCTGTATAATATTTCTGTGTTTTACGTTTCTTTAATTTAAAAATAAAAAAGGTCAGTGCCATCTGCCCACTCAGTGTTCCTTCTCAACTTCCAGAAAACTTGACAAAACCTTCTCAGTAAGCTCAGACACAATTCCTGGGACCCACAGCTAACACATACTGAGGGAGCTGCACAGCCCCCTTCCTTATACTTCAATCTGTACAGATCTGTCTTCTTCACTTACTGTCCCCATCCATTCCATGATGAATAACATGTTTACTAATAAAGCATGGAAAAAAGTAAACAATCTGTTAAAAGTCTAAATGGCCCACATAGTATTTATTGTGTGGGTGCAGTAATTTATCCACTGACATCTAAACCTATTCAGAGACTAAACTTTCTGTTGTTGGCTCTGTGGCTCTTAGATGACATTACTCAAATTATTTTGGCTTGTACATTTGATTTTGCCAGTCAGCCATGAAGAATGCTTTTTCTCTCTGCATCTGAAATTTGGTACTTTTTATGATATGGCACATATTTTTCCCCAGTTGAGGAAAATGGAATTTTGGTGATCCATGTATAACCCCTAAAGTGTCTTATAAAATAAAAACAATTTGAACAGATCACAAATTTATGTATCTTACTCATTAAAAATTTAGCAAAGCATAACATATGATCCAAATATCAATTCGTTTTTTAACTCCTAATGAAAATACATGATTCGCCATTTGCAAACTTCAACTCTTGAAATTAAATGAAAATTTTATGTCAGCAAATGTAAAAAGTTAATAACAGACTACACTACATTGTTTTTCTAGATTATACATGTTAACAGATGACTGAAAAGGGAATATATTTGCTATTGTTTAAATATAGAACACTGGTAATAGTACTTAACTTTGAGGAAAAAAATAATATCACATTTCTACTTAGAAAGAGTCTAAATAATTCATCGTGGATTGCATTAAGTGATTTTCTGTGAAAGTATACTGACATTTGTAACTGAATGTGTCTTCTAGTTCATTCGTAATGTATTCACAAATATGTTCGGAATAGCTTTTATGAAGAACCCACCTGCCAGGGTTATAAGAGATAAAAATCTGGGTAAGTCCTGATTTTAACCATAAAGAATCTGGCTGTGTGTGTGTATGTGTGTGTGTGTGTGTGTGTGTGTGTGTGTGTGTGTGTAATAACGCATAGTATCTTTTCAAAAGGTGGAAAGTGATTTAATTTTATATCTTTATGTATCTAAGTATATATGTATATCTATAAAGTTATTTCAAATATATTTCATTTATATATGAGCTTATGGAAATTATTATGAATTATATATGATATTTAATACTATTTATAATATGGACATATATATGTGTACATGCCTACATATATTCATAAACTGTAACTTGATTTAGTTTTAATAAACATTAATTGAATACCTATGAGTTTCCAGGTAATGTGTTAAGTACTTCTCATATATATTATTAGATTCACCATCTTATTTGGTCCTAAAAAGAAAAACTTTTTAAAAATCCTAAATTATAATTGAGAAATGTAAAGAGAAATGAAAAAATTATACAATTTAAACTTTTTTTTTCAATTTGAATAAATAACACTGCACTTTGATGTCTTGATTAACCAGGATCATGGGACACAAGTCCTATGGATAAACTCACACTGTGAATAATACTAACGACTTAAGTTTTTGAAAATACAGATTTAAAACAAATCTGTTTAGTGAAAATTAATCCAGTATTTCGAAAAATGATGATTAAGCTCAGTGCTGTGAAAGATACTGATGTTGAAAGGTTTCCTTTTCCTTACAACAGATATTTTCTGCTCCCACCCAAGATAACTCATGATATAGTTATTAGACCATTCTCCAAAGCTTAGTTCATATGTCAAATCACTCAGTAAATTATAATAATAGTATTTAAGCCAACCATTTTTGAGTATTAACTATGTGCTGAAACTATTCCAAACACTTCTATTTGCAACCACAGTTAACGCTCACAACAGAACAAGCAGGTGGATGCTATTTGTTGTCTGTCATTTAGGGCACAGAAAGTCAAGGCTCAGGCTAATGAGGGGCTTGTCTGCAGTCTCATGGCCAGTGAATGCCCAAGCCAGGATCCCACCCATGCATTTGACCCTTGATCTCAGTGCACTATGATTTGATTCTGCCTAACCGGGCATAAGAAGATTAAGTCACTTCACACTCAATTAAAACAACAACAAAGAACAAATAAACAAAAAAGCATTTCAAATAAATTTATGTTTTTTCAGCACATATATCATGTGCTCTTTGCTGATTGAACCAAATGATTATTGCCTTATCAGACTCCTCATAAGAGGTAATTTAATGTTTTAATTTTATTTGTTTATTTTATAATTGAAATTTAAGTAAATCAAATTAATCTTTCACTTGTTTAAATCACAGATGATTTTTTTTTATTTTAAGGCAAAATTTAAAGTTTTTCTCCCATTTAACCTGTTCACATTTGTATTGGTTAGGAAGCATTAATTTTTCACATGGATTCTGACATTTCAATAATTAAACTATTCAAGTTTTGAAGGGACAGGACTTTTCTATCTTACAATGGACGCAATGTAATTTTTATTGGTTACTAGGCAGCTTCAAACAATGAACACATTCTCACACTTAGACTTACAGAAAATAGAAAGATTTCACTGTATTACACATGCAGTAGGATGTTTGAGGATACTTTTTAGAATGGCAATCCAAGTAAAAGCAGTAAGTTTATTTTAAATTAAGTTTCAAGCATTTATTAGCTGTATAATTTTGCATGAGCTATTTAATATTCAAGATTCATCTTCCTTACATATGAAAGTTCTGTCTACTTCTCAGGGTTGTTTGATAGTTATAATAAGCTAAAGAAATAAATATATGAATAGATATGTGGTACATGGTAAGAGACTGATATATATATTAGTTCTCCTTTTAAGTCTTTACAACAAACACAAAACAAATGCAGAAAATAAATCACATCTATAATAACCTAAAGTTGTGACTGTATTAATTTTATTATTTACATAAATTTTATTATATGATCTACCATATAGATCATATAATTTATAATATATATTATTATGTATTATATATTAATAAATGTATATATTAACATTTTGTATAACACTATATATATATATAATTTATATAATGTCCTTTATACTAAGATTTTTTAAGGAGAAACTTTAAACACTTTTTTATTAAAAATTATAATGGGATAATAATATTAAATCAATGCCTTTGATAGGAGAGATATTTGCATAATAGAGCAGAAGGATTACCACATAGAAAACCAAGAAACGTGGTGATACTTCTAGAGGTGAACTATAAGCCTGTGTGTTCTAAGTCATCTTATCAAAGCACTGCTGCTTCATTACCCTGAGAAAATAAATTGATGAAGACCAAACAGGACGAAGAAATGATGTAGAGTCCTTTCCTTTTATGGATTCATGGGAATTACATCCTGAAAATTACCATTTAATTCCCATGATTCAGAACCACTAGGAAGAGATTTGAAGGCAAGATTAAGAGACATATATTTTGCAGAATCAGAAACTATTTCTACTGTAAGGTTTGATGGTTTGGTGGGGGGGATATTTCGAGGTATGGGTAGTGTAAACTCTCAGGGATGGAGTTTATCCTTTCATTGTATGCCTGTGCTTTTCATGGGATTTTAGAAGGTTTTTTTGTTTGTTTGTTTGTTTGTTTTTTAGAAAATAGCAATTATCCTTCCTGTGGCAGGGGCAGATTTACTAGGAGCTGCAGTCTAAAATCCAGGAAGACAAGATATTTGTCCTGTTTTGTCCACTACAGTATCTCCATGGTCAGGTCTGTGATTGGTACAGAGTTGATACTCAACACAAAAGTTTGAATAAGTGACTGTATGAGCCATCATTATATCTGGCTTAAGAATGTCCTACTGTTATGCTTGCCAGCTAGATAGGACCAGCTGTTTTTACATTTGCCTGAACAAGGTATGTGTTTGCTCTGCAATTTGATTTTAACAACTTGTGCCTCCTGGCTGTCATTGCCTGCATCAGCTTTGCAGACAGGTTTGCTCCTGGAGTCTTTCTTGACGATCTGGTAAATAGATCTCTGATAAACCCTTGGCTATTTACTTTTTCCATACCAGATACCCTAGTTGTAGTCCTAGAGTAGACTTGTCAATGAAAAATTGTTGCCTGCCGTATCAGTAAACAAAGGTTGTTGCAGCTATTAAGCCATCTCATTACAGCTGCCCTGACAGTGAGCCCTGAGGGAACTCAGGATAGAAACAGGGTGCCCACCATCCATCAGTCAGCCACTGAGGCCACCACCCCCACCATGGTGTTTCCTGAGGAGACTCAGGATGAGAAAACACAGGATACTGACCCCAGAGAGCTGAGGTGCATCTCAAAGGAATGATTTCCTGTGAGCCCAGATTCTCCCATTTTCCCATACCTAGAAAAGCACTAAATTCCATAACTTGAGATGTCTGGTTTTCTTTAATTAATAGAAGTCTTTTGATGTTCCTACCACCTTGTCTTTGTTGCAAAAACTCCTGTATACCCTGGTTCCTCCCTGACCTCTTCTGAGCAGTCCCTCAGAGCTACTGAGATGTTGTGTCCCAGGCTTTAGTCCGCAGAATGTCTGACGAAAAAAACATACTCTCGAATTTAAGTTGTGTTATTTTTTTTTTAAGTCGACAGACTTGGCATTGATAAAGGCTCTTTGTTACAGACAATAGAATCTGCACTAATTTAATTTAGGTTAGAGATATTTGTGAAAGAATATAGAAAATTGTTCACAGGACTGAAGAGAAGGGATGTATACTAAGCTGTTAGAAATAACTTCTAGAACTCACCACAGAACTGGAATATCAAAGGGTTACTGCCTTTACTATAGTCAGGACTAACCACATAAGGAAGCTATCACCCTAGTTGCTGGGTTCAGAACTACAATGTATTTGCCATTACATGTGAAAGGAAAATGTCTTTTCCCCAAACTGTGCTTATTTCTCCAACAAGAATTTCATAAAAGGTCATGCTTGCATGAATCTGACTGGAGAAACCTAAAACACATCCAGAAGGCTAACTGCAAGGGAATCCGGGAAATGTATCTTTTCATTTACTAGACGCTGTAAAAAAATCTATAAGAAGCAAGCTAACTGGTGTTTGAAATGGTTGTTGAGTGAACCAATTTACAGTATCTACTGCAAATCCTTTGCAACTTTTGAGAAAAAAGGATATACACGAACACTTCCAAAAGAAGAATACTGAAAGTTATTTTGCAGAAATAGATGCATATGTAAGAAATTTCTGAATCCACATATACCAAAATGTTAATGGTCATTTATAGATAGATACATTGCCAATAAAATTTACTCTCTTGTTAGTATATAATATTCTTCTGAGGGTTATATAAGATAATACATGGAAAGCACTTAGCAGAAGACTTGGCAGTAAAGAAGTAATGTTAACTATTCATATTTTTATATATAACTATATATATTCATAACAATATATAGTTACCTGCACAGTAACATTCCAACACTGATCTATGTATATATATAGTTATATATGTATAACTATATATATTCAAATATATGTGTATATATACATATATATTCATATATATGTATATATATGAATATATACACATATATACTTTATATATACATATATATATATATATATATATACACACACACACACATAAATCAAGATAAAGCAACTGAAGCACATTACATAGAGACATAGGGCCTGGCACTTATTAAATACACAGAAACTGTGAATTACTGTAATTATTCTTTTTAAGTTTCTGAATTTGTTTGACTTTTAAAATAACCACACATTAACACTGTGGACAGAAACAATTTGATATATGTATTTCTCTATGCATTCAAGAGGATAATCAAGAAAAACAAAAACAAAAAATAACTACTGTCTGAATGATGATGTTCGTGGTGGTGATGGCATTTATGAAGGTTTATTGAGTAGGTATTTTGCGCTGCTACTACTCTAAATGCTCTGAGAGACAATTCCCTACGGTCTCTTGCATTTCTGTGTGTCTTGAGAGAAGAGATACTGACTATATTTTATTCCAGACTTTTCTTCTCAGGAATTTTCTATAGTGAACACCTTTAGAAAATAGAAAGAGCACCTCCCTCTGGAGCCAGGGGTAAGTATGTTTCCCTGTCAAGTGTAACAGTCAAATGTCAGGTGTGCTTCCTGTCCATTATAAAATATGGTTTTCCTAAGCGGGGCAGTCAGAGGGAGTGGTTCTCTCCTATAATAAAAACCGCTGCACATGCATGCATCCTGAGGGCCTCTTCCCATCTCCCTGGGGGATCAGCACAGGTACTGGTACACTGGCAACTGCTATGGCTGTGAGAAAGAAACTCTGCCTCTGACACAGGAGCCTCCTGTCTTCTGCCATAATCCAGAAAACTGGGAGGCTCCCATGTTGGTTTGTGAAGAGGGTAAAATCTCAGACTGTTTTTGATAAGTTCTCTGTATTTAATGACTTGCTTAATCATCAAAAACAAACCTGTCAAGAAGGAACCATCATTACCCACTCTTTACACATGGGGACATTAGCCCACCAAGTTCAGGTCATCTTCCATTGTCACACAGATAATTAGTGGTCGACTCAGGACTGAAAGCTACTCTGGTTCTGAAGCCTGAGTGTTAAACCACCAAGCAAAACTGATTTTATGATCATCGTGCAGTTCTCAGGTTTTTGTTCTGTTTGTTGAAAGGAAAAAAAATGGAATAATAATTTCAGAAGAACTTGCAGCTTATCAAAGCGGAAAACTGCTGAGCTGGTTCCCAATATTTCGCAATGCTGTACCTATTAATCAGTATCAGCCTTCTGGCTAGCCTGGACAATCTCACCACACTAGCATTACTCCTGCTATCCAATTTGCTACTGATACTTTCCTAGATTTAAATTCCTCTATGAATCCATTCCACTCTGTACTGACTTCTCCTTTGCTTCTCATCAACGTCACATTAATATGTAAATGTGTATTTCACTAATGCCACACGAACTGGAATAATCTCCCTTATTCTTCACCTCTCTGATTCCTCCCTGTTCTTCTAGACAAGACCTTGTCTCCCTATAAAAAGAAAAGGTGGACCTTTTCCAAAAGTCCATTCCCAGACCCCCTTCCTACCCCTCGCCTTACCCCCATGCTTGCACAGCATTCTGGCCTTTCTCTCTTAAAGGATCTACAACGCTTTTTTGGCAACTGTATTTATCAGTCCTAGGTCCCATCTCCCAAACTCACAGCCAGTATCACCTGACTCACAACTTTGTCCTTAATTTCTCTGGCATCTAACTTTGCTTCTAATATTGAAATTAATAAATGCTGGTTGAACTAGGTTTTATTATAGAATACAGTTGAACTGATATCTTCTTTTCTGAATTATTTGGACAGGCTAACGTTACCACAAAATTTCTGACATAGCAGCACTTTCTAAATGAAACAGTAGCTAACTTATAAGTCAGTGGGTTAAATTAGCTTTCTCATCCCGCATGCCGCCGCAAAGATCCTGCATGCCGCCACAAGGACCCCGCGTGCTGCAACTAAGACCCGGCACAACCAACACAAATAAATAATTTTTTTTTTTTTTTTTTTTTTTTTTAGCGGTACACGGGCCTCTCACTGTCGTGGCCTCTCCCGTTGCGGAGCACAGGCTCCGGACACGCAAGCTCAGCGGCCATGGCTCACAGGCCGAGCCGCTCCGCGGCATGTGGGAACTTCCCGGACCGAGGCACGAACCCGTGTCCCCTGCATTGGCAGGCGGACTCTCAACCACTGTGCCACCAGGGAAGCCCCAATCAGATGCTTTTGAAACCTCTTCTGGTTGATGAGAATAGCATCATTAGGTAGAGGTGGATGTCTGTCTTCCTGCTGCTGGGGCAGGAAGACATGCAACAAGATCATCTAAAATTGGACCAAGCTGTTTAAATGAATCTTTTTAAGAATGGAGGATGAATATTACCTTAATTCACAGAAAAAAGTTATCACTGACATTGAAATCTTTACTACTAAAAAGTTATGTAGGCAATCATTTGGGGGCATTATTTAGATTATTTGCAGGGAATATATTTCCATTAATTAATTTTTATTTTATGGAGTTATACATTAGAACTTAACTTGTTATATGTTTGAAAGTTTGTCAAAGTAACAATTATTATCTTATGTATACAATGGCTTCCAGAATTTGCATCTATGTGTTATCATTTCTGTTTCCATACCTCATTCACTTTAAAACAAAAACTCACATCACTCACATAAGGAGATATGATCACTTTGTTTAATAGTGAAAGATCAGAAATAGAACAATTTTCAGCTAATGAAATCAGAGAAGACTGCCAATGTGTTTATAATAATTGAAAATTACAGTTTTAATTGATTTATCACTGAACAATCAATTTATATTGTTAAGTATAAAATGAAATGGATTGAAATATTTGAGGTTCTCATATAAGCAGTTAAAGAGTTACTAGTCAATCATACACTATTAAGTTGTGCATATGGGACATTGATACTTTGCTGTAAGGTAATCAATAATTACTTACGAGAATACATTTTGCCTCCATTTAATTTCAAAAGTCCATTTTAAGTAAACAGAGTGCAAAAAGAATTGTTCTGCTATAATGCAATTGCTATGGCATAAAATGTATAGAAAACAAAGATCGTTCCTTCACACTCTTTTACAACATTTATTTTTTAAGATTATTATCACAAGTCTGCCATAAGTACACTTGTCTGGTGTTTATCCAGCATTGCTCTTTGCCAAAAACAAAAAAATAAACAAACCTATGGATCATTCAGTTGACATATTCTAGAGGTGAGTTTTCTTGTCTTTTAGTGCTTGGACTTTCTAAGGATTATAACTATTGACTATGATAGAAAGAACCCCACAGTTTTCATAAATCCTACAAATGATTATTTCTCTCAGCAATAGCTTTCTAAACTGAATACCAAAGAACCTAACACTCATAATGTATGACATTGTAATCCATTAAAAATATAGTGACTCTAGGGGCTTCCCTCTTCCCTGGTGGCGCAGTGGTTGAGAGTCCGCCTGCCGATGCAGGGGACGCGGGTTCATGCCCCGGTCCGGAAAGATCCCACATGCCGCAGAGCGGCTGGGCCCGTGAGCCGTGGCCACTGAGCCTGCGCGTCCGGAGCCTGTGCTCCTCAGCGGGAGAGGCCACAACAGAAAGAGGCCCGCGTACCGCAAAAAAAAAATAAATAAATAAAAATAGTGACTCTGATATTGAGCTCCATGAGCTATTTGTACATCTGGGAGATTAATCCCTTGTCTGTTGTTTCATTTGAAAATATTTTCTCCCATTTTGAGTGTTGTCTTTTTTGTCTTGTTTATGGTTTCCTTTCCAGTTAAAAAATGGGCGGAAGACCTAAATAGACATTTCACCAAGGAAAACATACAGATGGCCAAGAGGCACATGAAAATATGCTCAACATCACTAATCATTAGAGAAATGCAAATCAAAACTACAATGAGGAATCACCTCACGCTGGTCAGAGTGGCCACTTATCAAAAAATTTGGAAACAATAAATGCTGGAAAGGGTGTGATGAAAAGGGAACCCTCTTGCACTGTTGGTGGGAATGTAAATTGATAAAACCGGTGTGGAAAACAGTGTGGAGGTTCCTTCAAAAACTAAAAATAGAACTACCATATGACCCAACAATCCCACTACTGGGCATATACCCTGAGAAAACCATAATTCAAAAAGAGTCATGTACCACAATGTTCATTGCAGCTCTATTTACAATAGCCAGGACATGGAAGCAACCTAAGTGTCCATCAACAGATGAATGGATAAAGAAGATGTGGAGCATATATACAATGGAATATTACCCAGACATAAAAAGAAACGAAATTGAGTTTGTAGTGAGGTGGATGGACCTAGAGTCTGTCATACAGAATGAAGTAAGTCAGAAAGAGAAAAACAAATACCGTATGCTAACATATATATATGGAATCTAAAAAAAAAAAAAAAAAAATTGTACCGATGAACCTAGTTGCAGGGCAGGAATAAAGAGGTAGACATAGAGAATGGACTTGAGAACATGGGGTGGGAGGGCGAAGCTGGGGTGAAATGAGAGTAGCATCGACATACATACACTACGGAATTTAAAACAGTTGGCTGGTGGGAAGCAGCAGCATAGCAAAGGGTATGGGCTTGTTGCTTTGGGATGACCTAGAAGGGTGGGATAGGGAGGGTGGGAGGGAGGCTCAAGAGGGAGGGGATATGGGGACGTGTGTATGCATATGGCTGATTCGCTTTGTTGTGCAACAGAAATTAACACAGCATTGTGAAGCAATTATTAATAAAGATCTATTCTTAAAAAATATCGTGACTGTATTTCAGTTAATGGTAAGAGTCTCCATTTCAGGTATTACTAATTGTGCTGGCGATATTTTGTTTCCTAAACATAAAGAAATGCAACAATTAGACAAAACAGTCTCATAAAGGGCTCATATACATGAATGACTGTCTTTCAGTTTTATATGATATTTTCATTTGTTAATGTAATATATCCAATGGCCTTTATGAATAAGAATTTGAAGGTCAATTTCTATCCACTCACTGTTCCTGACTAGCTACCTGAGCTTGAAGAAGTGAGCTGACCTCAGGAACTCTGTGAAATTATTCTAATGAAGGAGCTCTGAATATTCAGGCAGCCCAAATGAGGAGTTCAGCATTCCAATCTCATAGCAATGCCCCTTCAGCCTGACTGAGATATAATTCCCGTATATATCAGATTACTTTTAGTGTTCTCAGTTACCAGTTTTGTGATGTAGGAAATAAAGGAGAATCTGAACCCATGAGTGTTTAAAAATAAATAGAAGGTAGCTTGTATGTGCATTTGTGTGTATAAAGACTGCAGGCTTCATAGTTCTTTAACAGCATTTACTGTCCCAAACACACTCTTTTAATTCAACCAAGTATGGTCTTGACATAATGTTTTCTGTTATTGCTCAATGTATGTAAGAAGTTATGTACCATAGGAAGAGCAATTGTGCAGCTTACTTTTTTCATATACACAAATGTGTATGACATAATATTTGCCGTTTAGAACCCACTGAGTCATAGACTTTTGCATCATAAGTGCTTGTAATAATAGCATTGTCCAATGTCCTTATAGAAGTATAAGCCTTAGAGTTTCAGACACGTAAAGGACTTTTGATATCACAAGGTATGTTTCACTAATATTTACCATAAAAGAGAAACTACTTCCGGAGGGGTTAAGTCATTTGTAAAAGATCATAAGTACCTAGTGAACAAGCTTGCGTAATTCTTACATGTGTCCGTTAGAATATTACTATGTTGCATTTACCACTATCTTTTTCTTAAAGTTACAAAGCACTGAGCGGATTTTATATAAATTAGCAGGAAAATATTTGTGACCATGATGTTAAAGAAAAATAAGGCATAAATAATAAAATTCATATGTATCAAATCCATGAAAATGTAAAAAACATTGCTAATAACAGTATGCTGAACTTACCTAACATAAGTTGGTGATTGGGTAAATAAACTATGATCCCTTTTAAAATAGAACGAGAATGATAATATTGATCTGAATTATTTACTTTGGATGTGATTTCTCAAAATGCGGGCATATTTGCATTCTAAATCTTAATAATGCATGTTTGACTATTAAAATGAGATAATATATGTAAAAAGCACAGTGTCTGACATCAATTAGATATTTAACAAAACAGAAGATAATAATATAACATGTAAACGATTATCAGGGAACGGACTTTAGTCCTCAGTCTCCCCCAAACGTAGAGTCTTAACAAAAATATAACTAGTAATGAAAGGGGAACATACTTTATTTTTAACCCTTCTGAATGGGAAGAGCCAAGAATATCCACTTGAGAAGAGAGGAGGGGGGAAACTGTGCGTTAAAAGCAATCGGATCTCTTTGGTGAATGGACATTCTTTTACTGACAGAAGAGGGTGAAGCCAATACTGAGAAGCATGCCACAGCATAAGCACGTGCAAACTCTCCACAGTGATTTCAGCCTTCTGATGATAGTAAAACTTCACACTATTTTGGAGTAGTAAAATCTTGATAGAATTTTTAAGCTATTTGTCAAGCATGGCTTATTTAAATTTTCCTCAAAAACTGTTACTGTTTTATCACTGAGAACTCTAGAGAGATGCTCTAAAATAGACACAAATAAACCAGTCACAAATAAAAATACTTACCCGAGAAATACTGGCAGATGATCATTGATTTGTTATGATCCTTATAGTAGAAACTATTTCTTGATAATATTTACAAAATTCTCAATGGGTTTTAAACACATAATGTGCTCTGTTTAATTTAGCTGTAATGTCACTGGAGAACAGTGTGAAAGATGGTTTCCTGAATAGTTGATCTTTCTTTCAAACCTGTGTAGCTGACTTTATTTCTCTGCTATAGTCTTTAATGTAACTTTAAGGAAGGACATCTTAATTGTAAACCTCAAAATTGTGTACTAAGTAGAGGTTAGTCTTTGTCTCATTTAACAACAGGCAATATAATGATGAAAATTAGTTGAGAATCCATACTAACTATTGAACCAAAATTCATCTTGTCAGTCGAATTCCATATAGATATAATTTTAGAATATGTAAAGTATGGATTTGTATGACATTCCAAAATAATATTAGAATAAGAGCATGTGAGTGTCAAATAATCAATTAGAGACAGAATTGCAAGTTTCCAAACATTTCAATGTATGTCTCTATGTACACAGAAAAATGAGAGATTGGTTCTCATTGTAGTGCTCTGTGAACTAATGTAACTTCAGGTCACTGATATCATGAGGTTGGGATTGTTGTTTCAAACAGAAACAGGAACCGAATGCAAGAAATTAGAAGACGAAAGACTGTGTATATATTCTTGACAATGTAATAAACGGGTTCTGGCAAATAAGGTTACCAATTAGTCAGGAAGTCAGAGAATTACTAGCTGAGAATTGTTTGGTAAGATCAAATGAGGCCATAGCTCACACTTCAACTATTAGTGACCAAGAAATGTATTTACTATTCAGAATTTTTGTTATTTAATAATGAGTAAGTTATTGCTTCTATGATAATTTTCTTCTTAATATAGATTTTAAAATATTTAAGTGACCATAAGTTCCAGTAAGATAATATTGTAAGATGATTCCCATAAGTATCCAAGAAAAAATGTAGAGTTCCTCTAAGCAGATCTAGGCAACAAGTCCTGATGTAACCATATATCTACTTAAAACTCAGTAGTCTAGCAGACATTATGTCAAGGTTCTGAACCATGTGTCAGCCAATAACAATGAAAGAAGTGGCAAGCATCATCTTGAAAATTTTATTACATTATAAAAAGAAAACATGTTCCCAGTCAATAGTTGGAAAAAAAGCTAATTTCTACTATTTCAGATGTTATAATTTATGTACTACAAGGCAGTAAAGCATCAAAAAGAAAGCTATACTAAACTTATTTCAACTATAACAGAATTATATATATGATTTAAGATTATTCTGAAACACTAGGCCCCTCCATAAGAAGGAAGATGTGCACTCAGTATGCTTAAAATGCAAATATCATTTAAATGAACATCACACATCAGCTCTTAGAATAGAAATTCCCTTTTGCAACACAAAAGTACAAAACCTTGAGTTAATATGAGTATTCTGAGGAAAAATAAATGTAATAATTTCATATATAAAATAACAAGACATACTTTAGTTTGCTGAAAAAGAACATAGTTTGGGAATCCCTCAAAGGGCAGTTTTACATAATTCATTTGAATAAAATATACCAAGCAATATTTTTAAAAGTATGTCTTTTCATATTCTTCAGTAATACAGACGCTTACAGATGACCAAACAAGGAAAAAATTGTGTCAGTCAGTTGTGCGAAAATGTGAAGATTATATTTGGACTTAAGTAAGCAAAATTGCTATCATCAATCTAGCCACCCTCAAAAGTGTAACAATCCTTTCATCATTTCAGGAATACATGTAATCTTTGTAGCTTTCTCCACAGTTATATTTTAAAATTTATTTGTGTATAACTCAAAAAAACTCTAAAAAAAATTTTCCTGTGCCAAAAGAATGGAATCAAACAGGACAATTGTCAACAGGCACAAGAAAAATGCTCAACATCGCTAATAATTAGAGAAATGCAAATCAAAACTACAATGAGATACCACCAAACACGGGTCAGAATGGAAATCATTAAAAAGACTACAAACAACAAATGCTGGAGAGGGTGTGTAGAAAAGGGAATCCTGCTATACTGTTGGTGGGAATGTAAACTGGTGCAGCCACTATGAAGAATAGTATGGAGGTTCCTCAAAAAACTAAAAATAGAGCTGCCGTATTATCCGGCAATCCCATGGTTGGGCATATATCCAGACAAAGCTGTAATTCAAAGCAATACATGCACTCCTATGTTAATAGAAGCACTATTACGAGGGCCAAGACATGAAAACCACCTAAATACCCATCGACAGATGAATGGATAAAGAACATGTGAGATATATATATAATGGAATATTACTCAGCCATAAAAAGAATAATGCAATTTGCAGCAACATGGATGGACCTGGAGATCATCATACTAAGTGAAATAAGTCAGATAGAGAAAGACAAATACCATATGATATCACTTATATGTGGAATCTAAAATATAACACAAATAAACTTATCTACAAAACAGAAACAGGCTCACAGAGAACAGACCTGTGGTTGCCAAGGGGGAGAGGGGTGGGCAAAGGGATAAGTTAGGAATTTAGGATTAGCAGATAGAAACTACTACATACAAAATAGATAAACAACAAGGTCCTAAAGTGTAGCGCAGGCAAATATACTCAATATCCTGTGATAAACTACATGGAAAAGAAAATGAAAAAGAATGTGTGTATATATATATATATATATATATATATATATATGTATGTATGTATACAAAATTGAATCACTTTGCTGTACAGCAGAAATTAACACAACATAGTCAATCAACTATACTTCAATAAAATAAATTAAAACAAAACAAAACAAGGCAATTGTGCTTTGCTCCATTGTCGGGCTTGGACTACTACACCTTGGGGAAGGGATAGGTGGGCAAGGATGCCCAAAACACAGAATAAGAATGGAGAGACCAGAAGGCCTAACCCTGGCAAAATCTGTGAAGTTCTATCATTATGATTGGCAGGAGCACACACTGATGGAAACACCTGGTTAAAGGGTTACAATCTACTCAGGGTAATTTATTACCTCAGTGAGTACATTTCAAAACTGAAGATGGTCTTTATGGTGTAAAGAGCCTTCTTATGTCTGACTAGGATTGACTATGCCATACAAAAAGCTATCGCCAACTTTTAATATATAAATACATATTTTCTTGCTTTTTCAGAGAACATAAAGTGAGATAGCAGGGACTAGCTAGTTCAGTCTCTACAAAACATATTTTGAAAAGGTTCATATGCTAAATCATAGCTGTGACAGAACACCAACTCTTTTTTTTTTTAATTTTCTTCCTTCTAGTTTATTTTTAAACATCTTTGTTGGAGTATAATTGCTTTACAATCGTGTGTTACTTTCTGCTTTATAACAAAGTGAATCAGCTATACATACACATATATCCCCATATCTCCTCCCTCTTGAATCTCCCTCCCACCCTCCCTATCCCACCCCTCTAGGTGGTCACAAAGCACTGAGCTGATCTCCCTGTGCTATGCGGCTGCTTCCCACTAGCTATCTATTTTACACTTGGTAGTATATACAAGTCCATGTCACTCTCTCATTTCTCCCCAGCTCACCCTTCCCCTTCCCTGAGTCCTCAAGTCCATGGACAATGGTTGGTGGAGGAATTCAATGAGAACAACTCAGGGAATAAACAGAAAATTGTGCCGAAGTTTCCAAAAGCACTACTGAAGAAAGGAAATCTTGATGAAGAATCTTCAATGGCCTTGGGGAATTCCCAAAGGGTTCACAATGGTTTTAAAATCATGTTGAAGATTTTGAAGTCCCATTGTTTTCTCACTTTTAACTATAATTTCAAAGTAGCATCGTCTTTTTTTTTCCTTCTCCTATACTTACACAAATGTATAAAACTATGATCGTAAAATAGTCACTCCTTACCTTTGATTCTTGAACGTTCTTGACTTTTTTCCTGCTGGAAATAAAACAAAAATAGTTCAAAATTTGTAAGTATTTTACCAACAGGCTGATATAAAGTATCACTATAACTAAAGAATTGTCAAAATATTTTCTTGTACATATACCCAGGAGTTACCGTAACACAATTCTCAACTTAAAAAATACTTATGTTAAATCTTTTATCAAAGCAGTAATCATTCTTAGTGGACATAAATTTTTCTAAGAAACCAATACATTGTAAGAATATGGATTTATAAATAAATGCCTAATGAATAATAAATAAATCATTATGCCCTAAAAAGGTCTTGGTTCATTCCATTTAATTCCAATGACATCTTCAGAATTTGCTTTCAATGTCTCTATGTTAATCATAAAATTTTAGTGAGAAAAAAGGTTTAAAGGCAAACAGTGGATAATTCACTAAAAATAAAAAAAACACAAGAGATGTTTCAACAGTCTTTCCTTCAGTTTAGCTTAGAATTCACCCCTGTCTCGCTTCTCTGCGGCTAAAGTTGACAACAATTCTATTATTTATTCAAGGCTGCTTCAGTCAGACCTGTCTTTCAATTTGACATACTCCTTATTAGTTACCAGGCAACCCCAGAAGAATTAGCTTGCTTTCAAGTTTTTAAGTAGAAATTGTGCACTCTATAACTTCTCGATTCATATTCAAGCACAGTTTACTCTGTCTAAAAGTTTCAGGGTATCATACTAAAAATAATTTTGAAATATGTTCCTAACAAAATGTCTCACACATACAGAGAACTGCAGAATTGTATGAATGCCAATAAATTTTGGTAAAATTTATAAACACATTAAAAAATATAAAGAACTTATTTTGCAGCAAGCACTCATCCCAGAGTCAGATTATGATAATAAAAATGCATACTGGCAAACGTATATTTACTGAAACAGCCAACCCTACGTATAATTCTATTAGACTAAAACTTTGTACTCTGTCTCTTATTCTAACACATCCAGGCTTTGTGACTAAATTATGTACTGTCCTTTGTTAATTAATTGATTTTTTCCAGTTCTGATGTATTTTTAATTCAGAGTATTTATTGTTCATTTAAACTAAAATTTAAATATGAAGTACAAATTTATGTATATTATATACATAAATATAAATTCCTTGCTTTAAAAGTACATTATTTTTTCATAATTTTAGGTCAAGCTGGTTTAAATTTTCCAAGTGGGTATTGAGGAAGAGAAAAATCTGTGTCTCTCTCCTCATCTTTTGCCATTTTCTCATTCATTTACTCATTCATTCTTTCAACAAATTTGCACAGATCACTTCTATGTGCCAGACACTGCTCCAAGTGATAAGACTATGAAGGATGAAAAAACCGACAAAAAATTATGTCCTTTTGGAACCTAATTATTACATAAATGGTAATAAATTATATTTAGAAAAAGATATACCCTAAAAGGAGTTATTTTGTAGTGAATGACTGCAATTTTACACAGGTGTATAATGTTAAATAATGTTTGAATAAAATTCTGAGTGAGATGAGATGATATAACTGGGGAAAACATGTTTTAGGAGAGAAAAACAACTGCAAACTTCCTGAGATACAGGAGGTCTTGGCATTGTCAAAAATACCAAGGAAACCTGTGTAACAGGACAGGCTGAGTGAGGGGAGTTTTATAGGAAGTTCAATCAAGGAGGCAACAGGGGCAGAAAGACTAGCACTGAGGTCCCTGCTTATTTCTTTGGTTTTTGCACTGAGAGAGCTGAAAAAGACATTGAGAGTTTCTTCTCCGATGACTAACATTATCTGAGTTACATTTCAGTAGAATCATTCTGGCTATTGAGAATAGTTTGAACAAGGGAAGGACAAAATTAGAGGGACCAGTAGAGAAGGTATTGCAGGAATCCTGGTGGGAGGTGATAATGGCTCAGAAAGGTGTGGTGTCAGTGGAGTTGGAATATCAGTTAGAGCTGGAAAGGTTTGTTGATAGAATAAGTGTTGGGTGTGAGATACAGTGCATAAAAAGGTGATCTCAAGTGTCTAAGCCAGTAGAAGAATGGCATTACCTCTAAGATAAGGAAGATGGCCAAATAAGAAACACTTTTATCCCTTCTTGCCTTGCCTTCTGGTAGTGTCCCGCTTTGTTCATTTTCCTCTTGTCTGGCTACCCCTGTTCTATCTCCTGTACCGATTCCTTCTTGTTTCCTCAATTTCTAACTACTAGTTTCCTAGACACTGAGCCCTTAACTTTCTTCTATACATCTCATTCCTTTGGTGATCTTTTCTACTCTTCTGGCCTTAAGTGCCATACTTTTCCTAAGGACTCTCAAATTTATATCACTAGCTAATCCTCAACATTTTACTACAGATTCAAAGATTCAGCTTTACTTATTTTTTTAACATCTTTATTGGAGTATAACTGCTTTACAATGGTGTGCCAGCTTCTGCTTTATAACAAAGTGAATCAGCTATACATATACATATATCCCCATATCTCCTCCCTCTTGCGTCTCCCTCCCACACTCCCTATCCCACCGCTCTAGGTGGTCACAAAGCACTGAGCTGATCTCCCTGTGCTATGCAGCTGCTTCCCACTAGCTATCTATTTTGCATTTCGTAGTATATATAAGTCCATGCAACTCTCTCACTTCATCCCAGCTTACCCTTCCCCCTCCCTGTGGAATCTAAAAAGAAAAAAAAATGTTTATGAAGAACCTATGGGCAGGACAGGAATAAAGACGCAGAGGTAGAGAATGGACTTGAGGACTCAGCTTTATTTTTGACATCTCTGCTTGATTATCTAATAACAGCTTACCTATCATGTCTAAAACTAAACTTCTGATCTTCCCTGACTTCTTCGATCATCTTTCTCATCTTCTTCATCTCTCCATCTGCCTTGTTGTTTAGACACTTAAAATAATCCTTCTCTGTCTCTTAAGAGTAAAGAGCCGGACATTTTCATGGGTTTGATATTTGACTGTGACTTTACTTTGAATATCACTCTGAGGATGCAAAGTAGGGTGATGGTCAAAATACCTGGAACTTATGGAAGATATTTTAACAAGTTTCATAAATTTAGAAATCACCAGCCTATGTATAAATCATCAGTACTGCATCTGGAGAACATATAATAGAGTTGAATGATCTAGAACTGAATATTGTAAACAATATAAGAAAAATATAAAGTCGAATTAGCCAACAAAAGAGAATGCAAGGATAGACAAATCATAGGAGAACAAACAGGAGAGCATGGAATCATGGAATACTAGGGAATATATTATGTAAGTGTGAGATTTTCAATAGTATAGAATTATTATGACTGCTCTAGTAAAATTAGATCTAAGGCAATGCCCTTCAGATGAACTGACATATATGGAATCACTGATTTAAAAGAAAGCACATTTTTGATGGTGCTTGGACTTGGAAGTAAAACTGAAGTCATTCATTGAAGGAGAGGGTAATTGAGAAATATATGAAGTGGTAAAAATGGAATGAGAGAAACACAGCTGGGAAAGAAAGGTCTGGGATGGTGTGTAGCTGAAGAGTGAAGGGAGGTCCACAGAGGTATAGTGTTTGTTTTGCTCACTTGTCTTTTTGTTTTATTTTGTATAAATTTATAATATATTATTTACATAAGTGAGAATTGAGAAAGTCTAAATGATAGGAGATACATAGTAGAAATGGAGAGGATTAAGATAAAAGGGAGAGATGATTAGACTAACTTTATAAGGTTATTGAAAAAGTAGATGTGATAAAGAACATAAGTGGGGAAAAAATTTAGTTAGAAAGACCACCAGTTCCTCTAATGTAACCGGTGGGCATAGGAAGGCATGGTTATAAATGCAGGAGTTTTGTAGGTTTGATATGATGAATTAAACATGTTCAATCTGTGATGATTTATTTTCTTTATGTAATAGAAGGAAAGTCTGCTGAGTGGTGAAGTAGGATGGCTTGTCAAAAATTTGTGGAGATAGCGCAGATTTTAAATGCACTGGTTTTTGTGAGGTCAATCGAGTAAAACAGTTTGGTGTTTTTGAAATCCTAACTGAGTTTTGCTATCATAAATATACAGTGACTTATTTTAACTATAGTCAAATAGGCTTAGCACTCACTGATATTTATTTTATTATTTTCTTAACACTCAATTCTCTATTTGTACAATTGTATGTAATTATAAATTACCAATGAAATATCCTTAAAAATTTTACAAATGGTAAATGTTTAAGAAGCCTGCATTTATAGAAGATAAATTAATTATTAATTTAATTTATGGACTGAGAAGAGTAGGAACAGACTTGTAATGTAGGAAGGTAAAAGGGATAAACTACCTCATTCATTCCTAAACTTGTATTAGAACCCTGTCAGTGTGTGTGTGTGTGTGTGTGTGTGTGTGTGTGTGTGTTTATACACATATATGTATAATTTAGGATTTTCAAAGTAATAACCGTTCCAATTTGTTTCTATCACTAAAATATCGCATTGTTCACTAAGCAATATGTATTATCCACAATTTTATTTTACAAACTATCACTTTATATTTTAAATGTTAATTTTTAAATGAGGAAATGTTAAGAAGAAAACTATAATTATTTAATTATGTGATAAGTCTTAAGAGGTCAGAAAAATTTTTTACCCTGTCTGCATGACACTTTTGAGAACCATTCTTACATTATGAAAACTTAGGTCTTGTCCATAATAGAAGAAGTGCCAATCTCTTGGTATATCTCAATTTTAATATTCTTCCAAAACGTTTTCTGACAAAGTGGTCTTGTCTTAAAATAAGAAATATATATTTGGCTATGTATCAAAGCTAAATCAAAGCAGACGATTCACGTTTTACTTCATACCACACCATTTCTTGGAAGAATCCCAAAGTGCTATCTTTATTACATAAATAGACTACATGAAATCCAGCTCAATAGTAGAAATGGGCAAACAGATCCTTTCAGACAGTATGTTAAAGATTAGCAAAGACAATCTGGACAGAAGTATGGATTCAGAAGAAATACATGATTGTAAGATATGATTTCTTAAATATTAAACAAAATACAACATAATGAGTGGAGCATAGCTAAGCCAGGGTAAAATTAAGTCAAGTTGGAAGCAGTAATTTTTAAAATGAGATGTGGTGGTCCTAAAATATCTAAGCAAACTAAAATATAGCCAAATAACATCAATGCACAGCAACCTGTGCAGAATTTTTTTTTTTTTTTTTGCGGTACACCGCCCTCTCACTGTTGTGGCCTCTCCTGCTGCGGAGCACAGGCTCCGGACGCGCAGGCTCAGCAGCCATGGCTCACGGGCCCAGCCGCTCCGCGGCACGTGGGATCTTCCCGGACCAGGGCATGAACCCGTGTTCCCTGCATCGGCAGGCGGACTCTCAACCACTGCACCACCAGGGAAGCCCATGTGCAGAATTTAAATGGGCAGAATGTTATCACTCTAGAAGATATTATTAAGAATGTTTCTTATCTAGTATTTGGATTTGGGTATGACATTTATTAATATCTGATGATGGCTATATTATAAAAATGTATGTCTTATGATCAAACACTAAAACTGAATATCTGGCTATGACAACTTCAAGCATAATTTATCTTGTTTCTTCCTTCTGGCTGTGAATCACATGCTCTCTGGGAAGAGAAGAAACCACCTGAATCCTGAGTGCATCATGTCCATCATAACAGCATTGAGTTATAATCAGACTATCAGTGAACTGTCCTCCCATTCCATGTTATAAAGCTTAAATCACTTTAAGGAAAAGGCATGAAGTCTATACAGGTAATACCCACGGATACATTTTTTTTAATTGCATATGTATGATATTAGAATAATGAGACTCCTTATATGCCCTTTGGTCAATACTAGGAATCCCACCGGCTTCCCTTTACACAGAGGGGTGTAGAATGAAACAGGTGCAGCTAGAATTAAATTGGTTCCTTAGAAAAGTAAACAGATTGTCTCTCCGTCTCATTTAATCTTTCATTGGAATACACATGATAATAACCAGTCTATACTATCAATACATGAAGGAAGTAGGGTTCATCAAGGGTGTAAAATGCAAGAGTCTTCCCTCCTTTAATACAAGAGTAATGAAGAAAAGATTTCTGGGTTGCTATGGTTTTTCCTCAGCCCCATGTGACTCAGTTTGCATTTGGCCATTAATTAAAAGCTATGGTAAGCCCATGATAATTACTACCTAGATAATTAACATGATAATATCAGAAAGTTGTTGTCTTCTTAAGGAGACCCCTTTGTTTCAAACATAATGTTTCCTTTGGTTGAATTGGTGGCATAGGCTAAGAGAATATAGACTTCACCTCTTTAAAGTTAGGAGGGAGAAAAGGTATTTTTATTTATTTATTTTTCTTTGCCAATAGTTTGTAATGAAGCACACTCAAACTGTGTTTAGGTTGGTCGTGTGCTGCAAAAAGTAACTTCTGTCATGGGATGTAAGACAAATCAAATTTATGGAAGAGTTTTCCAGGCATATTGAATAAAGCCCACAATGAATCAATTAACTTAAAATTTAAAAATTAACAAATGATACAACGAAGTCTGTAGTAACCAGAAGTGATGTGTCCTAGATGAGGTAATCTTCCTCCCAATTCATATGATCCCCACTTGTTCTTGAAGTAAATCGATGCCATCAGTCACCAAAGGTGGCTTTATGTATATACACAGTAGTGCTATACAAGCTCAGGTAAACGTATGCAATTTTAAACTCATGACTAAAGGTCAATAGATTCTAACAGTGAAAACAGTCAATGGATGGAAAGGAAGCATATATAAATATAAATTTTGGTGACAAACATAAAGATTATTCATTTTAGAAGGCCGCCTAGTTTAAATTCCTTCTCAGAGTTCTTCCCTTCTCTTCGATGTAAATAATAGTTTCCCAGACAAATACCAACCAACAAAATTTGTGAATTGCTAATTTGCAGTGGAGTGCTCATGTTCAATATGTATTTGTTTAACATTTCCATGTGCTAGGTGGTAAAAATATAAAACATTAAATGTTTTTATGATATTTATTAGAGCTATTCAGTAATATAGATTGTAAACTCATGGAAATTGGGAATAGAAGACTTTCAGTGGAGCTGGTCCACCACAATCTTGTAACAAATCTCTTCTACGCCATTCTGATGCATGCATACCCATGAACACACTAGCTCTCTCCCCCAGGCCTTCAATGCACACACTCACGCACACACACATATGTACATACATTTCCTCAAACATATTTTGTTGGTGGCAATTTAGTTATAAAATGTCTGGAAAATAAGAGATATCACAATCATAATGCAGTGTATCTAGCCTCCTAAATCTTGGGTTTATCAATGTATTTTTAATAAACTGTAATGGTGAATTTTCAGTCTTACTACATTTAATCACATTCCTCTTATCTTTTAAGATCGTTCCCTTTGGAATTTAAGCCATGTTTCTGATTTACTTTTTTAAGTTTTTTAAAATTAATTTTTATTGGATATAGTTGCTTTACAGTGTTGGATTAGTTTCTACTGTACAGCAAAGTGAATCAGCTATACGTATACATATATCCCTCTTTTTCGGATTTCCTTCCCATTTAGGTAACTGCAGAGCATTGAGTAGAGTTCCCTGTGCTATACAGTAGGTTCTTATTAGTTATCTGTTTTATACATAGTATCAATAGTGTATATATGTCAATCCCAATCTCCCAATTCATCCCAACCCCCGTTACCCCCTTGGTGTCCATATGCTTTTTCTCTCTGTCTGTAACTCTATTTCTGCTTTGCGAATAAGATCATCTACAATTTTTCAAGATTCCACGTTTCTGATTTAATATCACCTTTGCAACAAGCCCCAATCCCTATCCATTCTTTCTAAAACAACACCCCCATTATTATTTGATTTTCTTAACTTTTTGTTCATTTTTCACATAAGGTACCACTTCCTGGGATAATATGTATTTATTTGCACATGATATGTTCCCGTTACTGGAGTATATTTCCCACACATCTTAACTGGTATATCCACAGTGTCTAGAAAAGCATCTACAAGAGAGTGAGCACCATTCCTAATACAGTGTCTGAACTCTAGAATTTAACAGCCTAGTGAAGAAGAAACAGGTAAAACACAACATGTGAAATAAAACGTGACATTCAATAGTGTAATTGTGTAGAAAATCTACAGGGAAAGGTCAAGGGAGCAATGCATTTTGTCTTAACTGAGGCAGGTGAACGGAAGCTTTGTGAGTGTGGAGAACTAGGGATACACAGAGAGAAGAAGAGGTTGTAAGAATAATTACAGAATTATTAATTAAGAATAATTGCTGTAGCTGATCTCTACAGCAAAAGGAAGGAGAAGATTCTGTGCAGAAGACATAGCACGAAAGAAATTAAGGATCAATGAGGTTGCACGGTAAGACTGCAAAACTGCAGACAGTGTTCATGGTAGTGCAGAGTTGGTATGGTAAACACTAAATACAGTTGGGCAACTAGTAATTTTCAGCTTTTTATGACATGAAAGTAATTTTCTTAATTTTTTAAAGAAATGTCATCAGATATATTAATAGTCTAACAAACATATAACATATGATAAACATATGTTAAATTTGATGTTAATAGTCTAACATTTAACATATGTTAAAATTTGATAAAATATTTGCTATGATATATATATATATATATATATGAGAGAGAGAGAGATCTAGCTCTATATAGACATTCAAAGTACAAGCTATAAAAGCTATAGACTGTCAAACTACAGCTGTTTCTCTTTTGGCTTAATTTGTTGGTGTGATGTCATTAATTCTGAAGTCAAAGAATAGATATATATAACTGAATCACTTTGCTGTACACCTGAAACTAACACAACATTGTAAATCAACTATACTCCAATATAAAATAAAAAGTTAAAAAAATCGTAGTTGCTTCTTATTGTAGGTTCATATTATATTTGATATTTTTATGGGATTTTAAGGAGAAAAGAGAACTTGTTATTGGATTGATGGATAGCAATATAAAACTTAGAAAGACTGCCAATTAATAACTACCATTTATTATTGAGAATATACTTTGTCAATAAACTATATCCTGCAATGAAGAAACTATAAATACTTATAGCCAGGTATCCCAGGTAACCCCAAACTGATATGAGATACTCTTGGCACAGGTAACCATGGGACGTTTTGAGGAAGATAAGAACAGTGGTCAGTAGCATGGAGTCTAAGCATCAACGCACCAGTTGACTCCCAATAGGCAGAGAGACCATTTGCAAGGGTCAATGAAAAGAAAACTGAGGCTTGAGGAATGCAAGGAGAAGAAGGAGAATTAGTAGGAGGAGAAGAAGGAGATGGAGAGGAAGAGAAGGAATAGGAGGAGGAGAAGCTGGGAGATTAAAACACTCATATCGGTTTTACTAGGTGGCAAGCAATTTTTAAGTTGTTTACATATATTATCTCATCTGAGGTGACCAAAAGTCACAGTCTAGCTTCCCCTACTTGCATTTTCAAACTGTAAGTTCATGAAGTTCTCTAGGGGGTGATGACCATGACAGAAGTATTTTCAAGCAAATATGATTACATGAGACCTGAGCCCAAACCTGAGTTAAACTGCCCTTATAAAAAGGTGAGCTGCCCAACTGAGATCTTCCTAGAAAAGGTAGAAGAATATTTGATAGAATTTTCATTGATGCTTAGCCAGGTAGGTGGTAAGAGCTATTGTAATATCAGCTTAATTTTCACCAAAAGGTAAGTGAGACCTTTGGCATGGTTTACAATTGTTTACTTTTTTCAACTTTATTGAGGAATAATTGACAAAAATAATCGTATATATTTAAGGTATACAACCTGATGGTATTATAAATATTTTCAAAAACACACACAGTGTGGAATGATTACCAAAATCAAGATAATTAACACATTGATCATATTACATGGTTAATTCTTTTTGGGTGTGGTGACAATGTTTAAGATCTCTCAGCAACTTTCACGTACAGTCATTAGTTGGTATCTGCAGGGACTGGGTTCAGGACCTCCAAGGATACCAGAATCCATGGGTGCTCAAGTTCCTTATATAAAATGGCATAGTAGAGGTGGCCCTCCATATCCATGGGCTCCACATCTGCAGATATGGAGAGACCACTGTATACAATATGGGGTTGTTATTATTAAATATAGTCAATGTACTGTACGCTTAGACCCTCAGACTTATTCTTCCTGTAACTTCTTATGATTTCTTTTAAATTTGTACCCTTTGACCTGCATCACCCCATTTCCCTTCCCCTCAACACTTGCAACCACCATTCTATTCTTTGTCTCTATGAAATTGACTTTTTAAAAATATTCCACATATTGGTGATACTATACAGCATGTGTCTTTCTCCATCTGGCTTATTTCACTAAGCATAATGATCTCCAGTTTCATTAGTGTTGTCCCAAATGGCAGTATTTCCATGTTTTAATGGCTGAATACTACTGCATTTTCAATATCTATTCGTCTGTCCATTGACACTTAGGTTGCTTCCATGTGCTGGCTATTGTCTAATGCTAAAAGAACATAAGGGTGCAGATATCTCTTCCAGATAGTAATTTCTTTTCCTTCAGATATATACCCAGAAGTGGGAATTCTGGATCATACGGTAGGTTTATCTTAATTGTTTTGAAGAAAAACTCTACCATTTTCTATAATATCTGTAGCAATTTACATTCCCATCGACAGTGCACTAGGGTTCCCTTTTCCCCACTTCTTCTTAAACACTTGTTACCTTTTGTCTTTTTGATAATAGCCATTATAACAGGTGGTGAGATGATACCTCATTGCACTTTTGATTTGCGCTTCCCTGATGATTAGTGATGTTGAGCACATTTTTATGTATTAGTTAGCCATTTGGATATATTCTTTGGAAAAATGTCTATTTAGCTATTTTTCCTATTTTTAATTGGATTATTTGCTTGTTTGTTATTGAGCTGTATAAGTTATTTATATTTTAAACTAACCGCTTATCAGATACATGATTTGTAAATATTTTCTCTCATTCTGTAGGCTGCTTTCTAATTTATTGATTGTTTCCTTTGCTCTGCTGAAAGTTTTTTGTTTGATTTAGTCCCACTTATTTTTGCTTTTGTTGCTTACGATTTGGAGTCATTTCCAAAAAATAAATACTTTTTTCCTATGTTTTCTTCCAGCAGTTTTACCATTTCAGATCTTACAAGTAGGTCTTTAATCCATTTTGGAGTTAATTTTTATGAGTGTTGTAAGATAGAGTTCCAGTTTTAATCTTCTGCATGTGGATACCCAGTTTTCCTAGCACCATTTACTGAAGAGGCTATCCTTTTCCCATTGCATGTTCTGGGTGCCCTTGTCAAAAATTAGCTGACCTTGTATGTGTGGCTGATTTATGGGCTCTTGATTCTGTTCCACTGGTCTACGCACTTCCTTTTATTCCAGTACCATATTATTTTGATTACCTAAGTTTGAAATATAATTTGAAATTAGGTGTGAAGCCTCCTGCTTTGTGCTTTCTTCTCCAGATTGTTATGGCTCTTTGGGGTCTTTTGTGGTTTCATTCAAATGTCGGGATAGATTTTTTTTCCATTGGTGAAAAATGTCATTGGAATTACAGGCACTGAATCTGTTATCTCATTGGGTAATATGGACATGTTCACAAGATTAATTCTTCTAATTCAAGAACGTGGGATATCTTTCCATTTATTTGTATCTTCTTCAATTTCTTTCATCTGTATCTCATAGTTTTCAGTGCATAGGTGTTTCACTTCCCTGGTTTAGTGTTTTTGATGCTATTGTAAATGGGACTGCAAGGTTTCTGCTAGGGAATCTGATGATAGCCGTTCTCTTTGGGGTTCCCTTGTATTTGATGAGTCTTTTTTTCTCTTACTGCATTCAAAATTCTTTCTCTGTGTTTGATTTTTGAGGGTTTGATTATAACGTGTCTTGGTGAAGATCTCTGAGTTGAATCTATTTGGGGATGTTTGAGCTTCATGTACCTGGATGGCTATATCTCTTCCCAGATCTGGAAAGCTTTCAGCCATATTTCTTTAGATAAGTTTTCTGTCCTTTTCTCCATCTCCCTCTTCCTTCTGGGACTTCTATAATGCAAATATTGTTTTTCTTAATGGTGCGCCATAATTCACCTAAGCTTTCTTTACTCTTTTTCATTCTTATTCTTTTTTCTCATCTGATTCAATAATATCAAGAGATGTCTTCAAATTCACATATTCTTTCTAATGCTTGATAGAGCCTGGTATTTAAGCTCCCTGTTTCCTTTTTCATTTTTAGTCACTGTTTTTTTTTTTTTCAGCTCCAGATGTCTGGTCAGTTCTTTTTTTTTATGATTTCTATCTCTGTGTTGAACGTCTCGTTTTGTTCATGCATTCTTTTACTAGTTCATTGACTCCTTTGTCTGTGCTCCCTTAAATCTCACTGAGCTTTCCTTAAAATAATTATTTTGAATTATTTTTTAGGTATCTTGCAGATCTCCATTTCTCTGAGGTCAGTTACTGGAAAATTATTGTGTGCCTTTGGTGGTGTCATGTTTCCTTGCTTTTTCACGTTTCTGTTGCTTTACATTGATGTCTGCTTATTTGATTGAGCAGTCCTCTCTTCCAGACTTTTCAGACTGGATTTAATGTGGAAATATTTTCACCTGAAGGTATCTACAAGAGTGCTGGCTGGGTGGGGTGCAGTGTCTTTGGTTCCAAGGAGGTCACATGAAACTCCATCAGTCTAGGTTAATGTTGGCAAAGAGAGTGGGTGGTCTTCTGTGGCTGAGACTACAGAGGTTCTGTGAGTGGCTGTGGCAGCTAGAGCTATTGCAGTCCGCAGAGGTGAAGGCTGTTAGAGTCCTTCTGTTCCTTTTTGCCCATGGGAGGATATTCTCTCCAAGAGATCCCTCCTGGTGCCAGGGCTGACACTCTACTCTCAGAATAGCAGTGGAGCCAGGACCCTCGGATCAGGTGCACATTAAACTTCCACAGTGCCTGGATCTTGGGGCACAGATGCACTTGCAGCAGTGGTGGTGTCAGTGTCTAAGGTGCAGGAGTGTGAAAATCTCCTATGGAACTGGGGTCTGGGTCTCTGGGGCTCACTGCGTTGACTCAGGCTGCAGAGGATGGGAGAGGATGCAGCAGTAGCAAGGCCCTGGGTTGACAGAGTACAGTGGTGGCTTGTGCCTAGGGAACAGAGGGCAGTAGCTGCATGCTCTGAGGGTGGAGGATCAAGTCCTGACTCTAGTCCCAGGAGGGATTGCAGAACAGCAGCAACTCAGCACCAGTGATAGCAAGCAAGTCAAAGTCACAACTTAGAACTCTGGGCACAGAGCCATAGCAGTGCAGCCTGGTGATGGTGGGTCAAAGCTGAAACATGATCTGGGTTAGTCACAGAACAGCAGCGGCTTGGACCCAGTGACGGTGGGACAAAGTTGCAACTTAGAAGCCCAGTGGCCACACAGAGCTACAGCAGTGCAGTCACAGTGATGGTGGATCAAAGCCTTGACTTAGAACTTGGGCAGGGGGTGGGGGCAGAGCAGCAGCAGCTCTGGTCCTATAGATAGTGAGGCACTGTGGTGTTCCAATCCTGGAGAGCAGGGCAAAGCAGTGAGGCAGTGAGTGGGGCCCCTGTGTGTAGGTCTCACTACAGACATCTCTAGCTCCAGAGGAGATGAACAGGCAGGAACTCTGGGCAGCTCCATCAGCTGGGTTTAGTATTCACGAAGACTGTGGGGGTCTTCAGTAGCAAAGGCTGCAAACATCCATGGCAGTGAGGCTTGCATGGGATAAAATACCTCCAAGGGATAACTCTTGGTGCTGAGCTGCTCTGGATTGGGGTAAAGGGTGATGCAGGTAAAATGTTCCCTATGTTTTTCTGTGCAGTGATCCTGAGACTTTTAGCTTCACAGGATTTCTGCTGCCCTTTATTATGATACAGAACTTTCCCAGAGCTACTTTCATCAGTTTGCAGTTGTTATTTATTGGTTTTGTTGTGTTTCTGGGGGAGACTACATCTAGCCCTCCATCTTGCTGACAGAACCTCCTGTTTACAATCGTTGTCAAAGTCTCTTCCCTCAAAAAATTTACAATATACACTAAGGACTGAAACGTATGCAAGATATAAAAAAAGTAAAATCCCAGGATAGTTTACAGATGACATTCAATAACATATTACAGACAAGATACAATTTTGTGGTCAGTAATTCATCTGGTCTACCCACTGCTGTTAATATTGTTTTCACCCCCTTTAGGAAATGCATTTAGTAGTACACACATGCATACTTAAATCTGACAATTAAAACCTTATTGAATCTATAAGTATGTTATTTTCTTTCTTTTTTACTCGATCTTTATTGGAGTATAATTGCTTCACAACACTGTGTTAGTATCTGTTGTACAACAAAGTGATTCAGCCATATGCATACATATATCCCCATATCCCCTCCCTCATGAACTTCCCTCCCACCTTCCCTATCCCACCTCTCTAGCTCATCGCAAAGCACTGAGCTGATCTCCCTGTGCTCTGCTGCTGCTTCCCACTACCTCCCTAACATGGGAAAGGAAACTGTCACCCAAGTCCAGGAAGCAAAGAGAGTCCTATACAGGATAAACCCTAGGAGAAACACACCAAAACACATATTAATCAAACTAACAAAAATTAAATTCAAAGAAAAAATATTAAAAGTGGAAAGGGAAAAACAAAAAAATATATACAAAGGAATACCCATAAGGTTGTCAGCTGATTTTTCAGCAGAAACTCTGCAGGCCAGAAGGGAGTGGCAGGATATACTTAAAGTTATGAAAGAGAAAAACCTACAACCAAGATTACTCTACCCAGCAAGGGTCTCATTCAGATTTGCCAGAGAAATCAAAAGCTTTTCAGATAAGCAAAAGCCAAGAGAATTCAGTAGCACCAAACCAGCTTCACAACAAATGCTAAAGAAACTTCTCTAGGCAGGAAACACAACAGAAGAAAAAGACACACAAAAACAAACCCAAAACAATTAAGAAAATGGTAATAGAAGCATATATATCAATAATAACCTTGAATGTAAATGGATTAAATGCCCCAACCAAAAGACACATACTGGCTGAATGGATACAAAAACAAGACCCATATATATTCTGTCTACAAGAGACCCACTTCAGACCTAGGGACACATACAGACTGAAAGTGAGGGAGTGGAAGAAGATATTCCATGCAAATGGAAATCAAAAGAAAGCTGGAGTATCAATACTCATATCAGATAAAATAGACTTTAAAATAAAGGCTGTTAAAAGAGATAAGGAAGGACACCACATAATGATCAAGGGATCAATCCAAGAAGATATAACAATTATAAATGTTTATGCACTCAACATAGGAGCACCTCAATACATAAGGCAAATGCTAACAACCATGAAATGGGAAACCAACAGTAATGCAATAATAGTAGGGGACTTCAACAACCCACTTACTCCAATGGACAGATCATCCAAACAAAATAAATAAGGAAACACAAGCTTTAAAAGACACAATAGACCAAATAGATTTAATTGATATTTATAGAACATTCCACCCGAAAGTGGCAGAATACACTTTCTTTTCAAGGGTACACGGAACAGTCTCCAGGGTAGATCACACCTTGGGTCACAAATCAAGCCTCGGAAAATTTAAGAAAATTGAAATTATATCAAGCATCTTTTCTGACCAGAGTGTTATGAGATTGGAAATCAATTACAGAAAAAAAAACCTGTAAAAACCACAAATATGTGGAGGCTAAACAGTGTGCTACTAAATAACCAAGACATCACTGAAAAAATCAAAGAAGAAATAAAAAAGTACATAGAAACAAATGACAATGAAAACACAATGACCCAAAACCTATGGGATGCAGCAAAAGCAGCTCTAAGATGGAAGTTTATAGCAATTCAATCTCACCTCAACAAACAAGAAAAATCTCAAATACACAATCTAACCCCACACCTAAATCAACTAGAGAAAGAAGAACAAAGAAAATCCAAAGTTAATAGAAGGAAAGAAATCATAAAGATCAGAGCAGAAATAAATGAAATAGAAACAAAGAAAACAATAACAAAGATCAATAAAACTAAAAGCTGGTTCTTAGAGAAGACAAACAAAATTGATAAACCCTTAGCCAGACTCATCAAGAAAAAAAGGGAGAGGATGCAAATCAATAAAATTAGAAATGAAAAAGGAGAAATCACAACTGACGCCACAGAAATACAAAAGATTGGGCTTCCCTGGTGGCGCAGTGGTTGAGAGTCTGCCTGCCGATGCAGGGGACACGGATTCGTGCCCCAGTCTGGGAAGATCCCACATGCCGCGGACCAGCTAGGCCCATGAGCCATGGCCGTTGAGCCTGTGCGTCCAGAGCCTGTGCTCTGCAAGGGGAGAGGCCACAACAGTGAGAGGCCCACATACTGCAAAAAAAATAAAAAAGTAAAAAAAAAGAAATACAAAAGATTATAAGAGACTACTACAAACAGCTATAGGCCAATAAAATGGACAGCGATGAAGAAATGGGCAGATTCTTGGTGAGGTGTAATTGTCCAAGACTGAACCAGGAAGAATTAGAAAATATAAACAGACCTATCACAAGTAATGAAATTGAAACTGTAATTAAAAATCTTCCAACAAACAAAAGTCCAGGACCAGATGGCTTCACAGGTGAAATTTATCACACATGTAGCCAAGAGCTAAAACCAATTCTTCTCAAACTCTTCCAAAAAATTGCAGAGGGAGGAACACTCCCAAACTCATTCTACGAAGCCACCATCACCCTGATACCAAAACCAGAAAAACATATCACAAAAAAAGAAAATTATAGACCAATAACACTGATGAACATAGATACAATAATCCTAAACAAATACTAGCAAGCAGAATCCAACAACATATTAAAAGGATCACACACCATGATTGAGTGAGATTTATCCAAGGGATGCAAGGATTCTTCAATATATGCAAATCAATCAATGTGATGGACCACATTAATAAGTTAAGGAATAAAAACCATATGATCATCTCAGTAGATGCAGAAAAAGCTTTTGACAAAATTCAACACCCATTTATGATAAAAAAAAACTCTCCAGAAATGGGCATAGAGGGAACCTACCACAACGTAATAAAGGCCATATATGACAAACCCACAGAAAAAATCATACTCAATGGTCCAAAACTGAAAGCATTTACACTAATGCTTGTCAGGAAAAAGACAAGGGTGTGCACTCTCAATACTCTTATTCAACATTGTTTTGGAAGTCCTACCCACAGCAATCAGAGAAAAAAGAAATAAAAGGAATACAAATTGGAAAAGAAGAAGTAAAACAGTCACTGTGTGCAGATGACTTGACACTATATATAGAATATCCTAAAAATGCCACCAGAAAACTACTAGAACTAATCAATGAATTTGGTAAGGTTGCAGGATACAAAATTAACACACAGAAATCTGGTATTTCTATACATTAACAATGAAAAATCAGAAGGAGAAATAATCCTATTTACCATCATAACAAAAAGAATAAAATACCTAGGAATAAAGTTACCTAAGGAGGCAAAAGACTTGTACTGAGAAAACTATAAAACACTCATGAAAGAAATCAAAGATGACATAAACAGATGGAAAAATATACCATGTTCTTGGATTGGAAGTATCAATACTGTGAAAATGACTATACTACCCAAAGCAATCTACAGATTCAATGCAATCCCTATCATACTACCAATGGCATTCTTCACAGAATTAGAACAAAAAATTTTACAATTTGTATGGAAACAGAAAAGACCCTGAATAGTCAAAGCAATCTTTTTTTTTTAAACATCTTTATTGGAGTATAATTGCTTTACAATGGTGTGTTAGTTTCTGCTTTACAACAAAGTGAATCAGCTAAACATATACATATATCCCCATATCTCTTCCTGCCAAAGCAATCTTGAGAAAGAAAAATGGAGCTGGAGGGTCAGGCACCCTGACTTCAAACTATACTACAAAGCTACAGTAATCAAGACAATATGGTACTGGTACAAAAACAGAACTATAGATCAATGGTACAGGATAGAAAGCCCAGAGATAAACCCATGCACATATGTCACCTAAATTACAACAAAGCAGGCAAGAACGAACAATGGAGAAAAGACAGCCTCTTCAATAAGTGGTGCTGGGAAAACTGGACAGTTACATGTAAAAGAATGAAATTAGAACACTACCTAACACCATACACAAAAATAAACTCCAAATGGATTAAAGACCTAAATGTAAGACCAGAAACTATAAAACTCTTAGAGGAAAACAATAGGAAAAACACTCTATGTCATAAACCACAGCAAGATATTTTTAGGCATATTATTTTCTTTCCACACCTTTTATGGGTTTCAAGTCACCAAGGGTTTAAAATCATTAAGCAAATGAAGACACAAGTAGAAATAAGAAAACTATAGTAATGGGTAGTGCAAAAATGTTGGGACTGTTGAGATTGAGTAATATTATAAACTAGATGTGCTGAAAAATATACTCTCAGAGATATAGGGTCCACAATCAGAGGGGATAGCTGGAAATTTACACTGTTGGCTAATGCTGAAAGCGTGAGCATTTATCCCACTCAGTACACCCTATGTGGGGAGGGCAGACAAAAGATCTTGGGACAGTGCAAATTGCAGTGTTAGAACTAAGATGCTGGCAAGATGCTAAGACGCTTGATGTGAACTGGGAAAATTTTTTTCAACTTCTATTGTCTGCTAATTCTTTGGAAAAATATATAAAGCAAATTAAAACATGCAAGTAAGAGCCTATAAAAGATATGATAAACTACTGGGAAGTTCAGAGGTTGTCATGACTGGTGTAGGTGGCCAGTGAGACGTGGTTGGAGAAGAGATAGAAATCTTTGGAGATTTGCTCTTCCCTCCACTTCTATCTAGCTACAAAAGCCTTATAAGTGCCCTTTCCACTGGTACCGTAACACATATTTCTGCTGCAAAAATCCCAAAGCCCACTGTCAGCAGAATACTTTCAGTGCAGCTCAAGCCCCCAGCTGGAGTGAGCTGGCTGATTATATATTCTTGCTCATGTATTTCTCTACCTACTGTATTTCAAGATCACAAGGATTTATGGATTACAATCTAAGGGCATTACAGCTTCACAACATTTTTCCTTTCAAAGAGTTGAAAGGTAAACTTCTCAGTACAGGAGTTCGTGGAACATTTGTAGTATCGGGAAGATCAGAAATGGTTCTTTGGTGCCTAAGGATCTTAACACTGCAGTCTCTTACTCTCTTTTGAATCAAATCAGGATTAACAGGGAGCAGTGCCTAAACATGATTTTGCAGATCAAAACATCTAGGCATCTTAATACAATTACTAGAAGATAAAGACAAATAGACAACATAAACCATAGGAGATAATTATAATTTTAAAATAAGCATGATGGGCATATTTAAGAAAATGTTTTAGTAAATGAAATGAGAACAAGTAATCACAGAGAAAAACTAAGTAGAAATATTAATCTTGAACAGTATAATAGTTGAAATAGTAAAATGAGAAATGAAATAAATTGCAGGAAGAATGAAGCAGAATGATTAGCAAAGTATAAGTGAGATAAGACAAAGAATCCTGGAAAGAGTGTTAGAAAAGATGTCAGTGAAGTTATGTGATACAAGGCTTCTAATTAGTAGTGCCTTCAACTGTTAATAGGGATTCCAGCAAAATAGAAACCTAAAAATGGAAGTAAGAAAGAGTAGAAGAAATAGTGGAAATATATTATCCACACTATGTAATTAATCTAGAATCAAAAGAGTTTGTAACATATCAATTAAGATATAAGAAAATGAATTACAAATACTTGCATAGAGTGAAATATAAAGAGATCAGTGACATATGTATATGTATATATTACATATACTGTACATATATATATTTAAATTCCAGAAAGAAAGAGTAAATTATAGTAAAAAAAAAAATTATATTGACATCAGACTTCTAAATAGCAACATACTTATAAGAAGACAATGAAATGTTTAAATTACTAAAATTAATTTTTTAACATTTATATGTGAGTTTATAATAAAATATCTTTAGGTATAAATATGGTTTCAATATTTTGGGCTGTCAATAATTCAGCAGAGTTCTTGTTGTTCTATCTTGTTGTTCTATCTTGTTGTTCTTGTTGTTCTATTTGCAAGACTGAACTGTTGTTGTTCACAACAGTTCACTGTTGTGGTGTGACTTTTTCCTCTTTCACTTTGAAAGTCACTCTTAGAGAAAATAGACTCCAGAAGAACTTGACAAGGAAATAACTTCATGACAACAAGTATATAAATGCCTAAATAACAAGAACAAAAAAAGAAAAAAAAAAAGAAAAGCTAGTTGCATATTAGGTAAAGGCACAGATGTAGACTATCAACTTGTGTTTTGGGAGGACAGACAGTAGAATACAAAGGGATTGAAGTCTAATCTAAGTGAAGTATGTGTTGTTCTATGGGTAGATATAAATGTTAAGGAAGTTAATAAATCGATAAATAGAATATAAACCTGAGTTTTAAGTAGAGATTTTATATGATAATGAGAAGACCAAACTATAACATTTAAACCAATTAAAGGAAATTATACCTATACAATGAAAGGAAGAAACAAGAAAAATAGAACATAGAAGTACAGTAAAACACGTGAAATATAAATGGAAGATGTTGAAAACAAAACCAAATGTAAGAGTAATAATAGTAATTAAAAACAGTTAAATTCACCATTTAAAACTCTGATGGGTCAAAAAATAAGATCTAGCAATATGTTGTCTTCAAGAAGCACTTAAAAGAACAGAAATGTATATCTATATCAATCAATCTATCTAATCCAAATAAGAACAAAGATATTTGGCATAGCAATAATAGAATCTGAGATAAAATGCACGTAAAAAATATGGAAGCATGGTGAAGGAATTAGAGAGAAAATATAGTCTTAATAAGAAGCATAAAATAAGAAGATATAACCATCACCAACATATATTCACCTAATAGACTTAACACTGAATTAATATATAAATTAATTATATTAAATAATGATTCAACAGAGATATAAGTAGATACATCTACAAATAAACCTACAAGTGGTGGTGTGGTTTTTAACAACCTCTCAGAAACTGAAAAATCAAGCAAAGAATAATCTGAGTTATGAATTCTAAAGAGAATCAGCTCAAGCTATTAGGTAAAGAATCCTATACTGAATGAAGAAAAAAATGTATTGTTTTAAAGCACATATGTAATATTTATAATAATTGAATGTATATTAGCCCATAAAGGAAACTTCATAAAAACCAATGGGAAAATTATACATATAATTTTATCAGATAATATTCAGTAATGTTAGAATAGTAACAAAATGATGCTGAAATTAGCACCCTATATCCAGAATCTAAATAATGGATTACTAAACAATCCTTTGATTAAAAAGGAAACCATAAAGTAATTCTGACATATTTAGATTGAAGCAAAGGGAAGCACTGCATGACAAAATTCATGGAGCTCTACAAAAACAACTTTCATGGGAAATTTGTAGCTTTAATTATCAGGGAACAAGAAAGTTTATAAAATTCAAACTATGCATTCAACTTAAGAGATTAAAAGATAGTAACAGCATAAAAATAAACAAAAAGGATAGGTATCAAGGAAATAGAGAACAAAAAGAAATGAAGAATATAAACAAAGTTTAAACTGGGACTTTCATTTTGTTAAGATTAATAAGACAAACCTTTTGCAAGACTGATTTAAAAAGTACAGATAGAATGTAAAGAAGATGTGGTATGAAAAAAGTTGGACATACAGACAATAGGCATTTAATGTAAAGGATATTTAAGCACTATATTCTAAAAGTCTTATCTAATAATCTTGTAAATGTAAATGATGTAAATGATATATTTCTGAAAAGGTACAAAATATCAAAATGGCATAAGAAGAAAAAAGAAAACATGCATAGGTAAGTAAAATCTTAAAAGACAACACAAAAACAAAACAAAACAGTAGAATGCCTGAAATTGCCATGAAAAATCTATCTTTCCACATACCAAGACCCAAATACTTTAGCAGATAAATTCTATTGTATAGTTAGGGAATAAATGTTTTGTATATTAGAAAAAAAAATTCAAGAAAAAATAAAATTACAAAAGACACACTACTGTTTGCGTGAGACCAGAGCAATAAAGTAGGAATAATCCCCTGCCAACCACACATTATAAATGCTTAGAAATTCTCATAAGTTCCATAAAGGAATAGGGTGGGAAGATGACCACCACAGCATTGTTTGTGGCACAAGGTATTGGTGGCAATTGATGCGGTGATCACTAGGAGAACTGATTTGTAAAGACTGGGGATTCAACAGATAGAAGCAATAATCAAATGGCATGGAAAGATCTTAAAAATAGAGTACTGAGTGAAAAATTAATCAATAGAATGAGAACAAAAGCAGTCCTGTTGATGTGAATTCAAACCACAAAAACACAAGAAAATACAGTTTTATAAGTATACATACACATAAAACTTAGTCATCATGAGGTTGGAGATAGATGGGCCTCTGGGCTGGACAGCTGGTGTTTGTCAAGTGGAGTAACACTGAAGATTTGTTCTCACGCAGACACGCCAAGGACAAAGCCAGTGGCAGAAGCTGAGCTCTGCTGAAGTAAAGAGATAAGGTGCCCACCCTAAGGTCAAGGAAAATGTCCCTAACTGCACATGCACAGGAAGACTCCTTGGGGGTCAAAAAGGGAGGGGGTGCCATCCCATAATATGTATGGACATGCACACACAGCCCTCCGCAGTGGGATCCATCTTAGAAAATTGTTGCACACGCATCTTGGGGAGGGTCCTAAGATGAGTCAGGTGTGAAAAAAGAAACAAGATAATTGGCCAAATGTGAACGAAGACCCGGAAGAACTGTCCTATATAAGTGATTTAAATCACCTCTTCACGGTGCTCCTCATTCAGGCGCCCACCCTCCTCCCTGGGTGTGTATTTCTGCTTTAAATAAATAAACTGTTTCTCTGTGTGCTCTCCCATAAGTTGCGCTGAGTCTCTAATAATAAACTTTGTACCTGTTCTGGAGCTTTTCCTCCTTGAAACATTTTTACTTTCAAACAGGATAAGAATCAGGGAACTTGGCTTCTAGCCCCTGGCCCCTGGTGGACTGGCAGCTAGGGTCAATCCCTGGACAGGGGTTAAGAGCCTTACTCACGACTACTGTCCCTCTGCGAACAATCAAACAAATTAAAACGGCTGAAATAATGGAAAGAGTTAGAGGATGAGGATAAAAAGAATTGATGGAATGGTGGATAAATGATTGGTAGATGCATAGATGACAGATACATACATACATACATACACTCACAGATACATACACATATACACACATAGACATAGATAAAAATTAAACAGATAATTCATGTCACCAGTTGATGATAACAGGTACTTAACATGCGTTAATTAACTGTCTTGCATGGAAATCAAACAGGAGATATATATATATATATATATATAAATTTTCTAAAATAAGACTTTTGTCAAATAGAAGCAACAAGGGAATATGCCGTTTCTAGGCTGAGCTCTAGCTGGGGAGAAGATAATTCCCTTCGTATCTGTAACATTAGGCATGTCCTCATAAGGATTTGGATTGCAGGTTTATACTACTGATATGACCATAAAAAGTCAAGAAGTAAACTTAAAATGTCTGTACTTTGGTAGTGTTTTCAGGTCATTTACAGCCAAGAGGTTTTCATATCTGGAGACCTGTGTTCTTGACTCATGATTTCCAAGGTTCTCAGGGACAGGAATGAAAAGAACACAGCCTCAGAAGCCGAAAGGACAATTACAGCACATGCGAATTGTCAAGGGAGGCGGCAGTGGGCCAGCTATGCTGCCCTACGTTTCAAACACCGAGATTACTGCATGTGGAATATGAAGTGATTAGAATGTTCACAGATTCAGAGAATTAGGCACATCTAAGTAAGTTGTGAGACCCTTTTAAACGCACAACTAAGATAGTTCAAAATAACCTAACTAGTTAACACGTTGAATAGCACCAAGCTGAACAACTGGACTGGAAGACAAATCTGAACAGGTCAACCAAAGAACCTGGAATCAACACAGGTGACTGTCACCAGACCATCAGAAATACTATTGTTTGAGGACATTTCTAGAGTCATTTGTGAATATCAACTACACTTGGATATGCAGATATCCTATGAGATGGAAACCCACTTTTGATAATGTATCCTAGAGTAATTTCTACATTAGTGCTCTTGGAAAAATGTATAAGAATGCTCCCAAGCAGCACAGTTTGTAATAAAAATTTCAAACACTTCACATGGCGAGTATGGGGTATTTATGAGTGAGGATTAATTATAGAGGAAATAAATAAATTGAAGCTATTGGAATCATAATGAATAAATAAGATATTGTAATTTATAACATTTTATAATATGTAAATCACTATTTATTGTTTGTCATCATATCCATATGTATTAAACTTACAAAGAATATAACGGGAGTGATTAACACAAAATTCAAGAAGAACATTTTCTTTTAAAGAGGTGGTCAAGTAAGAAATACGGCTGGGAAGAGATACACAGGGGCTTAAAGAATATTTTCAATATCTTGTTTTTTACTTTGGTGTTGGATTCATAGGGGTTTATTAAATTATTTTATATGTTATTGTATATCAGAAATATTTTCTAATAAATTGTGGGAAAATAGTTTATCTAAGTGCCAAATTCCAAAAAACTAAACTAGAATAAAAAGACAACTTAAAACATCTGTTATTTTCATTATCATACAGAAAAATATGTTGATACATGGAGACATTTGACATTGTGTGTCTGAAGAGGCATATGATTTAAACTGCTGCTTAATATAAAAAGACGTGCACAGCAGGTTGCAAATAGGTCCTGAGGGGATGGAACAACCCAGCTGGAATGTGTGGCCCACCTGCCTGATTAGCACCACGGTTGAAAGGGGCTGACAAGCAGCTTCTATTTTTCTCTAATCTTTAAATTCCAGGAACCTCATTTCACTAAATCATAGCTTTCTATAGGACTGTAAAAGCTTTCCCTCTGCTTATTCCTTTTTAATCTGGATTTCCCTCAAGAGCACTACTCATAGATGGTTACTATCCTGATAAACTCTCCATATCCTCTGCCATTACGTTATTGGGGAAAAACCAAACCAAAACCAAAACAAACAAACAAAAAACTCCCCTGAGCTGAGATTAAAGCAAAAAAAAAATCTAGAAATAATTTAGAAATTATTCATACTATTAAAACTAATTTTAGGAAGATTTAAGAATTAATAAAATTCTAGTATTTTTAGTGTTTTTGCCTTATGCATAACATAGACCAGTATGCAAAGTTAAATATATTTACAACTACTTGGACCATTTTGCTTAAAGAAACAATAAAAATGCACCCATGAATTTATTAAACATTCCCACAATTGCTCTTTAAGTGTTAGTTTTAATTTTACTTTATATTCAATACATTTTTATATTTGGAAGATACAATACTGGGGTATTGGCTATGACAGGGTAGTATGCCACAAACATATTCTGAAATTGTGTGATATGAGAAAATTTAGTATTTAGCCTATTACACATGTTTATGCATTCTTAATTGAGTCCATTCATAGTTATAAAATAGGTAAGGTATATACATTCTGATTGTGAGGATTGGTATAGATAATGAGATACATTAGGATGAGGATGGTGACAGATGAGGAACCCATATGTTTTGTTCTTTGACGTCAGTGATGAGGAAGTTTTTCCAAGAGTTAAGGACAAGGCTGGATTGGAAATATGAAGGGTTCATCCAAATAACTGGCCTTAAAATAAAGAAAGGGTATGAAATGACAGAGAAATAGATCAGATTTTTATGCCAGTTTTCCAAAAGTGAGAATAATTCATCAACTTTAGATTTTCAGCTTCTTATCTATTACTCAATTAGAATAATTTTTATGTTGACATACATTTTAAACGGAGTTAGATTTCTAAATTAATACAAAGAGGACATACTACATGCTTTGTGTCAAAGAGTAAAGTCAAAAGAAGATGTGGTATATTCACACTATTCACTCAATTAAGAGAGAAAAAAAATCAATTAGCCTACAGGCTTTCAAGGATGCAATTCATCATTACATCCAAAACAATGGCATAATTGTATTGGAAAGCAAGTTCACCAATTTTTGCCCTTTGAACAGGTGTGATTCTATCAATTTCAAATTTAAGAAATAACATTTCAAAATAATTGAGGAAATCTTTTAAAAATAAGGTAGAATTCTTGTAACATTTAAACTTATTAAATAGTTGGAGGGCTATATGCATACCTTTTAAATAATAGTCAAAATTTAAGAGAAAGTACCAGAAGAAGTCTGAGACAATTTTCAACTATTTGATATTTAAACCCCAACAGGTGCTGAGCAGCTAATACTTGTGATACAACAAAAGGGAGAGAGGAAACAGAAAACCCATGAATCATATGTTAATTTCTCATACTTATCGAAAGTCAAAATTTTTAAATTTTTCAGAACTGAAATATTAGCCACAGAACATCATGCATAGTAGAAATCATACATTCTTACATATTAGTGCTATGGTTGGGTTAAAGCATTCAAATTGCAAACTTTTTGAAAGTCAAATAAATATTAAGTTGCAATAGAATGATACTGTTAGATTTAACAATTTGCATTTTTGCCTCATATTGGAAATTGAGAATAAAATGGAAAAAGACATAATATCAGATACTGTTTATTTATTATTAGGTCCATGTAACATCATCAGTATTTTCAGCACAATGTAAGAACCACATTCTGTTTCAGATCACCATTAATATCATATTAGTCTGTCAAGTCAGTGCACAATCACGAAGGTCAGGAAAAGTCAAGAGTCACAGTGGAATGGGAAAGCTAATAATAGTCTGTAAATAGCATAATCTATAACTCAGACAAATGAGAAACGGTTATGTCTATAAACATGAGGAAAACAGGGCAGGATCATGCTCAAAATTTAAGCGGACTGTGGGGAAAGATGGGCTGCAAAGAAGATCAAGGTTAAGAGATCAGAAACATATACACAGATGTCTGAATTCTGGATAAAGGTCACAGGTCTGGAAAAGTTTCATATTTCTCAAATTATAGTGTGCATCAGAATCACCGGGGAACTTGTTAAACTGAAGGCTTCTTTGGATTCCACTTTAAGAGGAGTGAATTGATTCAATATGTTTTGTCTAAAATATCTTTAAAATAAATTCCTCATAGGAGCCTTTTCTTATAATTTCTCTCAAAATGATATTGGAAATGTGGAATAAAAACACATCAGAATTGAAGGTTATACTCAGTTGGCTTGTGTTTATTGGGGCATTCAATTAATTCCTTATATTCAGTTCTATTATTTGTTTCTTGCCCCTAAATATTTTTCATTCCATAACTTTCTTAAAAATTGTATTTGAAAAATTTTGTTGTAAAATTTTTGAACAGTGGTCTCATACTAGATTGATACTTGAATCGGTGGATCAATGGCTGAAACTGAAAACATCATATTGCAGCACTCTCTAGACTCAGTATCTTCTTTGAGTTTTAGAATGGTGACTGGATTTTTCTAATATAATTTCAGAAGCAGCTAGCTTTATTATGTACATGTCTTCTAAAATCATTATTAAACCCTTTTTTAGATAACCCCTTTTTTTAGATAACCCCCTTCAGTTTTTATACTGTGATATTTGTCTTTTTCATATTTGAGTTATATCTGACGTCATGTCAGGTTTCAATAGCATTGTTCTTCCAAGCTGTCCTCCCATCATAAAGACAGGATAGTATGGGCTATTTAGCAGAGCTACCTAACACTGTGACTTCCTATGTCAGAAAATGACTAAAAGAAATTCTACAGATATCATAGGGAGTCTTCAATCATAAAACACGTTTCCAACTGGCTAGGATCCCATATTCGGCCACATTGAGACACTAAACTCGAAAAATTCCTACAATGGAATGGAAATACCCCTCTGGCTACTTTTTCTAAAATATGCAGGATTGAAATACTCCTTTTACAGCATCAATATTGGAAAATGTGATAATTAGTTATGATTTTTCTTCCTGCTTGATACGAAATGACTTCATTTTTAATCAATAGCTATAAAGTAATTGTTTTAAGCCACTGATTTTCAATGTCCCAAACAAAAACAAAAATAAAACCTGTGGCCATATGCTATGCAAGTTTTCCATTCTACCCTATCCCATCTTGACTAATTTCGCTTTTGAAAAGAATTTCTTCCTGATCTTGGAGTTTCTCAGCTGACACTCTAATGCTCTTATTTTATTTCTTAAACCAGCTTCCGGCCCTAGCTTTTCTTCTCAGGCTATGAGAACTCTGGGTGCTACTTTTGTTTTTGTACGGTCTACAGACCTTCCTCCTATTTCATTGTTGAAATCCTCTGGATTGGGATTGGATTTTTTTAAATGTATTATTGCCTGTTTTCTCCATTTATAAGATGCTTCATCAAGAGATATGTCATGTATCTTGTTTAAAACCTTTGACATATTTTGAAAAGATTTATTTAAGAACATTTTTCAACATATCTGACCACACTTTAACATTATGAAAGATAAGTGCTTTTATTGATAAAATTAAAATTATCTAAATGTAATAAATTTCTGAAAGAGATAGTCTTGCCTCAAGAAAGCCATAACAAATTTCTCAGAATCTCTCTACTCAGTACTCTTTAATGGCCTATATGTTAAAATAATCTAAAAAAGAGTGGATATATGTATATGTATAACTGATTCACTTTGCTGTACACCTGAAACTAACACAACATTGTAAATCAACTAAAAGTAAATAAATAACTTTTGCATCAGATGCTAGAAAGAATAAAATATTTCACTTCATATCTGTAAACCTATGATTTTTTCTATTGGTGATCTATTTTAAAATAAGGACCAGTTCACATCATAATAAAAAGTCTTTTCCACTTTTTTCTTCCTGTGTTCCTTTCTCTCCTCTCTATTTATGTTGGCATGTGTAATAGATTGGAGTGTGTCCCCCAAAAACGATATATGTTGAAGTCTCAACCCCCAGTACCTCAGAATGTGACCTTTAATTGGAAATAGAGTCTTGACAGAGGTAATGAAGTTAAAATGGGGTCATCATGGGCCCTAATGCAATATGACTGGTGTCCTTGTAAAAAGGGGAAATTTGGATACAGACAGACATGTACAGAGGAAATATGAAGGTACAGAGAGAATGCCATCTACAAGGAATGCAAAAGATTGCCAGCAAACCTCCGGAGAAAGGAGAAAGGCCTGGAACAGATCTTCCTTCACGGCTCTCAGAAGAAACCAACCCTGCAGACACCTTGATCTTAGACCTCTAGCCTGCAGAACTGCTAGATTATACATTACTGTTGTTATAAGCCACCCAGTTTGTGGTATTTTGTTATGGTGGTCCTAGTGTACTCACATAGCATATGGTCATTTTTATCAAGTGGAACATGTGTTTATTTGAGTCATATCTATTGTGCAGTACCAATATATTGTCACAGAAAAAAAACCTAACAATTTCTGGCATAAATATTACTGAGAGTTGACACATTCCCCTTTTAATTACTCATAAGCTAACTACTGGTTTATATTTATCTAGGGAAACATTTAAAATTCAATGTATGGCTCTGTAACAAAATAACTTTTCAGTGACTGAATTGGGTCTTGAGTATTTTTGAAGATTGGCACAATGTTCCTCCACTTCTGAATATGTATTGCACCTGAGTTTATATGCTTTGGTGGGTTTGAGTTGTTATTTTGTTTGCTTGTTTATTTGCTGGAAGTAAAATGAAGGGTTCTGGTTCAAGATAAAAGGCAAGTTCTAATATCAATAGTTTTTTGAGAAACCTCTGTACTATTTTCCACAGTGGTTGCACCAATTTACATTCCCACTAACAGTGCACAAGGGTTCCCTTTTCTCCACACCCTCGCCAACATTTGCTATTTGTAGACTTTTTGATGATGGCCATTCTGACAGGGGTGAGGTAATATCTCACTGTGGTTTTGATTTGCATTTCTCTGCTGACCCAGCAATTCCATTCCTGGGTATATATCTGACAAAAAAACAAAAAACACTAATTTGAAAAGATACATATACCATAATGTTCATAGTGGCACTATTTACAATAGCCAAGATATGGAAGCAACCTAAGTCTCCATCAACAAATGACTGTATAAAGATGATGTAATATATATATACATATATATATGTATATATATATGTATATGCATGTATATATATAATGGAATATTAGTCATTAAAAAGAATGGAATTTTGCCATTTGCAGCAACATGGATGGACTTGGAGGACACTATGCTAAGTGAAATAAATCTGACTGAAAATGATAAATACTGTATGATATCGCTTATATGTGGAAGGTAAAAAATACAACAAACTAATGAATGTAACATAGAAGAAGCAGACTCACAGATATTGAGAAAAAACTAGTGGTTACCATTGGGGGTAAGGGCAACATAGGGGTGGGGGAGTGGGAGGTACAAACTATTGGGTGTAAGATGGGCTCACGGATGTATTATGAAACACAGGGACTATAGCTAATATTTTGTAATCACCGTAAATGGAAAGTAACCTTTAAAAATAGTATAAAAATGAAAATAATAAAAGATAAGAAAAATGCTGACAAAAAACAAGGAAAAAAAATTAAAGAAACACACAAAGAGGACAATAAAAGAATAAAGTAGTGGCTGAGGTAATGAAGGAAATGTGACCGAGGCCTGGTGGCTGCCCAGCTCCCAGGGAGAAACAAAAGAAATGATGAACCCAAAGGCGCCGCTTTGAGGAGTGATTTTCTGAGGCTCTGCTTTGGAGCACAGGTGACCGGTGCAAGGAGTCATTCTCTCCCTTCCAGGTCAATGGGCAAGAATCCTCAAGGCACCCAGAGTGCTACAAAGTGATGTGGGGAGCAGCTTCAATTATATCCTTCTTCCTGCCACATGTGCGCTCTGGGAAAGGCAAAAGCTGCAGAGAATGCACACCAGAGGCTCTGCCACCCTAGGACTCCCTGAAATAAATGAAGGAAATATCTGTGGCCCTGAGATAGGATCAGCTTCGGAATTTGCAGGGCTTAGTGCAACATGAAAATACAAGGCCCCTTATTCAAAAAGTATGAAGAATTTCAAGATAGTGGCAGCATAGTTTAAACGCAAACATGCAGCCCTACTAAGCATGGGGTCTCGCTCAATTGCCTAGGTCACGTGCCAATAAAACCTGCCCTACCTGGGTATGATTCATGCAGAGGCAGATAGGGTAGCAACTGATACGAGATAGTATTATTAACATAATGGGACATGGTTAAGCACGTATATCAATTTCCTACAATTCCTCCATTTACTAAGTATGATAGCTATTTGAAATCTTAAAATTTTAATTTCCTGCTTTTTAACTGCTTTAAAAATTAAAACGGTGAATATGCTAAGAGTATCTGACTCAGCAATATATTTCGAAGTACTAAACAAACAAATGGCTTACTAGTTTGAGAGTTTACTTTCTACATTTTTTTAATTAAAATGATCAAGAAGTGTTTTCTAAATTCTATTAGAATTAGGTGCATGAAGTCAAAATATCTTCCTCATTTATATATGGCACATACTATTTCTGATTAGCAACATTAATACAAAGTTTGTGATATTTTCATTATAGATCAAGCATATAGTCTAAATTTTATCTCATCATGAATTTACTATTCTCCTTGACATGGATTTCTAAATAACAGTTGAGTAGTCTAATTTGAAGTGTGAATATATACTAGCCAGGTAGTCTTACAAATAAAATGAGGAATTCTTAACACTCCTGCTTGTTCACAGATTCAGGATATTTATGTTGCTTTTTGTTTAGTTCAATTCCTATTACAATTTCCTAAAATAAATTGATAACTTCTCTTCTCAGCACCTGCTTTACCTTTCTGAGAAAGTGCAGATAATACATATACTACATTTTTTTCTCTTCTATGTTTCTTCTTGGAACAATTTATACACATTCATACACTTGACATTTCCTATCCTCATTTCATATGGATACAACTTCTAAATAAGAAATCAATTTGGGATCGATTATTAATTGTTATAATATTAAAAAATATTTTGTCTTCCTCATGTTCTCCTTTGCAATTAGAAGGTAGGTTACAATAAAGTTTGCTTCAAGAATGTTTAAAAAATATATTTTTACTCACACAGCTTAGTTGGATATCTGAGCTTTTCTGCCTACACTGAACTACATTTTCAAATTTTTCATGTTTTCCAAAACAAGAACAATAACAGTGATAATATAAGTCATACAATTCTCATAAAACCAAATTCTCCCTAAACAAAACATTGCCCTATTGAACTCTCTCCAGTTTTTTATACATGATAATGATAATATCCTGTCTTAAATTTGCATATCTATTTATTATGTGTACTATATGCTATTTTAAACTGTGTTTTTTCCTTTTTCTATTCAAATATACCCGGCATGCCCTCTCTTGTGATCCTATTGAGTCCTCCAGTTGCATTGTTACATCTCAACATTATTTTATCTCCCATGTGTCCTTAACTCTTCTGAGATTATTCTTTTAACTACTCTGTGATTATTATGATTATTTGCTTTTGTTATTTTGCTCCATTATTTTACCTCCATTCTCCTTTTTCTCATCTGTAAATTATGAACTATTTTTGAAGTACTGGTTTTCTGTATTTATCCTTAAATATACTTAGTTTTAAATAACATAGCCTCTTTCCAATGCAGTTGTTATAAACTTCTTTTATATAAGAGAATTTTCATATTCCTGCTTTCCACATACAAAACGATTGCATTTAAATTTCAAAAATCCTGCTTTAATGGTTTCCTGAGTTTTACTGATACCCTGTATTGATCAATGTGCTGTATCAACTAAAACTCTGTAATGAAATGAAAGAACACAGTAAAATCACCCTTCTGAATCTTAAACTGCACAGTAAAAATGCTGAACTTAGATGCTAATTTCTAAAAGAAAAACAATATGTATCATTATATATGAGAATTAGCTATCTAAATTTGGCCTGGACAGTTGTCATTGAATTTCTTTTCTTTTTTTTCTAAAATCTTGTTGATTTGTTATTGTTTGATCAAACCAACTGCCATCTCTTAAAAAAAAAATCAGTTTCTGTCCTATTCTAAAATGATAAATGCCTTACTTTGAAAGATTTGAATTTGGACAACTGTGCTTCAATTCATCTCTCTGGAATTAACTAAGGTTCCCATTTCATGAGACTTTTCTAGGAAGTTATTCCTATTACTTATTCACTTACTTATGAAGTGAATTCTTAAAAATTGAGCTTAAACTTTAAAGTGATTTTTCTGCCCTGTGTTCTTCTTCCCAGAAACTTGTATAAACTTTGTAAAGCCACCTTTCATTCTGTAGATTCAATGAAAAATAGACTAAGAAATACATTTTCCTCCCTTTCTCTTGCCCAGTATTTACCAAAATTACGTTTTCTATATTTTCTTTCTGTCTTAAGAGTTCAGCTATTTCCCCATAGGATAGGATGGTATAATCATCCACAAAAAATTAGGTGAGTATTGGCCTCAGTTATGATGAATTGGCATGGATACTTAGATATTATATATGCTGTTGGTATAACATCAATATCTATAACAAGTGATCAAGGAATTTTTGATGCAAAGAATCTTAATAGATGGAGGGAATATGCGGTAGTCTTAAGTAAAATAGCTTGTATTTGTAATTATTTTTCTCAATAATGTTAGTTTAGTTGACATTAGTTCAACAGATTAAACAAGGCATAGTTAATAAAGGACATCTAATCAGAGCTCACAATATTACCTCACATCTAAAAAGTCAAAGAGTAAGTGCTTATTTATTAAAGTATATCCTTTTTTTCCCCACCACCGACATACAGGGTATAAGGATAAAATCTTACCAAGATAATTCCAATTATTGTTAATCTTCCAAAATATAGAGATAAAGTATATTTAAAATGTTGACATAAAATATATAATTAATTTAAAAAGAGGATAACCTTGTTCTGAAATCTGTAAGGAATCAAAAAGGGATAAGCTCTTATATTAACAAATGAATTCAAAAGTAATTTTTCACCTATTTACTACTAATTCAATGAATAAATACAATACATGACTTTGTTTCTAGGTATGAAATTAGTTCTTAAAACAGAGTCAAGTTTAATAGTTGTAGGACAAATATAGTGAAAACAATTTTAACAGTGTAATTGCATTCTGATACAACAGCAAACACTTGCTGTGTGTAATGTAATACAGCTGAAGTCTAAGATATATTCAATTACAACATAGTTGACATTTTTAAATTTAGTATGTGGGATGGTTAAATTTATGTGTCAATTTGACTGGGCCAAGGCGTGTCCAGATATTTGGTCCAACATTATTATGGGTGTTTCTGTGAAGATGCTTTTTGGGGATAACAAACACTTCAATAGGTAGAGCCAGTAAAGCAGATTGCCCTCTCTAATGTAGGTGGGCCTCATCCAATCAGCTGAAGTACTGAATAGAACAAAATGTTGACTCTCTTCAAGGAAGAAAGAATTCCTCCTGCTTGAGTCCCTTGGATCTGGGACATTCGTTTTTTCCTGCCTTTGGATTTGAACTGAAACTTCGGCTCTTCCTAGTTCTCAAGACAGCCCACCTCCATGCCAGAACCCCACCATCAGTTCTCCTGAGTCTCCTGTTTGCAGAGCTCCGTTATTATCTGTCCCCATAAGCATGTACATCAATTCCTTGTAAGAAATCTCTTTCAAAATACATGTACATAGATTGGGAGTTTGGGATTGACATGTACACACTGCTATATGTAAAATGGATAACCAAAAAGGGCCTACAGTATAGCACAGGGAACTCTGCTCAGTACTCTGTAATAACCTAAATGTGAAAAGAATTTGAAAAATAGATACATGTATATGTATAATTGAATTACTGTGCTGTACAGTTGAAACTAACAAAACATTGTTAATCAACCATACTCTAATATAAAATAGAAATTTAAAAAACAATACAATAAACATATACAATGAAGAAAAAACAAAACAATATATATGTTCATCCCATTGCTTCTATTTTTCTGGAGAGGCCTAATACAGAATGTACAAATGTTTGTCATTAACGAATTGCTGTTAATCACTATACCACTATGTGTCTGTGTGTGTGTTTTATGACCTAAACTCAATATAATGATATATTTTTGATTATAAAAAGGGTAACTTATTTTACATTGACCATTTGCAGAAACATTTATCTTTCTTTTTTGCTTCTTTTAGTAAATTAATCTGATTGATTAAATTGCAAATGTCACAGTAAAACTGTTTATATGAAGGCAAATTGATATATTTATTTATGCTATGCCTTTAACCTTTGCAAAAATAGAAAATTTCTACATCAAGAAATATCTCAAGAAGCAGCAAAACAAACAGCTATACTTTGAAAATATGCTTCTGATTAAGAAGTATTTAGATGATATTTGACTGCAATAGCAAATGTAAAACATTAATATTTGTTGTATTATAGTTTGCTTTGGTGAATTAATTTTTGTTGGGAAAATATATAGTGGGCAAAATTATAGGGAAATTAATGGTTATAAATAAAAACTATACTTATTCTAGTACCCTTTTATGTAAAATTGAATATTCCTGCTGTACTCCTCTTTTCTAGAAATAAGTTAGGATAGATCAGGCAATGTTTTCAGGGTTTGCAACTTTTGCCAAAGCAATACAGACACTATTTTTAGAGAATTTTGAGATTCTCAAGCCAATGAATTTTAAAAATAAATTGAACAATGTATGTTATATTTGTTACCTTGTAAATGGTGAGTCTTATAAGCTAAAATATACCTTTTTCACTTGCATTTCTACATTTCTCAGGTAGTTCCATACTTATGAAAACCCTTATTCTACCAAAAAAGGAAATTAGTTCAGCACAATTAGCCCTTCACAAAGTCAGATGGATTATGCACAGCTACTTTCCAATTTTAGGTGATTCTAAATTGTTGCCTTTGGTGACTTTAAGTGGTGAGTATTTGCTCACCACTTAGTAATTTACAGATTTATTATTTCCCTCTTCCTAAGGAGATTTACAAATCTTTTTTCCTGCCAACTACATTTATTATTTTTAAATTCATGATTGCGCAGTTTCCTTTGAATATTTATTACTGTTTAACGGATGGTATTCTTAATGCTTGCTAAGTTTTCTTTACTTTTAATTTGAATGTTTTGTTACTTTCTAAATTTACCCAAATTTACCCATATGGATATTATAACTGTGACCAAAGGATTTTTTTCTGTAAGACTGAAAATTTCAGTATGGAATACCAAGGGCAATATGTACTATGGGTTTAATGAATATCTGTTGAATTGATATTTAATACATATATTACCTTAATTGTTAATATACATAAAATATGACAGACTGAATTGGTCTTCCTACTATGCACCCCTTTGTATAATCTTTGGAATTAGTATCTATCTTACCATTATATGAATTTCATATAAACAAGTCCCATATCTTTTTCCTTTTATTTTTTACTCATGGAAAAAAAGACCAGCATCAAAGACAAACATTCACATTAATTTAATCAAAAGAAGTGATTATTTTCATCTTTAGGTATATGGGAAATTATCTCAATGGAACATTTCCAAGGAATTCATGTTCCAAGTAAGATTTTTAGAGCTTAATCACTGCCTTCCCTTGATTTGGCCCACATCTATGTGAAAATGGTCTAAAGCTGATCAAGAGACTTTTTTCCCTAGAGAGTGACATCCAAAAATAGTAATAAAATTTTTAAAACTTTTTAAAGGAGAGAGCTAGGGGGAAAACTACCAATTTCTCATTAGACAAAAAAAAGAGTGTCTATAAATAAATAAGAAAAAATAAATATATCAATGTTTAATGGTGTGAAATGATTACAATATAGGTAATTTGGCTACTAGCTTCAGAAATCTGTTAGAAACACACACACACATACACACACTCCCTCCAAGAGCACCTAGAAATTCTGGAAAAAGTATAACATATTTTCAGTTAAATGCATACCTGAGCTTTCAAGAAAGAAGGAGACAAAGGTACTAGAAACAAATAGGAAAACAAATAGGAAAGTGAAAAATCAAGTTGCAAGAGTCAAAAGGAATACTGCACATTCCATAAAGTGCTGAAATAGTAATTCTGAGGCTTGAAATATATTGCCCACATGAAATATGAACAATTTTTTTGATGTTTCCATTTTTAATTGGAAAAACAAAAATCTTGAAACACGTACATACATTTAGGAGCAAAAGGGGGATGGTTTGTCAATATCCGTCAGCAAGTGTTCGTGATTGGTTCTATAATTCAGATTTTTTCTTGTTAAATCTCAAATTTCCAAGTTTATTCTATTTTTTTCCTATATATTTACCCGTTTGAGCAACATCAATAATAAATGACTAAAACAAGATGGTCTACAAAATTCTTTGCACAGATTCTTGGCTGAAATATTTGTCTCATTTCTAAGGATGGTACTCCAATGCTTGTTTTACCCATGGTTTTCCATATACTGAAATGTTCTCTCTGCACTCTATTAAACTATGTTCCATCTTTTCATTATTATTCTTATATTTCTGACATAAAGCATTAAAACAAAACTACCACTTCATGTACCAAAATCCATGTTCACATGACAATATAAGCACTGCCCTCCAGAGATGAAAAAACTGTAGTAATTATCATGCTTAAAAGGTATGTTCTTATTACTCTTTTATGTATTTTGGACAAAAATATTGATCAGCTAATTATGCTCTTCCACACATCATGTTCACTGAGTTTACTACCACTGTTTTTAGTGCAACAAATACCTTTGAAAAGCCACTCTATAGTAATTATGGCAAGGCTCATTAAAATGCAGAGGTAAAGATTCCATTTGTATTGAAACATAGAGAATAATGTTTGAAAAGAAAAGGTGTTTCATCAGGTTGAATTTTTTGTATACTAAAAATATACATAAACATTTCTTCAATTAGTTTTATAGTCACTTTTTTTTAACATCTTTATTGGAGTATAATCGCTTTACAATGGTGTGTTAGTTTCTGCTTTATAACAAAGTGAATCAGTTATACATATACATATATCCCCATATCTCCTCCCTCTTGCGTCTCCCTCCCACACTCCCTATCCCACCGCTCTAGGTGGTCACAAACCACCTAGCTGATCTCCATGTGCTATGCAGCTGCTTCCCACTAGCTATCTAGTTTACATTTGGTAGCGTATATATAGTCACTTTTGATGTAGTATCATTTAGTGGTGACAAATTTTGAGAAGTATATGTATAACAAACATTATACTTGAGATTATAGCCCTAGCTAAACATTTAATACACAATACCAAGGTAGTTTCCTTGAACATGAAGGAGATGAAGACTCGGTCTTCTAAAAATTGGCCTGTTATCTGTGATGACTGCAAAAAATCTGCACCTTCTGTGGGCCGTACCCTTAATGAAAGTTTGAATTCGGTAAAAAGTAAAAATATATACCCACTGGAGAAAGAAAAGAAAGCAACTACCTTTGATTTATTTCTGGGGAATTGGGGAAATCTCTGAGAACACATAATAACCACGAGCCCAGCAGGGTAGGTTTTCCTATAGCATAGCAATGTCTGTGCTATAGGAAAACATCGGCAAAGTTATTAACATGAAATTTGACCCTGGCTGGATATATTGCTAAGTAGAATCAAAAGAAAAAGCTTTCCAGAGAGACACAAACTAGGATATACCCCACAGGATTTATCTCTCAACCTCTCGATCTTTCAATCTTGTGTCCATACTGTTGGTTGGATAGACAGAAAATGTAAAATTTATATTTCCCAAATATCCTTTTCCATGAGGGTTTGGATGTAAGTTGGGTGTTCCTAGTTAGATGCACCTGCATGAGATGTGGCACACAATTCTTGAGGCAGAGGTCATCTTCCTGATGCTGTTGCTGCTAGAAAGCAATGAGGTGACACTGAGTGTTAGACACAGCTGAGGTGGCCAGTATCCAGTTGTCATCTCCATGGGGATCTGAGTCAGGGGCAACAGACAGATGCCACATTCCAGCATCTGGTCAGCAGGTTCATGGGCATGAGAGTCAGCTGTAGCGGCAGCACCAATAGCTTCTTAATGTCAAGAACTATGAAGGATCTGAGAATTCACACGGCTTTCAAGTAACAAGTCCATCCGCCCCAGTTTTATAGATGCAGCCAGAAGACACCAGCGCGTCATAAGCAAATGACTTTATTACTAATGGCACAGCAGAAGGCATGAGCTACTTCATGCTGAATCTTCTTCCTGTTCAGATCCAACTAGGGCAATGAGGAGACACCCATGTGCCTGCTGCACACCCTCCTTAGGTGCAACCCCATGTGGAGACTGGTTAATAACAGGGTTACAAAGGCAGCCCCCCTTGTCTCAAATTGGGCCATCCCTGAAAGACCACCCCAGCTCCTGAGCTCCCTGTGGGATTGGCTGGGGTCTCTTCTGCAACATCATAGTAGTTTAATTTATTCTGTCCAATCCTTCATTACTTAAAGGTGGTTTCCTCAGAGTATTCCACAACAGTACATCTGCACCCAAATCTCTATCCCAGCTTCTGTTTCCAGGAAATGAACTTAAGACATATATTGTAGCAGGAAGGAAGCAGAAACTATTCTTGGTATTTATAGCACAAATATCTAATATAGGTATTAGATGCTTACACAATAATTGGGAGGTCTGGAGGAGTAAGAGTCTGAAGCTACAAGTGGATGATTAAGTGCAGGAACAGGCTGCTGTAGCTAAAATCTCAATGTCCTGGGACGGAGTTCTCCCTTGGTCTCTGATGTTTCTGCACATCTTGTGAGCAAGGCGACGTCTATCTTCTTTTTCCAAACTGTATTGTCAAGAATGTTTGGATAGTGCATAGTTTTGGAATTCAGAGATACCATTTCCATCCAGCATAAACTGCAGAATTATTTTCTTTCCACTATAACAACAATAGTGTTTGTTATCTTTAGGCTAAGCTTTAATAGGTTTGCTGCAGCCCATTATAAAACATGCAGAAGCTCTGGGTTCCTCAGCTTTGAGACAAACTCACAAGAATTCAGTGACAAAGGATTACTTAAATAATCCCCTGAGATCATATGGAATAAGGTGCCAGTTGAAAGCAAATCTTCTGTGAATGAACTAGTTGTTGGAACATTGTGATGGGAAAGAGAAATACAAAGGTGGCGTTGGAGCACTGGCTGCTTCTGGCTGGCCTGGAATAAACAGTGAAACTTATAAGCTAAGCACTTCCTATGCTCAGATGAGAGGACCAAAGGGTTTTATAACTGTCCTAAAATCATATCTTGTTTTGTAGACAGAGGATTGATGTGCTACAGAATCTAATCTTATGGATTGTTGAGTTACAACATAAATTGAATTTTTAACCCCTCCATGTCTCATATAAGCATTAATGTACCAATTGGGAGAACACAGGACTCTGATAAATAGAATGGGCTGTTTCTGATATACCCTACAGAACCTCCACTGCTGGCACAATGAACTCTAAGTCTAATCAAACTACTTCTGTCATTATAATATATATAAATACATTATAATAACCTCACTTGAAATAGTTACCTTACAATGGCATGCCAATATTTTTCTGCCCCTTTCTATCCCTGACTGTCAGATCCAGGTGTCCCAGGGGAAACAAGAATAAAATCTGACTGAGGAGGAAGTAACTAACAAATAAAAATAATTGCAAGATGTTGATAATTTATACAGGCAAAAATGTGGATAATACGTGTGGAGGTGAACTCTAAGAGTAATGAACTATATAGGAAATAAAATAACTATTAGGCCATATTTATCAATATGGGTGCAATTACGAGTATTCTGCATGTACTAGGATGGAATCAGAATGTGACACTTGATTCTTTTGCTTGATTTATTGACCAAAGCTAGTATACTCATCAGTGACCTATATTAAATACTGCTGAGAGTCCTAAACTTTTTTGCTACAGTTCAAAAGATTAAATAAAACACTCAAGGTGATAGTAAAGTTAAAGTACACATCTTAAACTACATATTCAGGCTCTTTAATATCCCCTAAAATATCATAGTGTGAAATCTTTATAGAGGCAGAGGTGAGTTGATCACCACCACACTTGAAGAGTACTATGGTTATGCCACAGCAGAAGTCACCTCTAAATCCTTGATGCAGCACCTGTACAATGTTCCATATCACACTGAGGGACCAGCCATTTACCTAAGCAGGTTGATTACCTTGGTCACATTGCATCATGGAGTAGATATTTTCCATATTAGAATAGACAGTCTTCTGGATATGGATTTACCTTTTTTAGCACCAATATTTCTGAAGTGGTCACCTTCTTTAGATTCATTAAATGCCTTATTTACTTCTATATACTCCACACAATATTGCTTCTGGACCAAATAGCTATTTTCATGTAAGAGAAGTAATCAACAGAATTACTTCCAACAGTGGATTATGAAATCCACTGATCTTACCATGAATCTCAATACCCAGAAGCAGCTGGCTTTACAGATAAGTGTAATGGTTTATTTTATTGGGTACTTAGCTATGTTCCCAGCTACGAGGAAACAATTGCTTGTAAATTAGTGGTACAAGATGAGATGGATAGTATAAATGGGTAATCATAATGTTCTTCCATATCCTAGGAGACCAAGGAACAAAGGGATACAATTAGGAGAAGTATTTCTTACTATTACACTTAATAGCTTATACTCAATATTTTGCTCACACATTCTCCAACTTCAAGTTCTGCTACTTTAGTATTCCAGAGAGGGATATTCCCACTAAAGCACAAAAAATTCTTCCACTGAATTGGTTGTCTAAAGTGCCACTTGACAACTGCATATTTTCATGCAGTTGAAATAAGAAGAAAACAGGGATCCTGATTATGATTATCAAGGGAACAGGGTTGCAGGTTCAAAGCACGAGTTTGGAACTCAGAAGATCCTCTGGACTAATGCATAATATTTTCACATGCATTGGTAAATAATGGTAAGAGGTTACAGCAACCTAATACAGAAAAACAAAATCCTAAAATCTCAGGACCTTCAGGAAAGAACTTTGAGCCCATCCTATCAGGGAAAGAACTAATGGTTGAGATATTGTCTAGGGATCGAGAAAACATGAAACAGTTGGTGGAGGAAGGATGTTATAAACACCAACTATAATTTTTGATCAGTTAAGAATCACAGACTATAGAAAACACCAGTGTTTTCTGCCTTTATCTATTCTCTATTAACCTACCTTTCTCCTGTGGATTTACATATGGTATGTAGGTGGTTGTTAAATTTCTAATTTAGCTTTCAGGTTAGAGCATATCAAGTTGAGATTATGATTGAATTAGTGCAAAGAATATCATCCCAATTTGTATTCCACGACAAATGGAACTCAGTATGTCTTCTTCTGGGCATATGGATTGGGGTTTGAGACAGGTGGTTCCAGTACACTACAGGGAAAATGACTTCTGGAGATGGAAACAAGAAGTGGGGAGGAATGGAGAAAAGGTCTTTAGGTATATCTGAGTTGGTTTTCTTTTTTTCTATTTTTTTACATAAAGAAATAGGAAACCAACCTGGAAGAATATTAATATCTCTTTATATGGTCATAAGATGTGAGTTTCCCTTGTGCTATTTTTCTGAAATATTTTATGTGTTTAAAAGCTTTAAAAATAAAAATATAATAATATTGCATTTATGTTTATTTGTCCCTTAACTTGCATGTGTAAATATTTGGATATGGTGACAATTACCCTTTAATTAGAAAATTCTTCAGGACAGGAGCAGGGCAACTTCAAAGCATTGTAATGTTCAAACAGACAATTATATAAATGAGAATTGGAACAGGAATTAGGAAGGTTTGATTCATTTAAAGGAAATATAAGAATAGAAGAAAAAATTACCGAAGAAGAACATGCAAACAATCAAATTGAGAATAAATTTTAAGATAGTAAATTGTACTTTGGATTTGATGTGATGCTAGTGTGTGGTATCAAGATCAAGAAACTACTGTCAGTTTTAGGAGAACATTAGATTTGTTGAAGAGATAAATAGTACAGTACACACTTCAGGAAAATAATTAAGGGATTGTAGCCGAACCAAGACGATATTAGTTAATGGAAAAGAGAATGCGTATCTTTCTGAAGGTACCACAATTTTTCCAAAAGTAAAATGACAGAAATTGCGGTCGGGAAAACTATACCCTTCTCCCTAGAATGATGCATTTTGTGCTGCTTCACATGAACCTTTAAATATTCTGTCTTGTTTATCACTAGCTGAGAAACATCTCTTGAAACAATATAGTATTGAGATTATTTGTGTTGAGCTCCCCATGTCACTTCAGATAGGATTTATTTCAATCATCTTGAAGGGTAATTTTACTCACATTTTTATTATATTTATTTTTCTATGACAAATTTTGTAAGCATTTTTTCTGAGTTAATGTATTTAACGTGTGTCTTAAAACTGACATGAATAATTTAATCTCATGCTGCAGGGCATAAACTGATTGCTAGAGGGTTTTAAGGAAGAATTTTCCCTCTGTGCAGAATACTGTAAAGACAAATTAGAAGAGAGAGGGGCGTGGGGGAGAGTCTCCTTTTCATTACTGCATCCCTGGTACTGAAGTAAGGCACTAATCTGGAAAATTCTACAGGAGACCTTCATTCTAGACATTTTTGTAAAGTGTTGCAAAGTATACTCTTTTTAAATGTACCACAGATTAGCATTTTCCTTTAAATTAATCATAAAACAATCCATTTTCAAAGTTTTACTAATTTTCTTGTATGATACGGTTCATTGCATTATCTTGTCTCCAAATCATTACTTTTTAATTTGAGTATCAATAATTTGAAATTGATTCTGAACAAAATTCCCCATGCTTCTAAATTTGCTAATTTTTTTGTTATGAAAGTTTACAATGTAAATTTGACAAACTCTGTGCAGTAAATTAAATATAAGGACTTCTAAACACAATTTAACTCTCAAGTCCTAAATAAATTGACTAAAAGCACCCTAGGGTTTTAAATTGCCTAAATTTAAAAGCATTGCTGTGAACTAAGCATAAATAAGCCTCACTGTTTTAGACAATTTAATTCTGTACAGATTATGTCCATGGGATTTTTTTTTCCAAAATAAAAATTGAAATTCCAAGATTGAAATATATTATTAGATTGATTAAGCTAGGAAGGTAATCTTAGCAGATATTTTTGTGTCTGCCCTCTAAATAATCCTCACTGTAGGAAGCAGTCTAATTTTTAAAAACTGAATGTGTAATCGCTCATCAGGTAATGCCAGCATCTCAAGGTCTAGCAGTGCTGGAGTTTATAGAAAATGAGAGTTTTCCTGGGTCAGTGGCAAAAAAATACACTGAAAAGGCAAGTCTCCATCACCATAGGTCACAAGGGACAGGATATAATGGATCACAGTGAAGCCAGGGTTCAAAGGGACCCTGGGGGAGAGCCCTCTGTAATGAAGCAGATCAGAGGCAGATGTCCAGTCAAAACGATTTAACTCATTTATTGCTGACCTGGCATTGGTTTAGACAAAGGCCAATTTGTAAAGTGATTCTCTTCATGGGCGAACAGAATGCAGATAAATCAAACAAGATATGGAAAATGAAACCCAATCCTTTCTCTTGCCTGTCTAAAGGCAAAACACATACAGGTGGGAAGCAAAGCTCAGGCTTGTCTTAGGGGAGTTAGATTCTTCTTTTATTTCTAAGGAGGCCATTGAAAACATACCCCATTTATTACTTAACAACACCAGAGGGTCAATAGAACAATTTGGTAAACAAGGGTTCATTTATAGTATGGCACCCTGTCCATAGCTACCTTCAACTAGAAAAAAGGTAAATGATATGAAAACAGAAACAGGAATAAAATCACTCGTCTCTCTCTCCTCTCCCTCTCTTTTCTCTCTCTCTCTCTCTCTCTCTCTCTCTCTCTCTCTCTCTCTCTCTCACACACACACACACACACACACACACACACATTTTCTTAGGCAGACAAACATACAAGAAAATACACTTCAAAGATTTCTAAACTGAGTTCAGTAACGAATAAGCAGCCCTCAGCCCTAGTGACAGGACATTTCAAACAATGTAACAGTATATTCTGGAAAGTTATCTTGATTTCAGAATATTTTATAAAATTTGAATGAATTTCAACATGTAAATATTGAGTTATTTCTCAAGAAAAAGAGTGGAATTATTTTAGTACCACTGGAATTATCTGGTTTCTTAAAGTTAGAAGTTGGACAGTGACTTGCAGAGATGGCTCAGCTGTGGAGCCTCTGGCTCTAGTGCTTCATCAATGTTGACCTCTAATTTCTTTTCCAATCTCTTATAGTAGTTGGAGAATGTTTTCCACTTTCACATAAGCTGATTTTGAAAATTTTCATTTTTCTACAAAATCATTAATTTTGTCTAAATTTCAAATTTCTGCAATTGAATTGCTGTAAGAACTGCTGTAAGATGGTTTTTTCATCTTTCCTGGCATTTCCTATTATTGTTCATGTATTTAATCAGTCAGGTTTAAGAGAGGATTATATATTTTTTTAGTAAATGAAAGAAACAGCTTTCAGATATATTTACCTGTTCCACTAAGTTTTATTGTCTAGCATATTAATTTCTGCTTTTACTTCATAAATTCCGTACTCCTGATTTTACTTCATTTATTCTTGGTCCAATTTTAGGATGAAAAATTAAGTTCTTTACTTTTTCAAAATCTGTACTAAAGAAGGTATTTAAGGCTATATCTTTTCCTCTAGTTTCTTACAGTTTCCACCAAGCCCAGTCTGTTCACTTATGTCACTTATTTAGTTCCCAGAATCATTTGAATTCACAACCCTTGAACATCAACACGTCAACTTATGGCAACTCAGCATAATAAATATATAAATTTACATCTTCTGTTGTCAAAATCACATTAAACTTAATCTATATCTACTCAAACCTGGGTCACAAAACATTTTTTCTTTTTTTTTTTTGAGACAAGAGGAAATACAGTCCCATCTGTTTAACTTCATGTGGCTTCCAAACACACTCAGAAACTAACCACTGAAGAAATGCTTCAGTACATACTACAAGTAAATCAATATCAAATACAAAAATAATGGTAATGTCGAAGGTACCTCATAGTGATAGTTTTATAAGCTTAGTAAATGGGTGATATCAGTAAAAGCTGCTGCCCGTATTTAGTGCTTACTCAATGGCAAGCATTTTGTGAGCTGTTTGTTTGGAAAAGAGCTTATCATAAGAATATGCATGTCAGAGATAATTAACTATTTTATCACTTTTTACACTTTGGAAAAAATGGGTGGAAAGGATCTTTTACAATATTGATTTCACATAGTTCTACTGGAAACATGTACAGAACATATGGCTATTAACATTTACTTGATGACTGTCTTGTATTTAATGGCTAAGCAAGTGTAATGAAAGTCTTCAAAATGTTGAATTCACAGTGAGCAATAATTACCACATAGTGTGCTCTAATATCCACAGTGATGAATGTTACATACACCGCTTCACTCAAAGTACAATAAAAACTGAGCTAGTTCAGCTTTATATTATAAAGTATTGCCTCCCTTTAAGAGTACAGTTTGATGTCAAATAAACATGTTTTCATTCAAATAGCTTGTGCAAGATAACAGAGCTTTATTGAAAGGAATTAACGAGTTAATGAAGAAAAATGGCATCTTTTTAAAAAAGATTTTCTTTCTGAAGAACAAAAGATCTTCAACACAAAATATGTGAGAACCAATAGAGTTATCCAAAAACAAAATTAATTACAAAAATCTAGATCATTTTTATACAGTTGCAAGGAATAATTTTAAGTCATATCACTTGAATATTTAAAATATTACCAAAACAGACCAGTTTACAATAGCAAAACATGTAAAACTCTTAGAAATCAATTTAAAATGTATAGCACCATTATCAGGAGAACTAGGAAACATTAGAAAAAGATGTCAAGGGAAAGTTAGTTGAGAGACATTTGTTTCTTCACGGAAAAAGTTAAATTCATTACTATAATATGATGGTTCTTCTCAAGGTAAAATTCAGTGACATGACTGTCAACAAATACAGTATTTGATATAGGAACAAGTAATTAATAATTTTAATGCAATACATTAATAAATAAGTCTGTAACTTAACTACCATTACTCCAAAGTGTTCATAGAAGAAAGTGCCAGTAAATAGAAAAAATTCTGAAAAATGAATTATACCCAAGGATGATGCATGCCCACTCAGGATTAAAGAATATCATAAAGCTATACTAAATAAAACTGTTGCACTTATGTGAAAGTCAACAGATACATTAATGGTATAAATTATAAATTATAGACACAGAGTTTTGCAGGACAGATTGTTAGCTGATAAATACATACAACAGTCTTTCTGATGGGTCAATGCCCATAACCACGCTTACTGTTAAATATTTTGAATATCATCTTCTGGATTTGTGTTTATCTAGCAATTTAATTTATGACTAAATAGCATTTAAAGAGGTTAGAAAATACTAATCACAAGAATTATATGTGAAAAGCTAGTTAACAATTTGGAGGAAAAAATTAAAGATTTCGGAACCCAAAGTCAACATAAAAACAATAACAAAATATATTTTAAGGGGCTTCCCTGGTGGCGCAGTGGTTGACAGTCCGCCTGCCAATGCAGGGGACACGGGTTCGTGCCCCGGTCCGGGAAGATCTCACATGCCGCAGAGCGGCTAGGCCCATGAGCCATGGCCGCTGAGCCTGCGCGTCCAGAGCCTGTGCTCCGCAATGGGAAAGGCCACGACAGAGAGAGGCCCGCGTACCGCCAAAAAAATATATATATATATATATATATTAAACACTTTGGAATGTATACTTACACTTTTAAATATAAATTTAAAACATGTAATTATATTCATTCTAGGATAAGTATTTTAGATTAATGGTTTGCCTGTAGTACAATTCCAGCATAGAAAATAAATAACTCAATGAATAACTTGGCTTGATGACTACAATATTGGGCGTTATTCCTATATAAAATAGAACAAAACATTGGTTAAGAATCCGCCTGCCAATGCAGGGGACACAGGTTCGAGCCCTTGTCCAGGAAGATCCCACATGCCGTGGAGCAACCAAGCTCGTGCGCCACAACTACTGAGCCTGCGCTCTAGAGCCCGTGAGCCACATCTACTATAAAATAGAACAAAACATTGCCATAATTTCTGAAGCCTATATGCCTAGAGTCCACGCTCTGCAACAAGAGAAGCCAAGGCAATGAGAAGCCCACGCACCGCAACGAAGAGTAGCCCCCGCTCGCCTCAACTAGAAAAATCCTGTGTGCAGCAACGAGGACCCAACACAGCCAAAAATAAATTAATGAATAAATACCTAAAAATTAAAAAAAAAATTAAAAAGCATAAAGAAATTCAGTGTGACCAATAAGTATTTAAAATTTTCATCACTGAAAATACTATTCACTAAAAACCTTTGAAGCTACTTAAAACTGGGAAAAAATCTGTAGTAAGTAGGACCAAAGTGTTAATGTCTTTAACATATCAAGTATTCTAATATACTAATAAAAGTTAAAATACCTATAGTGAAAATGAGCAAAGTCACGTATCCAATGAACATAACACAACTTTTAATATTACTTAAAATAAATAATAGTACTAATAACAAGGAGATTATTTTCTGCTTCAATATAAGGAAATTTGAAAAACATACTGATTTTAATGATTTTGGAGAAAAGTCAAATCAACATATTTCTTAGTTTTTTACAATTATATCAGCCAGATACAATATACTCTATATATCCAGAATCCAGTATGCATCCAACAAATCCACAAATAATCACTAGCCAGGCACTAAAGCATCAGGTTCATGAACAGGAAACGTTATCGGGGTTGGTGTAGAAAAGACAGATAAAGTGCTTGTGTAGTGTAGAGGGACGCACCCAGTATTCCTGCCTGGTCATGGTGGCCTACCATTGAACAGTTCTTTCACTTGGGTGATGGTTCGTTCACTCTACCTCCAAATATTCAGTCCCCTGAACACTAAAATACAGGGCTTTGGATTTGATACCTTCGAGATACCCAACTCATATGTTAACGTGATTTTTGTTCTACAACATTTCGCAAAGTTAATTTACATCACAAGCTGTCATAGTTAAATTAAGTGGGGCTCCTGAAGCAAGGTAAAAAAAAGAAAAATAAGAAAAATAGCCAGTGTAATCAGCATTTAAACAAAAATACAGCATTTAGAAGGGGGTCTCTGAAATTGAATCTGTTATTAGCCTCAGGGTGCTTTCAGTGTAGGCACCAGATGCAATATTTAATATTCTTTTTGCTCTCTCCTTTAATATTTAATGGATTTAAAGTGTTCTTAACTCAACCATTATCAAAATACATGCTTTAGGTACCTAATTTCATAATGCACCATGCTGACTCCCAAACTTCTGTAACATAGATTAGGGGAAATATACTCATTTCTTTTTCTTTCCTTTCCATCATTTCCACTGCACATATTATCACCTTTGCTTTTATAGCCTCTTTCTCCTTACTCCCCTCCCTCTTGTTGACCTGGCCCCCCCACCTTATTTTTGCTATTCTTTCTCAAACTTCAGTTTGGATAATGGATGTTGTTTACTCAATTATGTCCTGACCTGGTATTCCACTGTTAACATTAACAATATCTGGGTATTTATAAAACTTTCAGTTCCGGCATAATGAATACGTGGCTTGCTCTTATTACTATTTTTAAGACATTATGGCTTGTATCTCTGTAGGATGCTTTTGAAAATTGACACCATCTAAAATTTAATTCCCTTTTTATTACTCTTTTAATGGTGAATTGTGGCAATTTTTGTGGTTTATTCCAAATGTATTTTGCCTGGGAGGGGTTATTTTTCCCCTTTTGGTTTCCCTATGTATTTCAAAATTGTTATTGATCTGAGAGCTATAGATTTCATCTTTTTTCAAAGAGTTCAAAACTATTCCTATGTTCTCAATGGACACTTCCATTTAAGAAAATAATAACATAATTTTAGAGCTTGAAAGATGAAGTTAACATTTCAACAATGTTCTATAAGTTTTAAAAATAGAATAAAGTATATCTGAGTATTTGGTTAGATCCAAGTGTGTAATAATGCACTCATGTTACAGATTATCCTGTCTCTCAAGATAACTATTATTTGGATATTTTAAAGTGATAACTTGTTTCTGATAGAAAATTCATTTTATTTGTATCTATAAAGACAATTTACTGATGCACCAAATCTGAGGAAATCTATGAGGATATGCAGTACTGTGAGTGTATATAAAACACAGCAATTTAGAGGTCTGAGAACTCTCTCCAGATTTCCTGTGTTCTTCATCATCATAACTAACTTATCTCTGCTCAGAGGAAATAAACCAAACTTTTATTCTCTTTGAATAAGAGAATGAGAAAAAGTAAAAAATGAATTCCAAATTAACATTGTAATGATAATTTCTTACAGAGTAGCTTATATAAAACTACTCCAATTAATGAAAGTTAAGTTGAACAAAAATCTGTGTGGCTATTTATTGGTTTATAATTTTACTCGTATTTAAGGAAAATCAAGCAATAACAGGTCTGTTGTTTTGTTACGATTGCCATGCACGAAGGAAAAATCTTCAATTTGCTTCTGCTTCATTTTGAGTTCAATCAAGAGAATAAAACCTTAGAAAAACATTGGTAAAAGGTAAAAGCCCAGGAAAACTAAAGGGATTATAAATACTAAATATTCCTGTTTCAATCAAATTCAAATTTCATGGTCTAAATGAATTCCATTCTCTTCACTCCCCCCCCAATTAAAAAAGAAACAAAATATCAAAAACAGATTCATCAAATAACAGACAGAAGAATTTTAATTTCAAACAATTTTCCAGAAGCATTTACTGAACCACATGCTTTGTACACCTAGAAGCTGTGAGTCTGATGATTAAGTAAAAGTCATCAAATACTAAATTTTTTTATTTTCCCTTTTGAAGGTTATCACAAGTGGAGATAGAGTAGATCTTCACTTCAGCAAAGTACTGAATACATTTCGTAGTATCATTATGGGATGCTGAATTACATAGGTTGATTCTGGGAAAACCAACCTTGCATCTATTTGAATAACTGTTCACATTTTCTATGCCAACAGCTATATCAACATTGTCTAAGTTGCAAGCATTGTCTTAGATAGATATATACAAAATAACATATTGATTTGGGAATAACATGAATGTAAGTGGAAAAAATGAATAAAACAGGGATTTTTGATCTTTAACAAAAATAAAGATAAGATACTGGTTTAATTCTCAATACAGAGAGTTCCCCCAATTCACAATAAAATAGCCTAACTTAGCAGCATGATAGAAAAAAACATCTCTCCCACAAAAAAAAAAAAAAAGCACAAAATTAGATTCCAGATTGTAGATTTTAGAGTAACTAATGTGCATCATCTTTAATAAGATGGGGGAAGAAAAGGAAAAGAAACAACTAATTCATTATTAATAACTTAAGTACTTTGATACAAATGTCATATCCAGAAGGAAGTTTGAGTTTAGTTGGGGGAAAACCACACCTAGAGAACTGGGTTTTATTCCAAGCACCTCACTTCACAGGGAAGGGATAAAATGGAGTGCATTCAGCAAAGTAAGAAGACAAGTCATACGAATAATAGTTAATAAAATTAAAAAATTTTAGCTTGAGAAATATTTCCAGGGCTGCTCTGTGGAAAGAATATTAGATATTTTATGAAAAAAAGTGACAGAGCTGAATTAGCACCAATAATTGAAAGCTACAAGGAGACAGATTTTAGTTCAAAATAAATTAGCATGTTTTTAAGTAACAGTGAGGAGTTTCATCCATTTACAAGCGGCTGCATGTTATTTAAAGTAACTGACTATAAGCTGAATGACTATTTAACAGGCATTTTTGAGATTATTCAATCAAAAAAGAATAATCATTGATAAATGATGATTTTTAACACATCCAAAATATGTAGCATACAGTAAATGAACTGTCTTATGTTAGAAAAGGAATACTTATGATTTAAGTTCTTATACACTTATTAGAAATTTTTGTTTGATTTTGGGGGACAAGGGGAGTTATTTTCTTATGTTAAGAAAACTGGAACAATATTATTAAAAATAAAAAAATTAAAGTCATAAAAGAAAGAAAGAAGAGAGCAACCAAACCAATAAACAGATCCACCAATGATAACAAGTGCTAAAATCTATACTAGAAAAACTAAAGAAGAAAAGAAAACTGGAACATTTTGCCTTCCATTTTTGCCAGTCGTTCTCAAATTTTATACTGAGTCAGAATTACCAGGAAAGTTGATTTGGTAGATCTGGGTGGTATCTGAGAATTTACATTTCTAACGAGTTCCTGATGATGCTGGTAGAGTTGATTCTGGGACCACACTTTCTGATTCCATGCCTTAAGGAAGTGGGTTTGTTGTGTTATTGCTGACTTTCAAGCAGGCAAATGGCACCTAGACAACAGTGCAATCTGATCTCCAGGTTATTATGCAGAAAGGCCAACCTTTTTAAAATATGATTAAATGAAGCATGATAAAAATTAGCTCCTACACAAAATTATGTTAGATTAAAAATTAGCAAAATTTTTTTTTAACTTTTAAGGTATATAAAGTTACTAACTTTATATTATTTCTTCATCTTATATCTTTTCCATTGGCCTCTTGTCAATACCAGATTAAGATCCAAAAGTTTTACTCTTATTTATGGTATCCTCCACTACCTGTCTGCTCCTTAGCTCTTTAAACTGAGTTACTGCCTCTATTTCCCTGTAGGGTGAATACTTTCAATCCTTGAAAATACTGAAATAATTCTCAGGGTTTCTGAATAGTTATGTCTTTCCTCCTGCTTAGAACACTTTTACCCCTTCTTTTTGCTACCTAACACCAACGTTCTTTTTCAAGTATCAGCTCTGTGTTTCTTCACTTACCCAACCACCCAAAAAAACAGCTTGAACGTCTATCTTATGCATATCAACTGTGCCCTGCAGTTAACTCAAGTTTTTGCTTGATAAATTATCTCCCTGAATGTATAAGTACTAAATACTGTTGAAATCTCTGCACTAATACATACTTAAATAAAAGTATGTTAATATTGGAAGATTTTAAATATCTAAGCTTTACATAGGCATCTTGCTTCATAATTTTCAACTGCTGTCAGTTGTGGCTTAAACCAAAGACATTTTCTTCATTATGAACAGAATCACCCTGGCCTGAACAAAGGTGTTGGCTCCTTTTGGGATTTCTTTCACCGTGAATTGTCATTAAAGGTTTCCAAGCATCTTTCCCCAGCCAACTCAGAAATTAAAGGATTCTAATTAAAGAGATGATCCAAACAGACCCTCTGGAAGTTCTGTTTTTGTTATTTGTTTGGAGTTCACTCTCCCAGGCCTTGATTGTGGCTTGAAAGATTAAAGGTTAGATTTTCCTGTTCTGATATCATTTACATACGATAGTCAACCACCCACCCCAGGCATCACACATTCATATCCTCTCTGCTTAATGTCATTGAATCATTATTTTCTTTGTTCTTACAACTGCAGCAGCAAATACAATTTCTCCCACCTGTACAAAGTTTGCACCAATGTGGGTTTCTTTTTATATGGAAACATTTTTCTTTATTAGTTTTATTCAAATTGTATATATATATATATACACACACACACACACACATATATATTATACATGAAAGTATATATTTTTAATTTAGAAATATTGAAAATTCCTTCTAGAATATATATCTTTTCTATAATATATTTTTTCTAGAATATATATTTTTTCTAATTATATATTATAGACTATATTATATATATTTTGAATTTATTCTGTGTATTCTCCATATATTCTTATTATATGATATGTATAATTTCTAAATTTAAAAATGCTTAATATTGCTTTTTAAATAAAAATCAATATTCTTATGGCTTTTTATATTCAACTCTTTGATATGGAATTCTAGCCATTAGTAGAACAGTTGTCTATGCTGACTGCACTTTGGAATCATCCAGGAACCTTTGTAAATATCCATGTCTAGCACCCAATCCCAGAAACTCTGATTCAATCTTCTAAAGGAATGGACCAGACATCTGTATTTTTATATGATCACAGATGATCCTAATATGCAGTCAAGATTTATACCCACTGCTTTAGAGACCCTAGCGTCAGTTTACACCTGTAAATCTCAAAACATTCTTAAATTGTTCAAAAGAAACAAACTCGACAGGAATATAAAACGTTTTGCTGCAGCTTTATGTAATGTTTCACCATGATGATACTATAAAAGTTTTCTGTTGTCAGTAATATTTGTTACCATTTATAACTGGTAACAGGTAAAACTTCCAGCAGATGATCATTTTGTTGCCAGAAATCAATTCACTTTTCTTACATTCCTGATAACAGCACTAATACACAAATGGAAGTAAATAATTTTGAGATCACTGCTATGGGCTGAATGTTTATATTTCCCCCAGATTAATATTTTGGTGCCTAATCTCCAATGTGATGGTATTGGGAGGTACAGACTATGGGACGTGATTAGGTCATGAAGATGGAACCCTCATAAGTGGGATTAGTGCCCTTACAAGAAGAAATGTGAGAGAGCTGGTTTTCTCCCTCTCTCTCACTCTCTCTGCCATGTGATGACATAATCAGAAGACGCTATCTCTGAATCATTAAGAGAGCTCTCACCAGACAACAGATCTGCTGTCACCTTGATGTTTCACTTTCAAGTCTTCAGAATTGTGATCAATAAATGTCTTTTAAGCCACCCAGTCTATGGTATTTTTAATATAGCAGCCTGAACTGATTAAGACAATCATTTTTCTACAATTCGATCAGTAAAAAAGAAATAAGCCACAGTAGCTTCATTTACAAGCTCAGTAATTCTACCAGTTGGCACATAATTCAAAAAATAGCTGAGTTTATGTCTTCTACTGGTGTAACATCTTAAATCCTATAAACTTAGGTAACTTCAGTAAGATCCTAGTCTCAGCAAATCTCTATTATTAATAGTAATAAGACTATTAGAAAAATAAGATAGTCACAAAATGAATACAAAAATTATGCTTTTCAGTAGTAAGCACTCTTTCAGAAGAATACAGTTTTCTACCGTAAAATCTGTTTTTGCAATTATCAGCAAATATTAAAAAAATAAAATGTTGAGGTCAACCACAGTAAGGATTGAGGAGAGGTGGAAGCTGCTTCAAATGCCTTATTTTAAAGAATGTAAATATGAAATTCCATACCTGGAGAGTATTTTATATGAAATAATTAAATAATATCAAAAACTTTTATGTTTATGTTATGTACAAAAGCTCTAAGAAGTTTAAGTTGTTGATCATTAAGTTTCCTAACATATCAAAAGAGATAAATACCTTTAAGAAAAATTTACAAAGTTCTGTGATTTGTCGTTAAGGTAAATTCATAATCGAAGAATGACTTTTTCTGAGTCAGATATTGCATACTAATTCACATCATACTAAACTTTCAAAAAGGGACTTAGCAAGAAATTTTGGAGCTTCAGTTTTAGTATTTTTTTTCTCTTGGAGGATGACTATTCAGTCACTTAATCATCCTGTAACTGTTTTATTCAACATTCATCAGCAGCAGCAATAACATTACATCTGCTCACATCTCATTTTTTCCAACTAGGTAGACAAACAAAAGATCTAGAATTAAAATAATTCCTAAGAGTCATGCTAAAATATTTTACAAAAATAAATACGCTGGTACAAACACTTTGAAAACTCTTTGGAATTGTCTATTAAAGCTAAATATATGCCCACTTTACAATTACACTCCAAGAGAAATAAGTGCATACACCCAACAAAAGCCATACATGAGAACTTCTTAATAGCCCCAAACTGGGAACAATTCAAATATCCTTCATTAGCAGAATGCATAAAAACTGTGAATTCTGTGTGACAAAACTTTAGAGTAATAAGAACAATATGCTTCCTCTACATTCAAAAATGCGGATAAATATCACAGACATAGTGTTTAGCTAAAAAGAAAAAAAATCCATATATAAAAGACTTCTTACAGTAGGATTCCATTTATATGAAGTTCAAAAGCAAAACAGATTAATGGTGAAAAACATGGAATAGTAATTACCTACAGAAGACAGTATGAATTTGAAGAGTTTTTATATAGGAACTGAAAATCTAGTAGAATTGGTAAAAATATTGTTGTGATGGAGATATTTTTACACACAATACACACATAGTCTGCATGCATGTAAGTACTTTGATGGAGCGTTTTAAACAAATTTATCAAAAAAGATATTACTAATGTGTAGAGTCCCTATCTACTCTTAGTTAGAAGATCAGAATTTTATTTGCAAATCTATCACTAATTGATTTTAGCAACTTGGGCATTTAGCAATTAGGACCTGAATTTTTCATTAGCCAAATGAAGGTATTAGACTTGTAGACAGATCAGATACACTTCAACTTTTAGTGAAGTTTTTGTAACTTATGTATAAATAAATGCAATTAGGTGTCAAAATTTTAATTCTTTTCCCTTGGAAAAAAGCTTTTAGAATTGTCCTCAATATATATTATATATATAAATTATAAAATTTATTCACATATCTTAAATATCTATATTGTTAAAATAAACTTAAATGATAAACACAAAAAGTGAAAGTGAACAGTATTCAATTGATGAAATGGAATTGATACAACGAGTGACGTAATGTTGAAGCTGTATTAACACTTGGCCACATGCCTATGGTACTGACAGGAATGTAAACACAGTAAGGTTAAGTATCTTTTACTTTCATATTCTTCAAAGATAAAATAGTAGTTCATTTTTAAGACGTTAACAATCTAGTATGATGTGATAAAGCAAGAGATATTTTCTCGTCACAATAGTTACATGTTCTCTTACTCTTTATTTTCCTAAGTGGAGTTTTAATTCCTTCTTTTAAATGCTATTTCTGGTTTGCGTATCGTTCATCTTCTCAGAGAAGTGAGTTATAGAGATAATATACTAGGGAAATACTATTTTAGATCTTAAATTGGGTGTGACCGATTAATTTTAGTGGCTCACAAACTAACTGCAGTGGATGAATTCCTAAATTTTTTAACAATGAACAATCTATGTTTTAGAATTACATGAATGTTTATATATCATAGTAAATATGTAATTATATATTATAAAATATATTACTATATAATTATAAATATACAAACATATATAATTACACATGCATACATAAATATATACAGATATATCTTTAGGTTCACAGTAATAAAATATAGCATTATTTTAGTCATATCTAATTTGTGCTAATAGTTATAGCTTTCAATTATTGTTTACTTAAACATTTAAAACTTCTGCCCAAATGGAGACCCTTTTTATTGTCTTCACATTGTTTTCTATGAAATCACACTGATGAAGTTAACAGTGGCTTTACTGACCTTGAAATTTTACAGTAATATAAATACTTCCATAAAATAATTTATATACTTTGAAGTACTTATGAAATGTACAGAACTTTAAAAACCAAATACTAAAAATATATACAAACAACGGTCAAAGAGATTTAAACAGATTTCACAAAATAAAATTCTTGAATGGCCAGTACACAAATGAAAAGATGCTCAATGTCACTAGTCATCAAGAAAACTCAAAACTATAATGAATAAGACTCCTCAGAAAAGCTAAAATTAAAAACACAGAAAACAGCAAATATTGCCAAAATGTGCAGTAACTGAAATTGTATGCATTAATCTTGAGAATGTAAAATTGTACATCTACTTTAGGAAAAGTTTTGGTAGTTTCCTATTCAAGGAAAACTACCTACCTTACAAAAAAGCAAGTCACTGCTATCTATTGACCCAAGGGAAATGAAAATATACAACCACGAAGGATTTGTACAGGAATGTTCTTAGAAGCTTTATTTATAAGAATTCCAACCAGGTTTTCATCAATAGGAAATGGATTTAAGAAAAAGCACTGTGGTATATTCATATTCTGGAATATTATTCAGCAATAAAATTAAATATATTATGGAGAAGCTCAATAACATAGATGAATCTCAATAACATTATAATGAGTAAGATAAGTATTACACACATCTGCACATGTGGCATGATCCCTTTTACACGAAATTTCAGAATGGACAAACTATATTACGGTAAAAAATATCAGAACTTTGATTGCCTCAGAGGGAATGGGGTCAGAGACTGCTTGGGAAGCAGTGTGAGGGAATTTCCTTGGGGAATGATGCCATTCCAATCTTGATACACCTGTACCTAGATGCCTGTTTCACAAATGTATACATTTGTCAAAACTCAGAGAATGAAGACATAAGTTTTGGGTTTTCCACTGTATGGATAAAGTATTTTAAAATAATAAAAAAAATTCTAAATAAATATTAACTCGTTAATGATATAGTTAAATCTAGTTAAAGTAAGAAAGAAGAGATTACTGTCTATAATTTGAAAGTAATACAACAGTAAGATAAATTAATAAATGGAAAGAGGGATGGAGAGGCACACAAACACACACATAAATATGTGAAAACCAAACATAGCAAAATATTCATTAATGTCTTGGTTACATGGGCGCACACTGTAAAATTCTTTCAAATTTGCCTGAATGCTTAAAATTTCATTCTAAAATTTGGGTAAAAATAAAATATAAGGGATACATAATTCCCTTCAATAATTTCCTAAATCTTCATACAATTAAGACATATGTTTATATTACTTCAAAGCATATATTTTTAAAATATAAATTGTTTTATTTATTTGTTTGTTTTGGTAATGTCAGAACACTTGTTTTTGTTAGGTCTCTATAGAAACTTAGTTGGCAAAATTTCCTGAGGACGTATAAACTGGCAAATAATAGAAATATATTCTTTTGAAATACTGTATCATGTGGACATTTCAATGACTGACCTTCATTACCACAGGAATTTTTCAGTAGATGAGGTAAATATTCACAAAATAACTTGCTGAGAGTTTTATTTAGATTGTGTTGAATCTATAGATCAAGTTGGGAAGAAATGTTATCTTGACAATATTGAGTCTTCTTATCTATGGACATAGGATATCTCCCAATTTATTTAGTTATTTTTTGATTTTGTTTATTTTGTAGTTTTCATCATATAGATCTTGTACATATTTTGTTAGATTTATACCTGAGTATTTCATTTTTGTGAGTGCTAATGTAAATGGTATTGTGTTTTAAATTTCAAATTCCATTTATTCATTGCTGGTAAAAAGGGAAGTGATTGACTTTTGTATATTAACCTTGTATCCTATGAAATTTCTACAATCACTTATTAGTTCCAGGAGGTATTTTGTCAGATTTTGACTGGCAAGTCCAGACCAGACCCACATATATCCAGTCAACTGATCTTTGACAAAAGAACAAAGGCAGTACAATGGAAAAAGATCACTACTCAAACTTTAGAATTAGTGAATCATTTTCCTACATACTAACAATGAACATGTGGAATTTGAAATTGAAAAGACAATACCACTTTCATTAGCACCCAGAAATATTGAATACTTAGATATAAACCTAACACAACATGTACAAGATCTATATAAAGACAACTACAGCACTCCGATGCACAAAATCAAAGAACTAAATAAATGGAGAGATATTCCATGTTTATGGATATAAAGGCTCAATATTGTCATGATTTCAATTCCTCCCAAGTTGATCTACATGTTCAATGCAACCCCAGTCAAAATCTCAACCACTTATTTTATGGATAATGACAACTGATCCTAAAGTTTGAGAGGAAAAAGACCCAGAAAAGGCTATACGATATTGAGAAAGAAGGAGGTGGGGGGACTGACACGAATGCACTTAGGACCTATTATAAAGCTACAGTAATCAAGACAGTGTGGCATTGGTGGAAGAATTGACAAATAGCTCAATGGAACAGAGTAGAGTCCAGATCAGACCCACAGTAATATAATCAACTGATCTTTGATGAAAGAGCAATGGCAGTACAATGGAGCAAAGACAGCTTTTTCAACAAATGATGCTGGAACAACTGGACACCTACATGTAAAAAAAGAAAAAATGAATCTAGACACAGACTTGAAACCCTTCACAAGAATCACCCAAAATGAATCTTAGGCCTAAATGTGAAATGGAAAACTATAAACCCCCCAGAAGGTAATAACATAGGAGAAAATGTACATGACCTTGAGTAGGGCAATGACTTTTAAAATACTACAACAAAGACATGATTCAGGAAAGAAATAATTATTAAGCTGAACTTCATTAAAGTTAAAAAATGTCTTCTCTGCAAAAGACAATGTCAAGAAATGAGAAGACAAGCCACAGTCAGGAAGAAAATATCTGACAATAGCACATCTGATAAAGGACTATTATTCAAAATATACAATGGACTCAAACTCAATGATGAGAAAACTAATAACCCAATTTAAAAAATGGGCAAAAGACCTGAGCAGACACCTATACCAAGAGAATATACAGATGGCAAATAAACATATAGAAATATGTTAAATGTCATATGTCTTTAGTGAATGGCAAATTAAAACCACAGTGAGATACCACTATATGTATAGGTATTCTAATGGATATTAGAATGGCTAAAATCCAAAAAGTTGGCAACACCAAATGCTGACAAGAATGTGGAACCACTCGCATTCATTGCTGGTGAGAATGCAAAATGATGCAGCTACTTTGGAAGACAGTGTAACACTTTCTTATAAAACTAATCATACCCTTCCATATGATTCAATAATCACACTCGTTGGAATTTCCCCAGATGAGTCGAAAACTTATGTCCACACAAAAACCTGCACACAGATGTTTATAACAATTTTATCTTTAATTATCAAAATCAAGCAACCAACATGTCCTTCAGTAAGTAGATAAATAAATTGTGGTACATCCAGACAATGAACTATTATTCAGTACTAAAAAGAAATGAGCTATCAAGACATGAAAAGATATGGAGAAATCTTTAGTGCATACTATTAAGTGAAGGAAGACAATCTGTAAGGGCTATATTCTGTATGATTCCAACAACATGACATTTTGGAAGAGGCAAAACTATGGAGACAATAAAATGATTAGAGTTTATGGGGAGTTATGGGAGAAAGAGAGATAAATAGGCAGAGCACAGAGTATTTTTAGGAGGACGAAATTATCCTGTATGCTACTACAATGGTGGATACAGGTTATTATGCATGTGTCGAAATCCATAAAGTGTAGAACACCAAGAGTGAACGCTAAGGCAAACCACGGACTTCAGGTAATAATGATTTGTCACTGTAGGTTCATGAATTGTAACAAAAGCACCATGTGGTGCAGGATGATGATAGTGGAGGAAGTTTACAGATGTGATGCCAGGAAGTATATGGGCACTCTCTAGACTCTCTACTCGATTGTGCTGTGAACCTAAAAGTGCTATAAGAAAATAGTCTATTTAAAAATTGGGAAAGAGAAAATAAGCCCCTTAGGAGAAAATAAAACCACACTGCCACCATTGCTGATAGCATATGTAAGTATCCTTCTGACAGGATGTTGAAAATAGACATTTTTTGTTGGATGGTTCTACCAATTGGTAGTATAATCACTGACAGCCCAATCTTTGAATGGGCCATTTGTTTAACACACACAACTGATAAACTCCCAATGACTTTCAGACAGCCTGGTGGCTAGTTCAAACTGTGTGATCTTCAGTAAAGACCTTTGCCTCTCAGGCACTCACTTTTCCCATCTATATTATATGCTTTTAAAGATGGACTGAACATTTTCTACTATTTTATAGCTCTAAAACCACTATCTCTCAGCTCATATACAGGGAACCCGATGCCAGAAATAAGCAGTAAGCAATATTAGTTAAAACTAATCCTATTCTTTTCAACTGTGATCTGTACACCATAGGGTTTTTATGCCTTAAACATGTTGAATGTCAAGCTCATAAATCAGGATATTTCTTTTCATTTATAATACAGAGCTTTGCTAATTGAATTCACAATAGAATTTTAATAATGGAAGATGTACAAAACAACTTATAATTAGTTTACACGTTGAAGCAGTGAATACAAATATTAGGTTGTGGTGCATATATATATATATATATATATATATTTTTTTTTTTTTGGTACGCGGGTCTCTCACTTCTGCGGCCTCTCCCACTGAGGAGCACAGGCTCCGGACGCGCAGGCTCAGCAGCCATGGCTCACGGGCCCAGCCGCTCCGTGGCATGTGGGATCTTCCCAGACCGGGGCACGAACCCGTGTCCCCTGCATCGGCAGGCAGACTCTCAACCACTGCGCCACCAGGGAAGCCCAGGTTGTGGTATATTAATGTTAATTTACGTCATTTGCCTGTTCTCAACTCATAAGCCTTTTTTCTACATGTACATGTTTAGAGTAACCACACTGAACCCTGTTATAAACTATGACACCTATATATATATTTTTGAACAGGAGGTAGTATAATGTGCTTAATTAGTGGTAGATCTGGGTATATGAGTAGTTTGTTTTCTTTAGCAAACTGATGTGTACTAGCACATTCTTTCCACAGAAATGAGGAGAAAAATACAACTATATCTAAAGAGAAAGCGGCTTTGGAAGTCAATCAAAATTCAATCAAAATGAACAGTAATGACAAACCTGTTTAACTACATCTAGAGCCTAATATTCTGGTGCTTCTTGATCAGTAAAAGAATCAATAACTGTTCAGGGAAACAGGGATAAAGCCACTGTTTTTCAGCTATCTATCTATCTATCTATATAAATTTTTTAAATTATTGAGTTGGGTATAGAGAAAGCATTGTGGTTCAGGTCACTTGAAATTCATCCCAGAGTGGTAAAAAACATCGTAAGTGCCCAAGACTAATGCATAAACAGAGTTTTCTGGAATCCTGACAAGCTTGGTTCTAATATGCTATATGAATTTGATTTATTTGATTACTTTGTTATATTTCATTGAATAGATGTAAGTAGAATGCTAATGCATCCAATTTTTAACATTTCAAAACTTCAAATCTTCAAACGAAAGCAGTTATAACTACTACTTTTAAATTTTTACAAAAAATATTTTAATGTAGGGTCATAGAGGTATAAAGGGACAGACTTTATGCATATCACCCTACACATCTGTAATAATAGTACTGCTTTGAGAATTCGTTCTCAAAAGGATCAAATGACAAGTAGGTTCTTATCTTGAAGATTTTAAAAGTTAGATATATCCCTTTATTGACTTATTTTTGGTAAGGGAAGTGATTTAGTCAACCACATGCCAATTTTCCCCAGATTAGCAAATATGTCCTGGTGTAAAGGAATAAACATGAAAGCAACACATTCGAAGGTTGTCAAAACATGTTTTTCCTTAAAGTTCTAAAAAGGACAAAATTAAGCAGTAAAAGGTAGGATGAAGTTATACCTATGCACTTGGTTTGCAAATCAACTTTGAAATACACATCATTAGCTTAGGCCTTAGATACACTTGATGGTGACTCTGACCTCCTGATACAGGTGGTACTCCCCTTGTGTCTTGGGAGACAATCCCCCTCATGTTTTTTCACATCTCCTGAGCAGAGACACTGACTGTCATTTGCTCTGGAATCTATTCAAGGATATTTGTACAGGAAGCAGCTTTGAAACACAGAGATAATGTCCCCTTCCGGAGCAAAGGCAAGTGTATATACAGCCTTAGAAGACAGAGATTGTATCTTTAATTGCAAAGGACAAGACTACCTACTGTCCAGTATCCTAAAGATATGTCGTCTTCTGGTGCAAAGAACAGTCCATATGGTGTCCTTCAACGCACAGATCTTCTATATCCTATGGTGCATGCTGCTGTAACCTAGCCCTCTTTGCATAGCTCTGTGGAAACTAGGTTCCAGGCACTAGCTCAATTAATAGCAGAACTTCATTTATCAAAAAAAAATAAATGTCCTCCTTTTTCAAACATAATTTTTAGATTAAAAAATCTGATTTGCATTTCTCTAATAACTAGCAATGCTGAGCATCTTTTTATGAGCTTTTTGGCCATCTGTATGTCTTCTTTGGAGAAAAGTCTATTTAGATTTTCTGCCCATTTGGATTGGATTGTTTATATATATATATGTGTAAATATATATATATAGAGAGAGAGAGAGAGCTGTATGAGCAGTTTCTATATTTTGAAGATTAATCACTTGTCAGTTGCATCATTTGCAAATATTTTCTCCCATTTTATAGGGTGCCTTTTCATTTTGTTTCTGGTTTCTTCTGCTGTGCAAAAGCTTTTAAGTTTAATTAGGTCCCATTTGTTCATTTTTGTTTTTATTTCCATTACTCTAGGAGACGAATCCAAAAAGATATTGCTGCAATGGATGTCAAAGAGTGTTCTGCCTACATTTTTCTAGAGGAGTTTTATAGCATCTGGTCTTACATTTAGGTCTTTAATCCATTTTCAGTTTATCATTGTGTATGGTGTTACAGAATGTTCTAATTTCATTCTTTTACACATAGCTGTCCAGTTTTCCCAGCACCACTTATTGAAGAGAGTGTCTTTTCTCCACTGTATATTCTTGCCTCCTTTTGTGTAGATTAATTGATCATAGGTGCATGGGTTTATTTCTGGGCTTTCTATCCTGTTCCATTGATCTATATTTCTGTTTTTGTGCTGGCACCATACTGTTTTGATTACTGTAGCTTTGCAGTATACTCTGAAGTCAGGGATAGTGATTCCTCCAGCTCCATTCTTCTTTCTCAAGATTGCTTTGGCTATTAGGGGTCTTTTGTGTTTCCATACAAATTAAAAAAATTTTTGTTCTAGTTATGTGAAAAATGCCAAGAAATGCAAATCAAAACTACAATGAGGTATCACCTCACACCTGTCAGAATGGCCATCATCAAAAAGTCTACAACTAGTAATAACTAATAAGTGCTAGAGAGGGTGTGGAGAAAAAGGAACCCTCCTACACTGTTGGTGGGAATGTAAATTTGTACAGCCAGTATGGAGAATAGTATGAAAGTTCCTTAAAAAACTAAAAATAGAGCTACCATATGATCCTGCAATTCCACTCCTGGCCATATATCTGGAGAAAAATATACATGCACTCCAATGTTCATAGCAGCACTATTTATAACAGCCAAGACATGGAACAACCTAAATGTACATCGCCAGATGAGTGAATAAAGAAGATGTGGTATACTTATACAATGAAATATTACTCAGCCATAAAAAGAATGAAATAATGCCATATGCAGCAACATGGATGGGCCTACAGATTATCATACTAAGTGAAGTAAGCCAGACAGAGAAGGACGAATATCATATGATATCTTTTATATGTGGAATCTAAAAAAAAAATGATACAAACAAACTTATATACAAAACAGAAACAGACTCACAGACATAGAAAACACTTATGGTCACTAATGGGGAAAGGTGGGGAAAGATAAATGTGGAGTTTGGGATTAACAGATATACACTATTATATATAAACCAGATAAACAAGGACCTACTGTATAGTGCAGGGAACTATACTCAATATTTTGTAACAACCTATAAGGGAAAACAATCTGAAAAAAATAGATATATATGTATATGTATAACTGAATCACTTTGCTGTGTACCTGAAACTAACATAAAATTATAAATCAACTATACTTCAATAAAAAAATAAAACATAAAAAGTCATAGATTTATTAATAATAATAAACCACTAAGATATATATGGAATAAATATATATATTAATTAATTAATTCCTTAACATTTACTTAATTAATCATTCCACCATGATGTCTTTACTTCCCTCATCACGACCATTTTTGCTCTTACATAATGGTCCAAATTGATTCTTGACCTCTGCAAAATAGATTAACATTTTAAAGGGCCTTCCCTTGAACATGCTGGAAGCAGTAAGATATTTCAGATGGAATAGCACAATTTTTAGTCAGTCAGGAAATAATGCTCCTGGGTTTGCCCGAAGGTTTCTATCCTCTGAGCAGTCACGGTTTTGATGTGTTGTTTAATGTTTTTCTCCTTCCCTAGAGTTCTCTCCTGCCACTCTTCACCAATCCACATCTATCAATCTTTTAATACCAAAAGTAAAACATCACCTCCCACAAACGACTTCTTAGAATTATAGTGCACTGCCATGCATAGCAACACTCTCTGGACTTATTAAATTATGCAAACTCTTTGCTCCACTTGCACGGTAACTACTTTCATAGACTAACATTTTGATTTAGGAAGTAAAGGGATAGTAATGCAATTTTGGTTTGCTCTGCACTATAAAGCTGGGCATCACATTCTCTGGCCACACAAACATGTAAGCTATTTAAGATATTTCAGTGGTCCCACTAGGTATACTCAAAGAGAACTCCTTACTGTCCTCATAAGATCTTCCCTCTAGCTTGGCTTTGATTACCAGTATCAGCAAACAATATAGCAGGTGTGATCAGTGCTGTAGGTAAGAAAAAGGATTTAAGATAAGGCACCGACCCTGACAGGATTTACAGTGAACTGACTAGGGTAATATGCTGAAATATTAGTACATGCATATTACAGGTTTGTGACTACAACAGGAGTTTTAATTGTGATAGGAAATTATGACTCAGCAGGAAACAGAGAGAAGAAAGAAATACTGGATGAAAGAGAGGAAGAAAAGTATAGGAATGGAAATGAAAAAATAATACCAAGACAGTAGAGGAAAAGGAGCCCAGAATTTGTGATTAGGTGATAGGAGTTTACATTCTAGTTCTCTCTTTATTGGTGAGAACAGACTGGTTATGCTGAGATAGCAAACAACTCCCAAGTCTCAGTGGTTTAAAACAGAAGATTATCCCCTAATTTCACATTTCAATTTTAATTAATATCATTTGGATAAACAGAAATAATACTCCATGCATCGCAGGATTATCGCAGAATTAAATTACAACAATGTATATGAAAGTACGTAGTGCAATATAAGTATGCAATGTTCACTAACTGCCAGGGTGTTTCACTCATCCTAGTTGATTCAGACACTTAGGATGATTTAAGCGACACCACCTTGATCAGATGCTGTTTGTCATGCTAGAATGAAAAGGGAATTCAGGAAGATTTTACAATTGGGATCAAATGTTCAGCCCAGATGCATTTCATGTCACTTCTTACAATTCATTAGCCAGAAGTAGACACATAGTCACATCAACCACAAAGGGACCAAGACATAATATCGTGCCTTACTACTATGTGATCGGAATGCAGAGAGAACAGGAAATACACAGCACACAGATCAAATTACTACAAAAATTACTCACTGCGGAATGGGCATTAATATATATAGACTCTGCATTAAATCCTAAATCCTGCCTCCTAACATTATAAGGGTGTTGAATTAAACAATTACTAAACATTTTTTAAGCCCAATTTTCTTATTTATCAAATGGTAATAAAACCACTTATGACGTGAAAATCTTCATATAATTAAACCAATGTATAGAATAAAGCTAACAGAGTACCTGGTATACAGTCAATGCCCTGTGAGACTAAGTTCTGTATGGGCTGCTCTGAGTATACAAATTCTGGAGATGGCTTAAAATTTGGGAGACTACAGGGAATTTTCTCACGAATGCACATGGCAGCCAATAGTTACTACTATGCTCAACACCCAGATTCCTAGCAACAGACCAGCAGTTAGGGTGGTGACTATTGCTTCCTAGTGAGACTTCATTGGGAGACTGGCCTAAACCAGAGCTACAGCAACCTTCAGAAGAAGGCATTCAATCTGGCCAAGAAAATGGAGGTGGGAACACTGTGGTTGTGCTTACGGAAGGGCAGGAGGAACAATCTGAACGAACAAGAGATGTTTCTCGTTGAAGTTAATGTCACATTGCTTTACTACCATCATCAGCTTTATGCTTTTCTCGTCCTTCTTCCCCATCTGTGGTCTACCTATGCTTTTATCTACCTCTTACTAATTTCATTCATTCTGTCTGTTCCCCTCTCTTCTCCTTGGGAAAGTAACTTTTCCTCTCTGATTTTAATAATATCATTTGGATAAACAGGAATAATATTCCCTGCATCCCAGGATTACTGTAGAATTAAATTACAACCATTAATGTATATGAAAGTACACAGTGCAATATAAGTATGCAATGGTTATTTTAAAATAATAATGAAGAGCCACTATTTGGATTTGCATTTTGTAACTGTATTTTTCAATTTTACAGTGCTAATGAATTCCTACTCTTAAGTTCAATAAATACTTGTTGGGTAAACACATTGGATGAAACACAGGATCAGCTCCCTTAGATATATATTATGGACTATAATTAAGATTCTATAATTAGCATGATGGATTTATGTTACTCATTTTTATCTTGAGACAGACAAATATATTTGTAATCACATTTGAGTGTATATAGAGTTGTAAATGATATAACTATGTACATGTGTTTATAATTATATCTACACTATTTCTATCTAATATGACAAATAATTCTCACATTTCAGTTTTTGCTCCCAAAAGGGGATTCATTATACAGTTAACACACAAATATTTGATAAAAATGAATTCTGTATATACATTTGTCCAGATTCAAAGTACAGACACCTCTCTGGGGAAAATGTGGAGATTGGCTAATCAGAACTCAGTATCTATCATATCTATTATTTTATAGTTTTGTAATTAATAACTAATATTTAATACTAGTGACACCTATCCAAAGGTTTAGAGAGGTTACTATTCTTTGCAATTTAAATAAAACTATATAGGTTAAAAAATAACAAATAAGAGAAAATCAATTTATGTAATGCTATTAAAATAACGTATTTAAAAAATTTATTAAGTATAGCTCTATTGATTTTACTCTGGTAAAATGATAGAAAAAGAAATTATTTCTGATTTATTAATTATAATAATATAATTATATATGTATATCATCTTGATTTAAGCCTTATTCTAGCCAACAGATGGAATCATTCATTCTACATGTATTTGTTTCTTGTTTACCATGTGCCACATACTGTTCTAGGTGCTGTGTTATAGCAACATGAATAGTAGCTTATATCATAATGGAAAGAAACATCCAACAAACTAATAAATAATTAAAATAGATATCTTGCAAATAGTGATGTATTCTATGAGTGGAAATAAGAAATAGAGACACAGACGTAGAGAACAAACGTATGGATACCAAGGGGGGAAGGGGAGGTGGGATGAACTAGGAGTTAGGGATTGACATATATACACTACTGATACTATGTATAAAACAGATAACTGATGAGAACCTACTGTATAGCACAGGGAACTCTACTCAATGTACTGTGATGACCTAAATGGGAAGCAAATCCAAAAAAGAGGAGATATGTGTGTATGTGTAGCTGATTCACTTTGTTGTAGTGTAGAAACTAACACAACATTATAAAGTAACTATACTCCAATAAAAATTTTAAAATAAACAAATAAATAAATACGAGAGAAGAGTACAGAAGAAAACGTTTTACAAAACTATTTAGAATATTAGTAAGAAGACTAGAAAAGGTCCTTCCTATTTAAGACCAAAAAAAAAAAAAAAATGGACATAAAAAGTTTAGAACCTCTGGGACTAATTAATAAAAGCTTATTTCCCAGCAAAAAGAAATAAAAGAAAAAAGAAAGAAAAGAAATCAAACAGGGGATCTAGGGAATGTCTATGTTTGTCCCATTTTCAATTATGGTTTGGGAAAGCCTAACAAAGTAGCATGTGAACCTAACTGGAATGAAAGCAGTGGAAAAAGGATGACCAGTTATCCCTGGGATTCAAACAGTGACTGATATAAACAAAAATAAATAGTATAATGAGATTAGTCTTCAAGGTCTTGGGGAAGGAAAAGTAGATCCCAGTGGATGGGTCAGGGGTTGATAGTGTGTGGAAAGTATCTTGTGGGGCTTTGCAGGAACTTGCACAGCTCAGGGTGCTTTTTTATTCCTGTCAAATACACAGGTTTACACACACACACACAAAGTCACAGAATGCCTCTATAGCTTCATGCCACCTCTGTCTCACATCATTTGAAAGTTAGGTATTACATAGCATTCTCTGCTCTCTGCTTCTACATACTAGCAATCATGTATTGTTTCTAATTATTTTGGGCTAAAGACACAGAGATGGAAAAGATTGGGAGGTGACTTTGATCATTTTGGGTGGGTATCAGTCTTTCTAAAACAGGTTTAACTCATTGTGTTGTTTCATTTCCTTAAAGGTTTCTTAAGTCACACAGCAGTGCAGGATAAGAAATTTATCTTCAACGTCCAAATTTAATTCAAAATTATTTATAAATAATACATAAAAATCTGTGGTTTATATTTAGCAGGGGAACAGTCAAAACTCCTAGTCATGCATTCTACCTGTCATTTTTCTGCCATCGATTCAATTAAACAGTATCTACTATATTCATGGCACCAGGAATGAAAAGATTAGAAAGGCACAGTTTCTGACCTAAAGACACATAACATAGGGCAGACACAAAGCATGGAATAAATATTCACTGGGTCTGTAACAGTATGAGTCAAACGTTGAATTAATAATGTGTTTTGAGAGCATTCATAAAGGAGTTATTATTTCTAAGTTTGGGGCAGTGATAAAACTTATTGTTAGTCCATGAAGTAGGGGAAACAAATGATATTTGAAAGATAGTGGAACGAGGCCAATTCTCCAATTGTATTTATCCAGACTGAACACTTTAATAACTTATTTACTTTTACATGAGACTAAATTTCGACAATGATTTTTGACATTGAAGTATATTTTATATTTTACTTATTTTCTCTTTTATTCCTATCAAATCTATCCTGCATGTTATACCCTAGCCTATTGATATATTTAATAAATATATGCATTCAGAAAAGTCCTTTAACATTCTAAGAATTTTTATTTCTCATCTATAGAATGAAAATAGATATGTCTTTATCAGTTTGTTTTGAAGATTAAATAAAATAATAAATTTAACAGCTTAGCCTAGTGTCTGGCACATAAAAATCCCAGTAAAGTTTAGCAATTTTATCAAAATACAATAATGTGATGAAAGAATTTCAGCAAAAATAAATGCCACTAGCATGTATTGAATGTAACGGAGGAAATCAATACAGTTATGTTTATTTCAAGTGTTTTTTTAAAAGACAAGTAGCATAAGAAATTTAAAAATACATATGTTCTTTTCAAAATCAGCATTTTTGTCTTTTTTCAGTTCTCTAGGAAAACCAAAATGTATTGTAAACTTATTTGATTGAATAAAATGTTGCTTTAGTATCTTATTTGCAGTATCATGATCTGTTATTAAAATAAAAGCACTAGCTTAATTTACTGTAAGTATATAATCTATATAATTTATAGAATTCCTAAATGTCAACTTATTTTTTTCTTGAAAATATTTAACATAAATAAGTGAAGTATTTTCTCAACATTAGACAACACAAAATTATGATTTTTGATGAACTTAAAATGTCTAATGATTTTTATAAAAACAAAAACTTTGCCAAACTATATATCTCTAGATGGCAGACATCCTTTTCTCTTTATCTTTATGAGAAATTCAAGAACATAACAGTATTGTTTTATTTTGAAAAGTTCTAAACTTAAAATTAATATCAAAATAATAGAAAGCATCTGGGTGATTAGATCTTAACATATTTACTGATCTTTATAAATCCTTTACTATTACTTCACGTGAACTTTTAATGACATATTTTTAAACTAGCCCATCTCTATAATTTGTGAAAAAGTATTTAATTCCCAAAGTTGTAAGCTTCCAAAAGTACTACCACTTCATGTTTTAAAATTTGATTTTTATGTAAATTATATTCTGAAAGCATATTCTGAAATAAGTGCTCCTAAGTGAGTAGTAAACCAGACAACCAATAGTTTAGTTCATAACCGCTAGACACTAGGAGCAAGTCCAGATGGGTACTGTACCTTGTGTCGCAATCTTATTAGAGGCTGATAAGATTTAAGGCCATATCCTGCTTCTTTGGTTGGCCTTCCTTCTGACTCCAGAAAAATGAATCCAAGAATCAAAACAGCTGACCAGCACTTAAACATCCTTATTGCTTTTCACCTGTGAAAATTAACATTGCAAATAATCAGAAAATACATTCTATATTGAATAAATGTATCAAGAAATATTCAATAGCAAATAGAAATCTTAACAGATCTAATCAAAACCTGGCAGCAGTCGCCAACTGAATCCATAATAGGTAAGCATCTCTGAATAAAGATTATTATCTTCTTGATCATAACAAATATTGTTTGTTTTACCCATACAGCTTTACACAACATTGAATAAGTAGAAATTTAGGGGCCAATAAAAATGTACTGAGGAACAATTAATAAACACATGTTGAAAGAAAAATTTTTTAAAAGAGAGTAAACATTAAACAATGATAAATTTTCTAAGCATCCATACAGAATACAATTATCAACATATTTTTAAATCACAAACTCCTCTTGGAGTATATTTGATGAATAATGCTTAATAAAACTATAGATATTATAATTTACTGGTAAATATTGGTGAGAGGTTGATAAGATAGTCTTCTATGGTAAGTACTTAATAAACTGAGGTACAACAGAAATTATACAGATAGGTTATATCGAGTTACGAACGCATTTTACCAGTAGCACCTAAGAGGACGTTTCCTAGAAAATTGCTTTTTAAGTGCTTTAAACTGAAAGTCCTATGGCTCTTTCCACAGCTCTATATTCTTGGCTATAGCAGAGAAATTGTAAAATTGCATAAATTTATCACCATATAAACTCTCTAAGCCCTCTTCCAAACAAACAAATCTATGCTTTGACCTCAACTGTATTCCACTTTACCACTTTCACATCTTTGTCACTATTGTGACTATAGGAGGAGCTTTTTCTCCTCCTGTCTAATCCAATCTGGTCATCTGGCTTGAGAAACTTAGCCAACTGATTAACCCTGCTATTTAGTGTATTTAAACTCTGTCTCTAAATGATTTTCTTCCATCTTTAAATGTGTTCAAATCATCCATGTTTTAAGATAATTTCTCTTCTCCTCTCCTTCTGAATTTTTGGAAGGAATTGTATATCTCATTCTATCCATTTTCTGACCAATCATGATTCTATCCTCATCACTCTATCAAAATAACATTTCTTTTTTTCAAAAAATGGTCACTGTACTTGATGTCTATAACATCCATCTCTTCTGTGTCTACAGAGTTTGTAAAATCGTCTTCTCAGTCCTCTTGCAAGTCATCCTACTCCTTTATTTTGCCATTAAATATTACTTAATCCCATTAGCCATGTATGCTACTCCATTCACTCAGCCAGACATTCAACATAGTCTATGGTTTTAATTATATGTAGTGCTTCTCATTCAATCTCCAGATTGGTATGATTAGCCTGCTTAACAGCTCTGCCTTCATGTTTCAAAAGTAACTCCTCATAGTATACACATCCCTACATAAAGCCATGCTTTTGCAGACTTTCATTCATCCCTTTACTCAAGCCAGAAACAAAGGAGACATTTTTTGACATCTTAGTCTCCCTTACTCTCCATATTAAACCCATCTCTAAGTTCCATTAGTTCTACCTTCATATATATATATGTCTCAAACATCAGTTCCTTTCCAAATCTACAGCCACAACCCTAGTTCAAGCTGTAGGTACCACTTCTCCCTTCAAATGCTCCAATCCCATCCTTCCTCGCCTTCCACACTTATGCACCTTCAATCCCTTCTCCACACAACAGCCTGATCAATCATGTTGAATCTAAACATCATGATGTTATTGCCTTTGCGAGTAACTTTGGGATATATACATTTATCCTTAAGATAAAAAACAAAACCACTGGTTCTTACAAGTTCCTACAGCATCTAGGTTCTGCATATCTCACTCTTCTTTAAATAACTGTTCTCCAGCCTGACTAATTTCATGCAGTTATTTGAACTTGTTTTGTCCATTCCTACTATGAGGCTTTTGTGTACTATTTTCTCCAATTGAAATACAATTATTTTCCCATTTATCACCCAAAGACCATCACACATCAAAAATGTCCCTTAGAATCCTTCCCCATAATACGAAGCCTGAGTTACATTTCTTAGTTACTCTGCTCATAGATCAGTATTCTTTCATTTCAGAGCATCTCTTTGTAATTATACAACATTAATATGATTACTTTAAAATGTACTCACAAGACTATATATCTGTCTCCTTCAAACTTCGTGGTTGCTGGAATCTCTTTTGTTTTGTTTTGTTTCCCCACCATTATATCATCTGGACCTACCAAATTGCCTTTCACCTACTGGACATACAGTGAATGAATGCATAAATGAATGTCATCTTGCATGCAAGGGGAACAAGAAAGAACGTGTTTTCCTGCATTCTGACAATTCTGAATGCAATTCCCATTTCCACTACTGTTACAAAACATCTGAAAACTAACCTGAGAAAAATATTTTCATTTTCAATCCTTCCTTCTGCTGTCATTTTGACCTATAGTCTAATCCTTCTTCCAGAGGTAAATACTTGTTTATAAGACAACTGGATGGAATATTTCAAATTCAAGATAGAGACCGAGAATAAAGCGAACAGTTCAGGTGAAGGCGTATTTTTTCAGAGCTCTGAATACTATGTTCCTTCTGTTGTGAAGCAGGAGAAGGAGGAAAGAGGCATGGCAACAATCCTGTAGCATTATGATTCTGGGTGAAGGTGAGGTCATAAATTTCCTAAAAGTGCTCACTTAAGGGTTTGTCTTTCTCTACCCTCCTTCTTTTCCCCGCCTAACCTCCCTCTAATTCTCTTTTTTTTTTTGTGTGTGTGTGTGTGTATATATATATATATATATATACACACACACACACACAAAAAAAGATACATATATATATCCCACACGGAAAAGAGTTCATCTACTATAAAATACAGAACAAATGAACAGTTAATTAGGTGAATAAAAATCTCATAAATTTTGGGTGAGTGAACTTCCACACATTGATAATTGGATCAACAATCTGCTGAAATATATTTTCTGCCAAAAGGCAACAGGATAGGAATATCTACTTTAAGAAATTTCATTAGTTGAGAAAAATAAGTCAGTGTGTAAATCTTTGGTGTAGTATTGATATATGCAACCTATTTATACTATTTTAATCTACTTTTCTGATACTCTTAACTGTGATTCATTTTTTCTTCAGTGGTAGTCTTATGATTTTCAAGTCTAAAATTTCTTAAAAATACCAAGTTATACAAAAATAAGAATGTTTTATCTTATCAAAAGCTGTCATACATCTGGAGTGGTTTACTTGGTATTACGGATAAAGTAAAAAGGATTTAATATTAAAAGTCAGATAACATTTTTTTAGGAGATCTCTGATTTCTATTGCAGATAGACATTTGAGCTCAGCAGTGGAGAGTTAGACAAACACTAGTTTCCGTGTTTATCATCTGTGAATGGTACCTCATAAGATTTTCTCCATTGAAATATCACTAAGGAAAGTACTTGAATTCAATTATATAGTAATGAAATGGCAACCTAAACATAAAGAAAGAAGGCTCTTCTCAAAGGATACTCAGAAAATAATTATTAGCTTCTTACTTCTCTTCATCTATAGAATCCAAAGGCGTTATTATTGCATTTTTAAAAGTTCACTTGTCCACAGAAGCTGTTCTGGAAATTTTAAATCAGCAATAATTGATCCCCTGATATACTGACTCATGAGCTCACTTTCTCGGTATAGTAACCTCTGACAACCTGTTAGGTTTTCATAATTAATTGGCAGTTTGTTGACAGCTCGGTAAGAACACTGAAAAGCATGTGACAAAAACAAACCAGCTGGAGCAGATGGTGTGATAATGATCCTATGACATTTCCTTCTAACCTCAACATCTATATGGAAGCATCAGAAAACAACCTATTAACTTAGAGAAAACAAAATGCATGTTACCTAAAAGGTATCTGCCTAATATCATAGGTAACAAAGTTGGACTTAAAAATGGTAACGGAGAAAGCTTGTTTTGGGAGGAGCTTCAAGATGGCGGAAGAGTGAGACGCGGAGATCACCTTCCTCCCCACAGATACACCAGAAATACATCTACACGTGGAACAACTCCTACAGAACACCTACTGAACGCTGGCAGAAGACCTCAGACCTCCCAAAAGGCAAGAAACTCCCCACGTACCTGGGTAGGGCAAAAAAAAGAGAAAAAACAGACACAAAAGGATAGGGACGGGGCCTGCACCAGTGGGAGGGAGCTGTGAAGGAGGAAAGGTTTCCACACACTAGGAGCCCCTTCTCTGGTGGAGACGGGGGAGGGAGGGGGGAGCTTCGAAGCCGCGGAAGAGAGCACAACAACGGGTGCGGAGGACAAAGCACAGAGATTCCCACACAGAGGATCGGGGCCGACCGGCACTCACCAGCCTGAGAGGCTTGTCTGCTCACCCGCCGGGGCGGGCGGGGCTGGGAGCTGAGGCTCAGGCTTCGGTCGGAGCGCCTGGAGAGGACTGGGGTTGGCGGCGTGAACACGGCCTGAAGGGGGCTAGTGCGCCACAGCTAGCCGGGAGGGAGTCCGGGAAAGAGTCTGGAGCTGCCGAACAGGCAAGACTTTTTCTTGCCTCTTTGTTTCCTGGTGCGCGAGGAGAGGGGATTCAGAGCGCTGCTTAAAGGAGCTCCAGAGACGGGCGCGAGCCGCGGCTAGAAGCGCGGACCCCAGAGACGGGCTTGAGACGCTGCTGCTGCTGCTGCTGCCGCCACCAAGAAGCCTGTGTGCGAGCACAGGTCACTCTCCACACCCCCCTTCCGGGGAGCCTGTGCAGCCCGCCACTGCCAGGGCCCCGTGATCCAACAACAACTTCCCCGGGAGAACGCACGGCTCGCCTCAGGCTGCGGCAACGTCACGCCGCCTCTGACGCCGCAGGCTCGCCCCGCCTCCGTGCCTCTCACTCCGCCCCACCCCCACCCGGCCTGAGTGAGCCGAGCCGGAGAAGCAGCGGCTCCTTTAACTCCTTCCTGTCTGAGCGAAGAACAGACGCCCTCCGGCGACCTACCCACAGAGGCGGTTCCAAATCCAAAGCTGAACCCCGGGAGCTTTACGAACAAAGAAGAGAAAGGGAAATGTCTCCCAGAAGACTCAGGAGCAGCAGATTAAATCTCCACAATCAAAGTGATGTACCGTGCATCTATGGAATACCTGAATAGACAATGAATCATCCCAAATTGAGGAGGTGGACTTTGGGAGCAAAGATATATATTTTTTGTCCCCTTGTTCTCTTTTTGTGAGTGTGTATGTATATGCTTCTGTGTGTAATTTTGTCTGTATAGCTTTGCTTTCACCATTTGTCCTAGGGTTCTGTCTGTCCGGTTTTTTTTTTTTCAATTACTTAAAATTTTTGTTCTTAATAATTATTTTTTTATTTTAATAACTATTTTATTTTACTTTATTTTATTTTATTTTATCTTCTTCTTTCTTTCTTTCTTTTTTTCTCCCTTTTATTCTGAGCTGTGTGGAGGATGGGCTCTTGGTGCTCCAACCAGGCGTCAGGGCTGTGACTCTGAGGTTGGAGAGCCAAGTTCAGGACACTGGTCCACAAGAGACCTCTCAGCTCCACGTAATATCAAACGGCGAAAATCTCCCAGAGATCTCCATCTCAACGCCAAGACCCAGCTTCACTCAATGACCAGCAAGCTACAGTGCTGGACATCCTATGCCAAACAACTAGCAAGACAAGAACACAACCCCACCCATTAGCAGAGAGGTTGCCTAAAATCATAATAAGGCCACAGACACCCCAAAACACACCACCAGACGTGGACCTGCCCACCAGAAAAACAAGATCCAGCCTCATCCACCAGAACACAGGCACTAGTTCCCTCCACCAGGAAGCCTACACAACCCACTGAACCAACTTTAGCCACTGGGGACAGACACCAAAAACAACGGGAACTACAAACCTGCAGCCTGCAAAAAGGAGACCCCAAGCACAGTAAGTTAAGCAAAATGAGAAGACAGAGAAACACACAGCAGATGAAGGAGCAAGATAAAAACCCACCAGACCTAACAAATGAAGAGGAAATAGGCAGTCAACCTGAAAAAGAATTCAGAATAATGACAGTAAAAATGATCCAAAATCTTGGAAATAGAATGCAGAAAAAACAAGAAACGTTTAACAAGGACCTAGAAGAACTACAGAGCAAACAAACAGAGATGAACAACACAATAAATGAAATTAAAAATTCTCTAGAAGGGATCAATAGCAGAATAACTGAGGCAGAAGAACGGATAAGTGACCTGGAAGATAAAATGGTGGAAATAAATACTGCAGAGCAGAATAAAGAAAAAAGAATGAAAAGAATTGGGGACAGTCTCAGAGACCTCTGGGACAACATTAAATGCACCAACATTCGAATTGTAGGGGTCCCAGAAGAAGAAGAGAAAAAGCAAGGGACTGAGAAAATATTTGAAGAGATTACAGTTGAAAACTTCCCTAATATGGGAAAGGAAATAGTTAATCAAGTCCAGGAAGCACAAAAAGTCCCATACAGGATAAATCCAAGGAGAAACATGCCAAGACACATATTAATCAAACTATCAAAAATTAAATACAAAGAAGAAATATTAAAAGCGGCAAGGGAAAAACAACAAGTAACACATAAGGGAATCCCCATAAGGTTAACAGCTGATCTTTCAGCAGAAACTCTGCAAGCCAGAAGGGAGTGGCAGGACATATTTAAAGTGATGAAAGAGAAAAACCTACAACCAAGATTACTCTACCCAGCAAGGGTCTCATTCAGATTTGACAGAGAAAATAAAAGCTTTACAGACAAGCAAAAGCTAAGAGAATTCAGCACCACCAAACCAGCTTTACAACAAATGCTAAAGGAACTTCTCTAGGCAGGAAACACAAGAAAAGGAAAAGACCTACATAATAAACCGAAAACAATTAAGAAAATGGTAATAGGAACATACAAACCGATAATTACCTTAAATGTAAATGGATTAAATGCTCCAACCAAAAGACATTCACTGACTGAACGGATACAAAAACAAGACCCGCATATATGCTGTCTACAAGAGACCCACTTCAGACCTAGGGACACATACAGACTGAAAGTGAGGGGATGGAAAAAGATATTCCATACAAATGGAAATCAAAAGAAAGCTGGAGTAGCAATTCTCATATCAGACAAAATAGACTTTAAAACAAAGACTACTACAAGAGACAAAGAAGGATACTACATGATCAAGGGATCAATCCAAGAAGAAGATATAACAATTGTAAATATTTATGCATCCAACATGGGAGCACCTCAATACATGAGGCAAATACTAACAGCCATAAACGGGGAAATCGACAGTATCACAATCATAGTAGGGGACTTTAACACCCCACTTTCACCAATGGACAGATCATCCAAAATGAAAATAAATAAGGAAACACAAGCTTTAAATGATACATTAAACAAGATGGACTTAATTGATATTTATAGGACATTCCATCCAAAAGCAAGAGAATACACATTCTTCTCAAGTGCTCATGGAACATTCTCCAGGATAGATCATATCTTGGGTCACAAATCAAGCCTTGGTAAATTTAAGAAATTTGAAATCGTATCAAGTATCTCTTCTGACCACAATGCTATGAGACTAGATATCAATTACAGGAAAAAAATCTATAAGAAATACCGACACATGGAGGCTAAACAACACACTACTTAATAACCAAAAGATCACTGAAGTAATCAAAGAGGAAATCAAAAAATACCTAGAAACAAATGACAATGAAAACACAGTGACCCAAAACCTATGGGATACAGCAAAAGCAATCCTAAGAGGGAAGTTTATAGCTGTACAAGCCTATTTTAGGAAACAAGAAACATCTCAAATAAACAACCTAACCTTACACCTAAAGGAATTAGAGAAACAAGAACAAAAAAACCCCAAAGTTAGCAGAAGGAAAGAAATCATAAAGAACAGATCAGAAATAAATGAAAAAGAAATGAAGGAAATGATAGCAAAGATCAATAAAATTAAAAGCTGGTTCTTTGAGAAGATAAACAAAATTGATAAACCAGTAGCCAGACTTATCAAGAAAAAAAGGGAGAAGACTCAAATCAATAGGATTAGAAATGAAAAACAAGTAACAACTGACACTGCCGAAATACAAAGGATCATGAGAGATTACTACAAGCAACTATATGCCAATAAAATGGACAATCTGGAAGAAACGGACAAATTCTTAGAAATGCACAGCCTTCCGAGACTGAACCAGGAAGAAATAGAAAATATGAACAGACCAATCACAAGCTCTGAAATTGAAACTCTGATTAAAAATCTTCCAACAAACAAAAGCCCAGGACCAGATGGCTTCACAGGCGAATTCTATCAAACATTAAGAGAAGAGCTAACACCTATCCTTGTCAAACTCTTCCAAAATATAGCAGAAGGAGGAACACTCCCAAACTCATTCTACATGGCCACCATCACTCTGACACCAAAACCCTAAAAAGATGTCACAAGGAAAGAAAACTACAGGCCAATATCACTGATGAACATGATGCAAAAGTCCTCAACAAAATACTAACAAGCAGAATCCAACAGCACATTAAAAGGATCATACATTATGATCAAGTGGGGTTTATCCCAGGAATGCAAGGATTCTTCAATATACGCAAATCAAACAACATGATACACCATATTAACAAATTAAAGGAGAAAAACCATATGATCATCTCAATAGATGCAGAGAAAGCTTTCAACAAAATTCAACACCCATTTATGAAAAAAACCCTGCAGAAAGTAGGCATAGAGGGAACTTTCCTCAACATAATAAAGGCCATATATGACAAACGCACAGCCAACATCATCCTCAATGGTGAAAAACTGAAACCATTTCCACTAAGATCAGGAGCAAGACAAGGTTGCCCACTCTCACCACTATTATTCAACATAGTTTTGGAAGTTTTAGCGACAGCAATCAGAGAAGAAAAAGAAATAAAAGGAATCCAAATTAGAGAAGAAGAAGTAAAGCTGTCACTGTTTGAGGATGACATGATACTAGACATACAGAATCCTAAAGATGCTACCAGAAAACTACTAGAGCTAATCAATGAATTTGGTAAAGTAGCAGGATACAAAATTAATGCGCAGAAACCTCTAGCATTCCTATACACTAATGATGAAAAATCTGAAAGTGAAATTAAGAAAACACTCCCATTTACCATTGCAACAAAAAGAATAAAGTATCTAGGAATAAACCTACCTAAGGAGACAAAAGACCTGTATGCAGAAAATTATAAGACACTGATGAAAGAAATTTAAGATGATACAAATAGATGGAGAGTTATACCATGTTCTTGGATTGGAAGAATCAACATTGTGAAAATGACTCTACTACCCAAAGCAATCTACTGATTCAATGCAACACCTATCAAACTAACACTGGCATTTTTCACAGAACTAGAACATAAAATTTCACAGTTTGTATGGAAACACAAAAGACCCTGAATAGCCAAAGCAATCTTGAGAACGAAAAATGGAGCTGGAGGAATCAGGCTCCCTGACTTCAGGCTATACTACAAATGTACAGTAATCAAGACAGTATGTTACTGGCACAAAAACAGAAATATAGATCCAAGGAACAAGATAGAAAGCCCAGAGGTAAACCCACACACATATGGTCACCTTATCTTTGATAAAGGACGCAAGAATATACAGTGGAGAAAAGACAGCCTCTTCAATAAGTGGTGCTGGGAAAACTGGACAGCTGCATGTAAAAGAATGAAATTAGAACTCTCCATAACACCATACTCAAAAATAAACTCAAAATGGATTAAAGACCTAAATATAAGGCCAGACACCATCAAACTCTTAGAGGAAAACATAAGCAGAACACTCTGTGACATAAATCACAGCAAGATCCTTTTTGACCCACCTCGTAGAGAAATGGAAATAAAAACAAAAATAAATGGGACTTAATGAAACTTAATAGCTTTTGCACAGCAAAGGAAACCATAAACAAGACGAAAAGGGAACCCTCAGAATGGAGAAAAAATTTGCAAATGAAGCAACTGACAAAGGATTAATCTCCAAAACATACAAGCAATTCATGCAGCTCAACATCAAAAAAACAAATAACCCAATCCAAAAATGGGCAGAAGACCTAAATAGACATTTCTCCAAAGAAGACATACAGATTGCCAACAGACACATGAAAGAATGCTCAACATCATTAATCATTAGAGAAATGCAAATCAAAACTACAATGAGATATCATCTCATACCGGTCAGAATGGCCACCATCAAAATATCTACAAACAATAAATGCTGGAGAGGGTGTGGAGAAAAGGGAATTCTCTTGCACTGTTGGTGGGAATGTAAATTGATACAGCCACTATGGAGAACAGTATGGAGGTTCCTTAAAAAACTAAAAATAGAACTACCATACGACCCAGCAATACCACTACTGGGCATATACCCTGAGAAAACCATAATTCAAAAAGAGTCATGTACCACAATGTTCATTGCAGCACTGTTTACAATAGCCAGGACATGGCAGCAACCTAAGTGTCCATCAACAGATTAATGGATAAAGATGTGGCACATATATACAATGGAATATTAGCCATAAAAAGGAACGAAACTGAGTTATTTGTAGTGAGGTGGATTGACCTAGAGACTGTCATACAGAGTGAAGTAAGTCAGAAAGAGAAAAACAAATACCGTATGCTGACACATATATATGGAATAAAAAAAAAAAAAGGTCAGAAGAACCGAGGGGCAAGACGGAAATAAAGATGCAGACCTACTGGAGAATGGACTTGAGGATACGGGGAGGGGGAAGGGTAAGCTGGAACAAAATGAGAGAGTGGCATGGATATATATATACACTACCAAACGTAAAATAGATAGCTAGTGGGAAGCAGCCGCATAGCACAGGGAGATCAGCTCGGTGCTTTGTGACCACCTAGAGGGGTGGGATAGGGAGGGTGGGAGGGAGGGAGATGCAAGAGGGAAGAGATATGGGGACATATGTATATGTATAACTGATTCACTTTGTTATTATAAAGCAGAAACTGACACAGCATTGTAAAGCAATTATACTCTAGTAAAGGTGTTAAAAAAATAAATTTATAAAATACAATAAAAAAAAGTGGTAAGGGGGATGGACAGAGGTTTTTTCTCTTTTTCAAAAAATTAGTATTTTTCTCTGAATCAAACTATTTTTTTTTCACCATATGAAATAACTGCTTTTGGCAGCAGGATTTAGAGTACTTACATTATTCAGTAGATTCAAATTTGAGGGATTTTGATTTGTTTCTGCATTCTCTGTAATCTAATGTCTAATCGTTTGGGGAAAAATAATAAGAGTGTTAAAGTATTGCCTTAGGAACAAAATGCAGAATTTGATATGGGGAAGGAAACTTTGGTATCATGCCTATGAATGAAACGAATGTTAAGGTAAAGCAAATCCCCAACATTGACAAATGTTTTAAAGGAGTCAATTATCCTAAGAGTTTCACCTGGAGTATCCCCACTGCATCTCACTCCACCCTAGAAAACTACCATAGGTCTTTCAAGAAACAGCCCCAGTCACCTCCTTTGTGAAAGGCAGATTCCTTTCCAGTTCCCTCCTTTGTGAAAGGCAATTCCTTTCCAATTCCCTGCCAGTCTCCCATGAACTTGACTGCTTTCTGCTGCGATTTTTATGTATCTCCCTTAGAAGACATTTTGCCTTGCACTGTGGTTATCAGTTTAAGAAAGGCTATCATCCTCATATAGATATAGAAGGAAGTACACGGAACTGGTTCTGTCACAATTTAACACGTTTCTTAACTTTCACAGATCTCTCTTTGCTCTGTTCTGGAGGTGCCTATACGATCACTAGTGCCTTTTTTCCTTTCTGGTATCCTGCAACTCAATGAGATGGAGAAACGGACTTCCAGACTACCTTGTGTCATGCTATAAAACCTAAGCGAAACCAATTGCCTTACTTGGACCCCATATGTAAAAAGAAATGTATGAGCTTAGCACCTGTGCCAGATTATTCCTACTGAGTAGATGGGTTGATCAGGAGAAGATACAGGGGAGAGCAGGTTTGCAAGAGAAAATTATGATTTTGTGTGATGCCTTTTGTAGTCCTATTGGAGGTGTTAAATAGGCACTGCGATATTGAACCTGGAGCTTGGCAAAGAGGTATAGGCTGGACATACCTGTTTGGGGTTGTGAAAATTTATATGTCTTTTACTCTAGGTAGGAAATGGGAAGAAGTTAGAGAGGAGAAAAGGTCCAAAGACTAAGCCCTCAGGCAAGTTTAGTTGAAACAGAAGATTAAGTGCTGCTAGGAGGTGGAGGAAATGAAAAGAGTAAACTGGCAATTTTAGAAAAATGATAGATGGGCATTTTCATTGGAATGGAAGGACTAGAACCCACAGCTCTTATTATCTGACAGCCTGTGTTTTCACCGGTTTGCTTCTGTGTACTCTTTATCCAACCAGAAGTTGTCTCATAAAGACAGGACTTTGTTAACCATTTGTATGAATCAGAGCAGTACATGGCACACAGCATAAACTTAATAAATAATTTTGATTGATTAATTAATAATTAATGGTGATAAGTAATTAATTTGAAATTATAGCTGTATATAAAATGATTCTTAATATTCTTCATGTGGTCAAAAATAGTCATTAAAACTGACTATGAAATTAATCTAGAAGTCAAATTGCATGTAACACAAAAAGCTTTTCTTTTCCCCCTGGATCAAAACCTTTGAGCTTGGCTTTCAATGGGAAGTTCCTCTGAAAAAGCCTCTCTTGTCAAAGACAGACAACCTTTTCATTCTTTGGCTCAAATGAAATTGGAGCGGCCAGTCAGATTCTCCTACATTCCTCAGTCTTGTCTGTCGCAGCAACTGTTTTCATCTCTTGACCCACTTTACCATGACATCCACCACTGTGAACTCTGAGGTTGAGTTTTAATTTGAGATTTCTCTTAGAAGGAAATATTATCCAAAGAACCCAGTTTTTTGGGTTTTTTTTTTTTTGCGGTACGCGTGCCTCTCACTGTTGTGGCCTCTCCTGTTGCGGAGCACAGGCTCCAGACCCTCAGGCTCAGCGGCCATGGCTCACGGGCCCAGCCGCTCCGCGGCACGTGGGATCTTCCCGGACCGGGGCATGAACCCATGTCCCCTACATCGGCAGGCGGACTCTCAACCACTGCGCCACCAGGGAAGCCCCTGATAGGTATTATTGCTCATATTGAATTAGTATATAAATAAAGGGAAACTTCTCAAGATAAAGTGTCCAAGAATGACTCTGATCAAATTTGACCCGTGGTTCTGTTATATAATTCTACTTTTAAGACACACATAATGTTGCAGATGTAACGGGGTAACCTATACGAGAAGTAGCCATAGAGAAAAAAAAAACAAACTAATTATTCAGACTTCATACTACTGGAAGAGGGAATCCTTCACTTCCATTTGCTTTAGATCAATGTAAATGAAGACTTAAGATAAACAAATGTAGCTATAATGTGAGAGCAGTAACAATGTGACTTCTGTGTCCAGACTGCATGGGTAAGGGTGGTTCAAATCTATATGGAAACACTAGCAAACATGGAACTTTATTCTTAATCCTATGGTTTATATTGTGAAAGTGTCTAAAACTTTTAAGTGTAATACTCTATGTTGAAAAATTCTAACATGGGCAATACACTTTCTTTAAACATCTGGGATAAGAATAGAATTATAAGTGTTAAATAATGAGAATTCTTACCATTAATTTAATTTCACTCTTTCAAGGAAGGTGGAACTTGTAATGACATCTGAGTCATTAATTCAGATGAACAAAAACTGTAGAGATTCTAATCAATTATACCTTTCAATAGCCAGCTTAATTTGAAGCTGAAAGAAGCTAAATATAGATAAAATATATTCTTTGCCATTTTAGGACTGCAGTCTAAAATGTACAATAATTTAAGCTTGCACTAGGAGAAAATATTCACACTGAATTCCGTTTAATTAAAGAATGTGTGTTACTCTGCTTTAAGCAAATGAAATTCTCATTATGAAAAGCATGCTAGGTGGTAAATATTGTTTTCCCAAACCATCTTTGCTTTACAAAACTATTTATACTCAGTTATATTAACTATTCTGGTGCATTAAAAAGAAAACATTTTTTAAATAAGATATTCAAGTACAACATACAACAGAACTGAAAAATATAGTAGAGACCTAGTATAACCACTTCTTTATACTTGTGATGAATATGAGAACCAGTGAATATGAGAACCATATGTGATGAATATGAGAACCATAGGCAAACCTTAGAATAAGGTTTGCCTATGAGGAAAGTAGAAGTGGGCGGGAATACATCTGTCCTGATTCCAGGTACACAGGTATTATTTTTTCTAATACTAAAACACACCCGGTAGAATCCATTCACTACGGAAGAAAAGGACACACAGGTATCAATGAGGTTTTGTTTAGAAACGGCATCTCTGTGAACCCCAGCATCTTTGTATTTGCTACTTGCTAGAGTTTCTAGAAGCCAGCTGGTAGGCCACCAGAGTCACCATCTCAAGAGAATCTTGTTGTTTGAATAGAATGTTTGGAAAACCTTTCTCTTCTTCCTTTGTTCTGCACAATAATCTTCATAGTTGTGGTTAAAGTTATACATAGATGGTTACAGCTGTCCTCATATAACTGCAATTACACAGTAGTTTCATATACACAACATATACCATATATATATATATATATATATATATACACACACATATATATATATATACATACATTGTGGTTTATGTAGTTATATAACTATGTGGATGTCCATAGGTATACATAGGTGACTATATATAATACAGGATACATATATTTATAAAGAATGAACTTTACATCTAGCTGACTTAACCCAGGAAATGTTGTAAATTGTATAACATTACAGTAGGCTGGACTTCCAACTGTATATACCAGCACCTCAAATTTAGGCAGAAAAAAAAAATACAACCTTCAGTGACTCATTTTCAGTCTCCCAAAAGAAGTCCCTAGACTTTATAATACATTTATGATTCAGTAGTCAAAAAGTGTATTATGCGTAGCCTGAAGTTAAATTAATTCCCTATGTCCATTTTTATGATGACCTCGGTAGACAATACTTAAAAAAATAAACTTTATTCACTTGTTTGTGTTCAGCTTATTAAATCATGGACTGTCAGTTTCTTCTTCACAATGAATAACCTCAGTTACTTAGAGAAAATTTGGTCATAATATTCTGGATTAAGTGTCTTAGTATGTGCACATAATGGACCACCAGTATCACCTTGCTGACAGCTGTGGTCCATAACATGGTGAAACATAACAGGTCACAATCCTGTTCTAACACGGCCAAGGTGACGCGACCCAGCTCATCTGCTCTTAGCTTTTCTCTACCCTATGCCCACCCGTCTTATGTGTGACTAGTTCAAAAATAAGAAGCCACTACAATATCATTCCTCTATTTTTCATATAATTTATTACACATTAAATTTCTGAATTTTAGTTCATTTTCCCAGAAGTCTGACATCAAACAGGCACTTTTTCTTCTGGTGGATGATAAACTGAAGGTATTTATTTCTACAAACCTTACAAAAGTCCTTTCAATACTGAGCAGCAGCACACTATAGTGGAAATAACAGGAGGCTAAAAGTCGAAAGAGATGGATTCTATTTGTGGCTGTGTTTATAAACATTTTTTAACACTGCTTTAGAGTTCTCAACCCAGGGGTGTCTCCCCACTAGTCCACTGAAACTGCCTCCAGAAGTGAGGTCTTTATTGACACTTTCACTTCCATCACACAATATTGTCATGATTTCATTTCACATTTCTAGCCATCCTTCTGCAGTCTCTTTCCCCACTTTTCTTTATTCACCTGATCTACTCACCTGATTCATAAAAGAAAAATTTAATCAGAATAATAAAGTTCACTTTGCCTTTTTATTTTTATTTTCAATAATATATCCAAAATATTAAGGAACAACATCTGTATGTCATGGACATATAAACTGAAAGTTATAAAAAATACTTTCATTCTTTTCAAAGCAAGTACCAGCTGGAAGGGATCATGCAAATTAAAACTAACCAACCACAATGATCTTGGTTTTTCTCTTTTTTCTCAAACACAATGGATGTAACTTATTGCACATTGCAAAATGTTACCTAAAGATTAGCAATTGCCTATATGTTTGGTGTGAAAGACCTATTCTCCTACTTTGTATCTAAGCAGTAATAAGTTTGACTGATATATGAAAAAATTATGCTTTAAAAGTTTAAAAATAATAATATATTATATGACCTTGAAGATACTGCCCTGGTTCAAGAGAAGAGAACATCATTATAGGCTCTGTCTTCTGAATTCATTGCCTTCTACCTTGATAGGCACTTAAAATGTAAATTAAGGAAGAATACAACTCTTAGGATTGACTATGCCTAAAACCCCAAAGGTACTATGTTACAGATTTTATTTGCTATTAAAAGAAATCATTGCAATTTTGTCAATGTCAGACATTTTAAATTCAACCTATTCCATACCAAGCTTTCTAGCGGTCTATGTTCCTTAAATCTGGGACTACACTTAGTATACTCGGAAAAATTCCGTCAGTTTAGCAATGAAGTGCTGCACAGGGAACAACTTAATTTCCTCTGTATTTAAAGCTAAAATGCCATGGGGAAAACTTGCCCATTCATTCAGGTCAGCTGAGATTCAGAGGTATCCCAGTTCATATTCAGGGAAGTATGGGGAGAGTCCAAGGATAGAGCCCCGAATCAGTTGTAGAATTCACTGGAACCCAGGATATTTGCCAGGATGACCTCATGCCTCTCCAGAAGGAGAGATCTGAGCATTTTCTCAGAATCAAAACATCCATGTTTTCATGAGAGATATGAAAAGCAGAGAGCAAGCTGGGCATATAGACCAACTGCAGCTGAGTCAACTGAAGATGGGCACATTCCTAGTGATCTGAACCCAAGCAGACAAGGGGAGTGGAAACTTTCCAAGAAACTGTTAACAGGAATTAACAAGAGCTGTAGTAGCTAGTTATGTGGTCAGTGGTGACCAGTGATCAAAACAAAAGTCATTAGCAAAAAAACAGCGAAAGTCAAGTTGGTTTTCAACAACTGATATAAGAGAGCTTGCATTTTATTTTATACCAGTATTTTTCAAAATTCAAAAATAAACACCTGTAAAAGCTTGGATTTTTTTACATATGTACACATTATTTTTTAATATTCTTTTCACTATGTTTTATCACGTTTTTATCATGTTTTTAACCATATTGACTATGGTTCCCTGTGCTATACAGTAGGACCTTGTTGTTTATCCATTCTATATGTAATAGTTTGCATCTGCTGACCCCAAACTCCCAGTCCATCTCTCTCCTACCGCCCTCCCCTTTGGCAACCACGAGTCTGTTCTCTATGTCTGTGAGTAGCTTGAATTTTTTGAAAACACATTTTATCAGATTGGGAAAGAAAGAAGCCTGAAAAAAGATGAAAAACAAAATCAGTAATTTAATCCTTTATAATATAATAATAAAAAGTACTTTTTGGATATTTCATCCAGGCACAAGTATACCATGTGCTTTCACATTTTTGATAACAATCTATCAACACAAAATCCACTGATTTAGATAGACCAGATATGTGAGTCCAGTCAATATATCCATAACAATTTACTAGATTATACAATCTAGAAGCAAATGCTTCTAGGAGAAAATAAAGGCAAGGCACAGGTACCAGTGTGCTCTCTGAGAATCTCACATTTGAAGTATTTTGGGATGAGTCCTTCTCATTAGATTTAAGAGCAAATACTACATGGTATTGAACTACATGGAATTGGAACTAAATTGCAACTCCATCAGGATGCTGCCTTAATCTGAAGGCAGGTAACAAAAATTTAGTAGCATCATACAACCCACAGATGGCCTGCTTCAGGAACCTCGTAATTCTGCAAAATCCGCAATAACCCTGACAACCATTTTTAATTACATTCTATTTTTATTTAATTTTTAATTATAATGTATATATTTTTATTTAATTCACTGAATTCTTTAATGGACTGTGAGAATGTTTTAAAAAAAAAACCTTCCCTTAATAAAAATATTTGCACCTAATTTTTTCTCTTTAGTTTTTTATTTGTTCTGGAAATAATTTGGGGCATGGTATGGTTACAAGATTTTATTTTATTTTACTTTCATTTTAATGTTATTTTTAGTCTACTTTTATTCTATTTAACTACAGTTTTTTAGAAAATTTACTGGATTTGTTTTTTCTTTTTTTTTTGGCCTCACCGTGGGGCATGTGGGATCTTAGTTCCCTGACCTGAGACAACTCATGCCTCTTACAGTGGAAGGGGAGACTCCTAAGCGCTGGACCACCAGGGAAGTCCCTATTGGATTTATAATTCTATCTTGGTTAAATGTTGGGATTCCCTGTACATGTGGTTATGTTTTTTAATTCGCTATTTGCTTCCATTCACTTATCTATACCTAGGCAGTTATCACAGATTGTAATTGCTAGAGTTTGATAATAATTCTTGATATTCAGTAAGGAAAACCCGTGGTCTTTTTCTCTTCCATATCCTTTTTAGAATGAGCACATAAAGTTCTTTATCAGAGCTTGTGGTGGTGCATATTTAAATTGCATTTCTTTTTAATCCTTCAGTGCAATTTACTTTAGGTGTTTAATAAATAAGCAGCATATGAAATATTTAAGCCATTATGAAAATCTGTCTTTTATAGGTTAATATAACTTTTTTACATTTATTAAGATTGCAGATATATTTTAACATATTTCTGCATTAGTTTTATTTTTTCTCGTGTGTATTGTTGTTTTTTAACCATTTACTACCTTTGATTCTTTTGTTTCCTTTCTTGCATTCTATTGGATTGATGTATTTTCAATACATTCTCTTTTTTCTCACGTAGAAGCTGAAAATATGTTTTACTGTCTAGTACATTGAATAGATGATCTTTCTTCTGAACAAGAAACAATTTTGAGGGCTTCCCTGGTGGCGCAGTGGTTGAGAGTCCGCCTGCTGATGCAGGGGACACGGGTTCGTGCCCCAGATCAGTAAGATCCCACATGCCGTGGAGCGGCTGGGCCCGTGATCCATGGCTGCTAAGCCTGCACGTCCGGAGCCTGTGCTCAGCAACGGGAGAGGCCACAACAGTGAGAGGCCCACATACCGCAAAAGAAAAAAAGAAACAATTTTGAGATTTAAACATGTTTTGAAAACATAAGATCTTATGTGAAATTAACAAGAATAATAGTTTTACCTTTAAAAGACAATCAATTATTATATTTAAAGTAAAAAGTTATATTTAAATTCTGTTTTGTCATTTTTTCTTACACACCATACATTTCTAATGGTTTACTTTTATGTTGAAGTAAACATTTCTATAGTTTTTCAGTTTGAGTCAATAAGAAGCAAATTCTGTTGTTTTTTGTGTCTTAAATTGTCTTTGTCTTGCTTTTACTGTTAAATCATATTTTAGAGAAGTTAATAATTCTAGGTTGGTAGTTTCTTCTCCAACACTTTGAAATGTCTGTGGCATGTACTGTTTTGATGAGAAGCCATCTGTTAATCTATTTGTCACACCTTTGTAGGTAATGTGTTCTTCCTTGGTAGCTTTTAATACTCTCCTTGTTATTATTTTTTTCTTTTCTCTTCTAGCACTTTCTTCTTGGTGAATTTCTCAGTAATATTTTAAAATTCGTCATTTCTTTCTTTTTGTGTATAATCTAATGTGTGATCTGTCCACTTAATTTTTTTAATTGAAGTGTAGTTGATTTCCAATTTTGTGTTAGTTTCTGGTGTACAGCAAAATGATTCAGTTATACATAAATATATGCATATATATATATTCTTTTTCATATTCTTTTCCATTACGGTTTATTACAGGATATTGAATATAGTTCCATGTGCTATACAATAGGACCTTGTAGTTTATCCATTTAACTTTTATTTAAATGTCTATAGGTATTTTGTCAAGATTTCAAATTATTTAGTCTTTAAAAAATATCCAATTATTTTTATTTAATTTATTCTGACTTCATTTCATAAAGTCTTCTTATTTTTGGACATTATACCTTCTTTTACTTATTTGATGATCCTAAATATATTAATTAAAATTTTTTTCAATTTCTTCTGGAACATATCTTCAATTATGTATTTGCTTATTTATTTGTAGCATCAGTGGCTGTGTGTGGGGATTGCTTAAGGCAGGGTGGGTGTTTGTCTGTGTTTCACCTTACCTCCCTGGTCTTATACTGGCAGCTTTGGACTTCTGCCATGTTACTCTGCTGAAAGCAATGCAGAGTCAAGCTTGAGGCTAGCTTGCCTGATCACAAGAATTTTCTTTTTTTTTTTTAAAGTAACCATCTCTCTCTACATAATACTTTGTTTAAGTTGCAGCAATGACCAGACTTTTTTCTCCATCTCAGATCAATACTATTCCAGTCCCTGGATTCAGTTTCGTTCTGGTACCTCCCATGAATTTTACAGAAATTTCTCTTTCCCATTAACCCCAAGTAACTAATTCTCCAGGCAGCCTTCCCTGCTTCTCTGTGTATCCTTGGCTCTTTCCACCAACTCCTCCTGCTTTCCTGCAAAGTCATGCCTCTTAGATTTCCCCTTTTATGTTTTATGTATTATTATTATATGTTTTATGTTTAGGAATATTCTCAAAGGTTAAATAGGGAAATAAGTTTTATTTTGCTTTGCTTTGGGATTGTACTGTCAGGGCTGTGCTCACACTATAGCCCATCCAAGTTATTGGACCAAATATTAACTATCAGGTAGATCAAAAAACATAAACCTGTGTTAAGAATTCAAAAAAAAGTGGACCTCACGGAAATGCCATTTGCTGGTCAGTTAGTGAGTATATAATTGCTTTTTGGGTTTAGTTAGATAAATTAATAGAATTTTCATGAACTTTTTTTATGATAAAAGTTAAGTGGACAATGTTTTTGCATTTATAAGCTCCTTAAAGTACAACTGTGGATACAAAATGCTAAAATCTATACTATTAAGATATAACTTGGCTTTCATTGTAAAAATCTGGAGAAAAGTAGAAAATGTCAACCTGAACATGGGGTCTTTTATTAATATTACTCAAAAGTAGACATATTATTATTCAGTTCATAAACTAACTTTCTCTTAGGTGGAGAAAATTGATAATATTTGAAAGTCATTAATTTATTGGATCTACAACCATGGAAATATTTCAAATGATGTACTGAGAATATTTTTTTACATTAAAAAATATACATCCATCTTTTCATAGTGATTTTCAGAAACTACAGAGCAAGTAATTAATATGTTAAATTTAATTTAATGCCAACATAAATTAAATGAAACATGAATTTTATAAAATTTGGTAAAACAAAAATTTTATATTTGAAAGACCTCTTAGAATTTATGTAGTCCAAAGTCATTTCTCCACAGATGAGGAACAAAAATATGCATAATGAGTTGAAATCTGATGGTACTTAGCTCATAGCTTCTAGCAATACATCTAGAATATTTCTAGACATATATGTAGGAATATGTCTAGACACAAAATTTCCTAATACCTAGAGTTCTTTCTAAGTTTTTATTGAAGTTTTTAATTGAATACATCCATATGATTATCCTAATATTATAAAATATGTAGGAAAATGATGTCTAGAGTAAGGTAACAGGATAAAACTACCAGTATTTTCTTGGTCCTGTTCTAACAATGTGTTTGGTTATTTAGCATGCATACTTCTGTAACAGTGTTTGTAAATGACAACTTTTCTCATTGTGAAAATGACTTTATGTACAAGAGATCTGTCACATTATGGCAGTGTGTTATCCACAGGTTAAATTTAACTTTGATACCGCATTGCTTGATACTTTATTTATTTATTTATTTTTGCGGTACGTGGGCCTCTCACTGTTGTGGCTTCTCCCGTTGTGGAGCACAGGCTCAGGATGCGCAGGCTCAGCAGCCATGGCTCACGGGCCCAGCCGCTCCACGGCATGTGGGATCTTCCCGGACCGGGGAACGAACCCGCGTCCCCTGCATCGGCAGGCGGACGCTCAACCACTGCGCCACCAGGGAAGCCCGACACTTTATTTTTATGTTTAATTAATTGATTTGTTTTGTGAAAATCCACATCTTATATGAAGTAGAATGCTTTGAATATTGTAGTGTAAATTATTATCTTTTGTATTTTAAGTTTTAAGAAAATTTCTTTCAGGGAACACAGCTGGAATTTAATATTTCCAAATAAAATATGCAAGTTTTCATATTCTTTACAAAAATAACAAGTGAAAAAATAACCACTTTGATGGTAAAGTTGATGTTATATAGTGAATTCTTAATTAAAACTAATAATCAAAAATCACTTAATAATCAAAAATATCAAGATAACATTATAATTCTTAATTAAAACCTAATAATCAAAAATATCAAGATAACATTATTTACATTCTTTCCCTGAGACGAACAAAATGCTCTATAATTGTGAAAACTTTCAAAATTGGCACTGAGCTGTATCATGGAAGTACTATGTTAATAAAGAAGGTGTATCTCAGCTCCATGTTGAAAACAAAATAAAATGAAAACAAAACAAAACAAAAACCCTGTTATATTTGACTCAAATATTAATGTAATGCAAAGTAAATAATCCATTTTTATATGAAAGCTTAGGCAAATTCTAAATTTAAATAAATAATAAAACACATTTTTCCAAATTTTATACCTTTAGAGATAGTACTCAGAAATACATCTGCAATGAAAGGAAGAGAGGAAGAACCTATTCTAACAAAACCATCAAATTCTTTTAGACTTACTCATCACAAGATTTAAAATGTGTCATTTTTTAAGCGGCAACATGGTAGTACTATAAATATATTTTACAGAGACAATACAGTGAGATTACCAATATGAAGCAATAGCATTCTAAGGACCTAGAGGCATAAAATCCACAAAGGTATCGAACATTTTTCATTTTCTGAAATCACCCTGCCATTTTAAGCAACAAACTGAAGGTCTTGTAAAAATGGCTTTATTCTGCTATCCCTGAACACTTGACAAAGAGTTTAGGGAAAATCGTCTGTGTCTGGTCTTTGAAAAACTCTCACTTTGTTTTCTGTTTTCACTGCCTGTATGAGTTCACTCTTAGGAAGGAAGAGTATTCCGAGATTCATGAGTTCAGAACTACCTGTATAAAATGTTCCATCTCAACTATAAATTCACCCCTCATCAAGTGCACAATAAATAGGTTCATGGATTTGAAAATTACAGTCTTTTAAAATGAGCTCAATCAAGGCTGAACACTGTAAGCACTTTCTATGCAACTGATTAAGAAAGGGTATGAGCAAAATATCTAAGGCCTATGTAAACAGAAGCTTATTATCCTTACAATCATACCTTTTCAAATGACTGATAACTACGTTAAATAAGAAAATTTCCAAGTGAATGTGATTTTCTTTCTTCCTAGGTTTTTGTACTTATACAAGCTGCATTAGTGCAAAGAGAACTATAGATAAAGCCCTTCTAGATATGTCAAGGCCTACAGAGTCAAAACAATATAATAACAACAGCAAACAATAGCAAAATATTAGTTCACCTTATCAACATTTCCATAATGTAGATGTGGTATGAAGTATTAAATATGGTCAATGATTATGACTTGAACATATTTCTATGCTTATTTACACGATGTATCCGCTTAGGCACATATATTATTCCTTGTGAATATGTAAATGTCAATCCTAATGGCGGTACCTTTAAGCCACATTGCTCATTAGGTATATGAATAATATTAAATGGAAAAGAAAATTACTTTGAAACCTCTATTATTTTAGACCCACATAGTCTAGCCCAAAGACTTATAGTCCATGTAAACATATCATTTGATTTAGAATACAACTTGCATTATACTCATTGCAAATGTGGTGGTCCAGTGGGTTTACATATCTTTGTCTGCTGAGTTAATCAAAATACAACCCCATTAGAAGACTTAAGAATATACTTAAACTAGCAGGACCACATTACTCCACAGTCACCCCTTAAATTAGATAGAATTAGAATCTCAGATATCATTTGGGTGATTTGAGTGATCATAGGCCATGATTTCTCATTGGAAAGATTTTATATTGTTCATTATTTGTGGGTTAATAAAGCTCTATTAACATTTTATACTAAACAAACAAATCCACTACACTATCTGTTAGCATTTACACAGTGAAAAAAAATATGGATTGTGGTTATAACAAGGTCACAACTGTTTAATATCAAAAACAACTAAATTTTACAATGTGGGGACCCTTTGGCCACTTAGGGACAAGTTCATTGATCTCTCAAAGAGGCCATCTGTTGGTCTCATTTCAAATGGAAGTCATGTTCCAAATGATGCACTCTGATCTCTGGAGGACATGGCTAAGCCATTCAACTCTCTTTACGGAGATTATAGTAATCAAATGTCACAATGATATAAAATTATTCCGTGGAACTGGAGAGTTTCTGCTATGGCAGTGGCTTCTCGCTGAGAGAAGATTCCCTGGGCTGGATGGACACGAGCTGCATCAGAATGAAAGTCAAAATCTTCCGCACAAGGAGAGAGCCCAGTGGTAACCCTGCTCTGTGCCCTTATCGCCTCACTGACTTTTCCTTCTTCTCTGCCTTTGCTTGCTCTGCACTGAGACCAGCAGACCTGACACTGTTCCCATGGCTATCAGATTTTAGTGGGCAAGAGAACGTTGAATAGAGAGCGTTGGTTAAAACTTCCTAGGCCCAACCAAAGAGATTCCGATTTCAGGGTTTTCGGATGAGATCCAAGAATCCGCGCGTTAAGCAGGCATCCTCTGAGACAGGAGATAGACGGGCCCCAGGCTGAGCAGCTGGGGTCTGTCCCCTGTGGACAGATACTCCAAGATGAAGACAATAGCAGGAAGATAATAGGAGGAGCTGAGTCCTGCCCAGATAAAAGGCAAAGAGACCACATGTTTCTCGTTCTCACGGTCGAGGAGACCTTCCTGAGTACACATGCGCAGAAAGGCTCCTCAGAGGTAAAAAGGGAGGGGTGCCACCCCGTAGTAGGTGATGTCAACCTACTCACAGGCCTCTTCACGAGAATCCATCTTGACTAAGAGATATGCCGGCACACCGGAAAGGACCCTGAGTTAAATCAAATATGGACTCAGCACCAGGCAAAGCAAGATGATTGGCCAGAGGAAACCCACAAGAACTGCCCCATATAAGTGAACTGAACTACAATGAGGGCACGACTCTCTCTCTGAGCCTGCCCGTGGGAGTCTATTCACGCGTCCTCTTTTTCCTCCTAAGAAACACTTTACTTGTTTCACTACTTTCCGTCTCTCTGTGGAAATTCATTTCTACAAAGCTGGCACCAGGGCCTTATCACTGGTCACTGGCCCTGGGGTATAGTGGTTAGGATTCGGCGCTCTCACTGCCGTTGCCTGATTTCAATCTCTGGCCAGGAACAGAAATCCTGCTTCAAGCCGCTGCAGGCCGAGGCCACCTGAGATCATCTCCAGTACTGGGACGGTAAGCCCCATACTTGGGAAACACTGCTCTATACTACATACTATACTCACCTAGGAAACAGATTCACCTCAAAGCACATGAATTCAACTTGCATACCAAGGTCTAGCAAAATATTTGCAGACAATTATTTGCTTCTTTGATGAAACTGAGTGTGGGATTTCAGTTGCTGAATGCCGGTTTTGCTCTTTCTAATAGAGGCAGAACTGCATCTATGTAAGTACCCCCATTTACAAGATTAGGGCCAGAAAATATATGGTGCTCCATCAGAGACAATATATTGCACACTTTAGAATTTTAAAACTTTAATCTTTCCACCCTGAAATGAACTTGTCAGTGGCATTAAAAATACCTACCCTGCAAGTTGTTCCTCAGAGCCTGACAATAGGGCATCTTTGTGTGAGATATGAAATCAACTTCGGAAGCCTGAAAAAATTGCAATCAAGAAAATTGCAGGCATTTATATTTCTCTTGAGGATTTTGCTATCTGCTCTCTCTAGGAGGAACTAATTCCATCTTATCTTCTAGGGGAGGAACTTGTTTGATCCCCAGAGATTGTCAACCTGTGAACTCTTGTATGATATTAAGTTATAGCAACTAATTATTTTAAAATCTGACTTTTGTATAATTACTAGAAATAGATCAAAACTGTTTTAGTACGTAGCAAAGAAGTTGTAGTAATATAATTCTAATAGTCGTTCAGAAGCATAGAGAGTTGAGGCTAATCTAAGTATTTTCACATGCATTTGAACTTTTAACACTATTTGTGGTTCTCAAAAACCCTGCAACAAAGGAAGGAATGAAAGTCTGGTCTGCAGTACACAATTAAGCAACTGAGGCAGAGCAGGTAAGTACCTTTCCAAAGGTCACACAGAGAGTAAGTTAGAAGATCGCCCTGAATCTAGCTCTATGGTTCCAACTCATGGTTTCTTCAGCACACAAAGCACAAGAGGGAGACTACACTGCTGTTCACTGATGAAACGTTTTGTCTTCAAGTCCCTGTGCTTTTATTTTCCTTCTTATTCTTCCTTCTTCTCACCCTCATCTTTTCCTTTTTTTGGCCATCCATGTAACATCTTATTTTAATATAAATACTGACCACATTCAGATACTTTAAAATGAAGCCCTTCTCTCAGGTCAGATCAGTGTTTCAGCTGGTGCCGGGTATATGGTGGACTTAACAAATATTTGAAAAGTGAAGACGTCAAGATCTATCAGAAGTAGTTCTCTTGACATTATGAATCTTCCTAAATTTGTGGTAATTAGCGCCATAATGAGATGCTTCATTTCTTGTGTTTCAGCCTTTAAGGAATATTAAGTAAGCAGCTCTAAAATACAAAGGGCAGGGATCCTGTGTTGTGCATGTACCCGCTTCTTGTCAGTCAGGACTCATTTTTACCTAGCGCCACCACTGCCATCCCAGGTTCTCTGAGGCTCTCTGACTTTTGCCTCTCTCTAAATGAACTGGACTCATGGTGCTTGCATTGGAAGCACACCTAATACTAAAAGCCAGAAAACTTATCATCTGGACCCAACTTTGTCTCATGTTGGGTAAATCACTAAATATATATATATATATATATATATATTTTTTTTTGTCAATCATGGGGGCTTGAATGAATGATCTTCATGGTTTCTTAAACCTCAGAATTCTGATTTCTAATCCATAACTTCCATTATTCTCCCTCTTTCTGCATACAGTTTATTTTATCTGACATTTACCTCTAGGCCATTGCATTGTAAACTGTTGATAAATAAGAATAATTTTAAGTATGGTGGTATCTCAGGCCATGGAGGCTTCATGGAAGTGTGCTGAGGCAGAATAATTTTAGTTAGGTGACCTAGAAGTGTGTTCAGTAATGCAAAATAATCAATTTTAAAATATGTGATTACACTGCCCCTGAAGTTTCCCATCTTGCAAGGTGTATTTTAATCCGTAATTGGTTGATGGGCTTCAGGCTAGCAGTTACACACTCTTTTCTGTTAAATGGCATGGGAGACCACCTGAGAATATTTCGGAAATGTTTTAATTTGTTTGGAAAGGTATCTGAGAGGGGGGAAAAAAAAAAAGGATTTAAAAGCTCATTGGTTTCCAAGGTGTATTTTTTTTTTTTTTAGCGGTACGCAGGCCTCTCACTGTTGTGGCCTCCCCTGTTGCAGAGCACAGGCTCCGGACGCGCAGGCTCAGCGACCATGGTTCACGGACCCAGCCACTCCGCGGGACGTGGGATTTTCCCGCACCGGGACACGAACCTACGTCCCCTACATCGGTAGACGGACTCTTAACCACTGCACCACCAGGGACGCCCATCGAAGGTGTCTTATTAAACAATGTAATAATGTTGGTAGAAACTAACAATTTAACCCCTTCTGATTTTGCTCCTAGAGACTGTGATCTCACATGCTGGAGGGAAGGCAGAACAACAAAGGTATTAGCTTACAAAGGCCTCAGGGGAGTTGTTTTAATAGAATGGAATCATGGCTGTTGATCTCATTTTCCCATACATGTTCACAGCTCAGTCTGGTGGAATGGCTGTGTTTACCACCACTGATACTTATAATCACTGTTAACATAGGGAATTTAGACAGACAGCCAGGCAGTCCTTTTCTTCTCTTGTTAACTGGGCTTGTTATTACTGTTTCCTCAATTTCCTAGAGGATTCATGTGCATAATCATGTCAGCTGCTAAACTGGTGGGAATTGAAGCCATTCTACATTTTGAAAGCATTAGCACGTGCCGACTTAGTAGCTACATAAATTAATGCTCTGCTTTCCACTTTTTAAAAACTTCTAGCAGCTCAAGCAGCTTTTGGTTTTGATGGATTTTGGTGGATGTGTGTTGTCAGCATAGAAAAAGTTGAGTTTGGGCAATTATCTGCATAATTATATCATTTTGGAGCCAATCAAAATAATGAATCTTCAAAATAGATGTACTCAGGTTTTGCTATCGTTAGTATTTGTTTGAATCATTTTATTAAACTCTTCGTGTTTATCATATTATTCAGATAAACGTTATGCCTCCGTTTCATTTATATTTAAAATGTAATTAATAATAATTCATTAGAACAGAGTAGCTCATTTTTTTCTTTTTTAATAATATATTTTTTGTTATAAAAAAGGATGTGTCTTATTGTAGGCATTTATAAAATACATATGAGAAAAATACAATAAAAATTACTTGTAACTCCACTGTCCAGAGTCAATACATTGGTGCATTTCAGTATTTTCCTTATGAATATAATCTAAAATAAATGTTACAGTATAGTTCAACCCATTTCAATATGGCTTTTTCCCCCACTACTCCAGAAAAGTTATCTCACTGAGCCTTTTGTATCTTCTTTGTTGTTAAATTTAATAAAAACCTCTAAATATATTTTTATCTGCCTTGGCTTTCCCTAAATAATTGAGTATCATTATATATTTCAGTCTCTCTGAGATCTTATTTATCTTTGCAGTACTAGCACAGTAACTGGCACATGGTATGGCTCCTTTGATATTTTGTTGAATAAATGATGATGTCCTTAACCTTCAAACAATCTCTGCATTTTATATTATTGTCTACTTTCCACTATTTGTGTGAAAGAGTGCTCAAAATCCCTTTTATTTTTCTCTTGTTCTTTGCTACATTCAATGCTAGTGACTTTCTTCTCTACACCTTCATCTTTCACAACCTACCTGACTCTCCACACACTCTTTTATTTCAATTGTCATCTGGATAGTTATCTTTCCTAAATCAAAATCCATTATAGATCTTCTCTTTCCAGATTCATAAATGTGACTGTCTACTGTCATTTTCCACTTTGACACACACATCTCAGAAACATCTTAAGCCAAAAAAAAATACCCTCACCTCCCCCAAAATAACTTCATCTCTCTGTGAGGTCTTTAGGAATAATCTGACAAAAATGGGTTTGACTGTGGGGAATGATGAGACCCCAGTTGTAGGTGAAAAAAGAGAGGAATTGAAGACAATCTGGAGGAATAAGTGCCCATGATGGTTACTTTTAAGATAAATGCATCAGCAAACTAAACTGCTTATTAAGAGTGTGTCAATTTAGGTTTTACATTTCAAGATTTGGGGAAGTGTGGACATAAAGGTTCCTGTGAAATGGATTGGGATTCAGAGAGAGACTTGGTTAGGGTATTAACCAAGAAACCTAGACAGAACTCCATAGCTGTAGACCGGATTAATAAACCAAACTAGTTAGAAAATAGCTATAACTCTGTTCCAGAAAGTCCAACCTGTGAATATAGCCACTTATACAACAGAAGAAAGTCTTATTGCAAAATTATGTATTTCTTAACTAAAACTATATTTTCCAAAATGCATCCTGCAGAACACTAGTGATTTACTAGCTGGATTTATACAGAAAGGGAACGGACTTAGATAGTCAAATTAATTTAGGAAAGCTGGGATAAAAAATAATTTTATGAAAGAATTGTCAGAGACTTCAGCATGATAATGTGTATTGGAAACTCCAAGAGGAAGCTGTAGTGTGCAGGGTTTCCTGAATACATTTAACAGCCATAGTTCATTCTCTGAGTCCATTTCTGTATTGTAAATAAATTTGTTTGTATCATTTATTTTTAGAATCCTCATATAAACAATATCATATGATATTTGTCTTTGTCTGACTTACTTCACTCAGTATGATAATCTCCAGGTCCATCCATGTTGCTACAAATGGCATTACTTTTTTCTTTTTTATGGCTGAGCAATTTTCCATTGTATATATGTACCACATCTTCTTTGCCTATTCACCTGTCGATGGACATTTAGGTCGTTTCCATGTCTTAGCTATTGTAAACAGCACTAAACAGATTCACAGACTTAGAGAATGAGCTTATGGTTACCAGGGGGGAAGGGTGTGGGAGGGATAGTTAGGGAGTTTGGGATTGACAAGTATACACTACTATATTTAAAATGGATAACCAGCAAGGATCTACTGTATAGCACAGGGAACTCTGCTCAATATTCTGTAATCACCTAAATGGGAAAAGAATTTTAAAAAGAATAGATACATGTATATGTATAACTGAATCACTTTGTTGTACACCTGAAACTAACACAACATTGTTAACTATACTCCAATAAAAAATAAAAATTAAAAAATATATATATTTAAGAGCAATTCCTATTTTTTAAAAGAAGAATATACTAAGGAATAAAGAGACTTGTGAATAAACTTTGAAACATACTGCTGAAAATAGTTTCAGGAAACCCAACTGCATATCCACGGTACTAAGTAAAACAAGATTTTTTAAAATGCAGTACACGGAGCACCTGGTGGCGCAGTGGTTGAGAATCTGTCAGGGGACACGGGTTCGAGCCCTGCTCTGGGAAGATCCCACATGCCACGGAGCTATTAAGCCAGTGTGCCACAGCTACTGAGCCTGCGCGTCTGGAGCCTGTGCTCCGCAACAAGAAAGGCCGCGATAGTGAGAGGCCCGCGCAAGGCGATGAAGAGTGGCCCCTGCTCGCCACAACTAGAGAAAACCCTCGCACAGAAATGAAGACCCAACACAGCCCAAAATAAATAAATAAATAAATTTATTTAAAAACAAAAAATGCAGTATACTAAACAATGAAAAAAAAAGTGTGTAAAGTATATTCTAACTTTTTCTCAGCTATTTTTCTATGTTGGCAATAAATCAATAGTTATCATCATAGTTCCCCCAGCAAAAATAAATAAAAGCTGATGGTTATTTTCTACATAATGAAAAATTATAATATGTGCTCCAGATTTCGATATGCATATTTAATTGTTCACAAATACCGAATCTATATACACACACGGAGTAGATATACATATAAATAAATTATAAACCTCTCTCTTAAATGTGCTAACAGATTGTAGTTCAACAACCAGCTCTAATCCAAATATGAAACAGTTTTTTTGAGAAAGCAGTGAGATGGAAAGAACACTTCAGAATTACAGAAACTTCAGTTAAGTAATTAACTGAAGTAATTAATTTGATTAGTATTTATTGTAACTTACCCAATTTACAGATTAAAGGACAGGGATACTAATACGGAATTCATCTTAGTCTATGCAGATATAATTCCCTTAATTACATTTAGGATAATGTACGATTAAAAACTCTTAGCAAACAAAAAATAGAAGGGACATACTAAACCTAAAAAAAGGGCATTTATTTTAAAAAATTAAAAGAAAAAATATTAAGACCAACATACTTATTAAAATAATCCTTAATAAGACCAGAAATTTTTTAAAAGTTTGCTATTTTCAACTCTATTAGGATTGTAGTGGAGTCCTAGTCAGTGTAGTTGAAAAAATAAAAAAAAAAAAATCTATGATTGGAAAGGTGAGCAAAACTCTTTGTTTTTAATGGCGTGATTGTCTATATAGAAAGTTCCATGTGCAGTTTTGTTATTAGAATAAATAAGGGTGACTCAACCAAAAGAAGGAGTTGACATATGACACACAACCGTAATTCTTTAGGCCAAAACGTTTGGTTAGAAAATGTATATTTTTTAATTAACATTTAGGATGTCAATAAAAAATATATTAAAGCCCTTTATAGAATAAATTATTTTACTGAAAACATTAAACAATTTAAAATAAATGGTGACCTTGACTGTATTTTGGAGAGAATTCTCTATCATAAATATATCAGTGTTCCCCAAACTAGGCAATCAAATCAGTGCAATTCCAATCCAAATCCCAACGGGGTTCTTTATAGAACCTGATAAGTTGATTTTAAATTGCATATGAAAGAAAAAAGAACCAAGATGTATGAGAGATCCCAGAGGAAGAACTAGGTGGGGAAATTGGCGAATGAAGGAAATGTTTGCCGTGATAGAATCTAGCAAATCATCTAACAGTTCAAGCAAACTGAGACTAAAAGTTGAGCAATGTTATACAGTAAACACAGAACATCACTGACATCACCATAGATCTCAGGGACTGGTGAGGCCCGTGCAGGTGAGGATGTATTTCAAGAGAGGAATTTGGGAGAGTGCATAGAGATTACTTTTTGAGGAATTTTGAACCATACAAAGGAGAGAAATGGCTGAAGGATTATTGCAGTCAAAAGAGTTGTGCTTGTTTCTTGGGTTTAAAGATGGGAAAACAACAGCATTCTTTTCTGCTGATGAAAATAAACCAGCAAAGCAGAACCAATTGATGGAAGAGGGGAGAAAACCCTTGGACCAATGCCCTTGAGTAGCTAAGAGAAGATATGATATAGTAGTTGATATATTCCAAAGTTTTTATTTGTTTCTTTGTTTATTTTTAAGTAGAAAATGACAGAACAAGCATGCTCTGTCATATGCATGTATACCTGCAGGAACTTTATTGTGATTTTTGTCAATTATTAGCAAAATAACTTTAGACAATTTATTTACACTTGAATTCAGCGTTCACCTGTGCAATCATTCCTTCTTGTGAGGCTGTTGAATGAATTAAGCATGATAATATATGTATAACACCTAACAATTTATTTTCAAATAAAACATTTAGGCTCTCAAATAATGACATCTGATTTTTAAATGATAAAATCAATTCCTTCATCCTTGAAATAGTTCTGATTGTTATCATCATTTAAAGTCTCAAATGTAATGTCTATAGTTGTTTAGCGGTCTCTTAAAATAGAATATATTCTGCTAAGAAAGATCCTCACTGATATCCAATGATAGATAACATTAGAAATGTTATCTCAAACAACAGCTTCACTTCTTTTAATACGCAACAATCTGCAATTTATACTTAGTTGGGTCATTTTGTTTCTAGTATAGGTATTAAACTCTAATGTCCGAAAAATCACTTTTAAAAGTTATTAACTATAGCTTGATCTGTATTAAGGTATTTGCATATACTTGCTAAATTTAAGTTAAATCAAATTTAATTAATTTATTTTTTTTACTTTAAAGTTGTAATTATGAATTCACATTGTCACTTACAAGTGTCCTTAGAATTAAATCTGAGAGCAGATGACCATCTCTCAAGATCAGAATTTGTACCAAAGACAATCTTGCCTGTGTTTAGTGGTCAGCATAATAGTCAACGCTCCTTACTAATTGGATGTACAATTGGCATCATTACTAATTTAAGTGTCTAAAGCGTATTATTTTCTTTCCATTTTTCTCTTTTTAGTGCAAATGCTCCTTGACCTCCACGATTATTATAAGTTGCACATTATTGAGTATCTGGATCATCACACACACTTTAAAATTCCAACAGCTAAAGTGACATTATATCTGAATTTTAACACACACACACACACACAAGGAGACGCATGCTTTTACAGTTTCTAAGCAGAATTTTCAAAAGCTTTTTGTTTTCTTTCAAAATTACACAACTGGAGTGTGAACATTACTGTTCTCAAGATATTGCATATTTTAGAGTCAAAATGATTTACTGAGAAAATTCAAGACATTGACATTCCCATGGTGGTGCCCCAATTACAGAGCTTCCATAATTATGTCTGAAACAAAACCTGCCAGCAGAGTTGAAAGCCTTAGTGATAGTATTTGAATGCATTGAAGAGCAGTGAAGAGCCTTCATCAGCCTCAGTGGGGAAAAACTTGTCTAGTGACTGGTCTGTGGGAGATAAACAAAACGTATTCTAATGTGATCCAAAGTTAATGAACTTTCAAGCATTCACAGAAAGAACAAAATTCAAATGCACACATCAGTGATTTATATAGCTATAACTTAATTATTTGGGGGGAATTTCCATTTGTGTTATATATTCTATTATCGATGTAACTCAATTGGATTGCCTTCTTATATTTGCATTTTAATGCACTAAGAGGATTTAATTTGAACTTTTCTCCCACAAGGCTATTCCAAATGGAAATTTATTTCTAGGTTGCTATTTGATCTGTATTCCATTCATTATAATCAAACATGTCAGAGTATGCTATGTTGCATACAATCACTCAGAGTATATGACTAGTATGGAATCAAACTCAACTTAAATTTTTAAGTAACTTTGTCAGCTCTGGAGAATGACACCAAATCCAAAGTTGTGTTTCTTCATGATGAGGTTGTAAATATAAAGGACATCATGGTCATTTTGAAAATTTATATTATCATTATATTATCATTATACAAATATAATGATCAGTGAGAAAAAAGTGAATTTATATTACATCAAGGAGGCAGTACAGAAAAGCAAAAAGAATTAAGAAATATCCAATATACACATATTATTGTGATCTGGTATGTTAAATGGACATTTTTAAAAACCTATTTTCTGTTTTGAAATTTCCTTATACAATGCTTATAAAGGTGTATATTTTGGAATGTGAACCTTGTTCTAAACAGTAGATATTCACATAAAATTATTGTTATAGGTTGTAAATTAAGAAGTGAGAATCCTCAAAAATGAAACAAACATAAGTTTCTATATAATACAATAGCATTTTAAATAAACATGTATCCAATACCATTATGCACACACACACACAAATGCAAATTCATACAAGCATGCACACTTACATGTAGAGAGAATTATAAACTTATAAAATATGAAATTTATTTTTTTTACAATTAACGGAAATCTTATAATCATCTCAACTTCTTTAATGGAATTTAAGATATAAAAATAAAACATATTTAGAAACATATAGGGCAAAATGCCTATGCAATATTACAAGTAGTTATGATAAAAATAAAACTTTCTTTTCAAAATGTCTATAAAAATACAAGTTTATAAAGGGTTGGTACAGTTTAGAGTCAAGATTGTCTAGGTTACATAACAAACAATTAGAAAATCTCAGGAACCTATTTTTTTTTATTGCATGTTTTTACCTGTGCTATGCACTCACTGATGGTTGGCAGGAAAAAAGTCTTTTCCTGGAGTCACTAGAAAAAGGAACTGATGGAGAGTCCCCAGTCTTATGACATTGTTATCTCATGGGCATCAGGACGTGCCATAGAGGGGAACAAAACAGAAAGAATGGGGCACCTGCTCTTCAATGCTTCCAGAGAGGAGTGACCCTGGTGTATCTACTCTCAAATCACGTGACCACAGCTCACTTTAAGGGGATAAGACCGTGTAATCTCTGTGTGCTCAGACGGTGAAGAGAATAAAGAATTGGTGAGAAGTAATAATTTCTACCACGCTACAGGACCTTTCATATTGTAAAGCTTATACTATCCTGAATGTGTATTATGACTCTCCAAAGCTGTATTGAAGTTCCTTAAACTTTTTGAACAAGTGACTTATTTTTTTAAGTGGGATATTTTTGCACTAAATTTCTATGAACATACCTTTAAATAGTAGTTAATGCTGTATTTCAACTCTGTGACAGATAAGTAGACAAAAATTTTTTCACAATTGCACTTTAGCAATTAAAATCTTGATGTTCTTTTATTACTAAAATATAACTAATCATAATAATTTCTTACTCATATAGCTTGACAGGGAAGGAAATAATAATGAATTTCTGGAACCCAGACCTTAACCCATTAAGCACCCAATGTTATTTTCTTTCTAACCCTTGGATGGGGATATCTACATACTTAATAACACCTATATATCTTTACCTGTATATATCTATGTATCAATCGATTTATGTATTAATCTATCATCTATCTCTCTAGATAAAGAATACTTCTTCTTTAATTGAAATACCTGTGAAGCTTTTAGGTGAATCTATTTTAATGAAGGGTCAAATATAGAATTTCCTTTCTAGAATAAATTCCTTAATAATGACTTTCTGTCATAATTTCTGCACTCCTTATACAAGGGAGTATTAAAATATGTTCAAATCTATGATTTTCTTTATAGCAAAAAAATACTGATTATCCAAAAATAAATCACTTATTAATAAATAAGTTATCTATAAATTAACTAGGTTTCTTATCACATTTTCTTTGTTTCCAGCTCATTTTTAAAGATTTTTATAGTTTTTTTTAAGTTTTAGATTCACAGAAAAGTTTCTGTGAAAAGGTAGTATATATACTGTGCTAGATCATAACTATATACCTAACACCTAGTATCTCCACTGTAAACATCTTATTACTGTGATACGTTACCAACACCAAAATATTATTATTAACTAAAGTCTGCACTATATTTTTAGTTTTAGTTCTACCGAATGTCCCTTTTCTTTCCCAAGATCTCTTTGAAGACATCACATTACATTTGGTGATGTTGTTTCTGTATGCTCCTCTTAACTATGATCTTGCTAGTCTTCTAGTTTTTTATTTTTTTCAAAATTTTGTAAATATATATATATATTTTTTGCGGTATGTGGGCCTCTCACTGCTGTGGCCTCTCCCGTTGCGGAGCACAGGCTCTGGACGCGCAGGCTCAGCGGCCATGGCTCACGGGCCCAGCCGCTTCGCGGCATGTGGGATCTTCCCGGACCAGGACACGATCCCGTGTCCCCTGCATCGGCAGGCGGACTCTCAACCACTGCGCCACCAGGGAAGCCCTGTAAATGTTTCTATCTGGGAATTAGTTTCTAAACTTATCTATTTCTTTTTAGGTCACTCTCCCTAGCTTAACACAGAAATGTTGCTTTTCAAATAATGCCAATCAAGTCCAAATTCGAGAAGCATTTCACAAGAAGCTGTTTTCACAACAGGCAAAAACTGGATTTTAAATCTACAACAATTCTTTGATGCTTGGCATTTCCAAGTGTGTCTTATAAAAAAGCTGTAAGATTTCTTTGTTCTACAGAATTATACATTCACTTTATTATCATGAGAAAATATTGGGTTGGTCAATATTTTCATTCAGGCTTTTCTGTAAGATCTTATGGAAAAACCTGAATGAAATTTCTGGCCAACCCAATACAAAATAGAGTGATAAATCCAAATTGGATTCACATTTCTATACACCATTTAAGTTAAAATTCTACTGGAGATCAATTCACTATTATTTCTCTGAAGAAGCTTTCTAGAAGCATTTTTTTAATTGCTTGTGTGTCATTTCTTTAGTTTGCCTATTTGCTTAGGTAAATGACAGGCATAAATGACTGATCCATCTTCATTGCCTACAACACAGTCTGAGTTACCTAGAATCTGGCAGGTTGTTGGTTAATATTTAGTGAAGTTTGATATCTAAAACCAATAAATAAATACTTAAACAGTGAAGCTGTCTGAACCTTCACATATTAGATGAGTTTGTGAACAAATTATACTGTTCCCTACTGGGTGATCGGTTCTTCCCTCTGATACCCACAACTAGTTTATCATTAAAAAAATCCTCAAGTGTAATTCAAATTAAGGTGAGATCAAAAGCACTATTGATATTTTTTAGTGTGTTAATTATTGTGTCACCCTAAATTCTGTTCTGTCTTGAATTTGGTATTTTACTGCATTTTCAACCGTTATATCTAGTATATACATGATTCTAATAGGACTTCAACTTTTAATATGTCAACATAATACTCTATCGAAAATGTAATTATCTACATATTAATAATCATAAAAATTCCAACTGATATGAGAGTTTTAGAGGCTATATATATATCAGATGGTATAAAAATAAAATATTATGTATTTCAAGTTAAACATGATTAGAGTATTCATTGTCAATAATAAATTATCATATGTGTAGTTCACTCTCAAAAAGATAATTGTGTTCATCTTAAACATGTAAAAAGTATTATACAATGTAGCTCAAAAAATGATATAAACTTCATGAAGTCCATGTGATTTATTACCATACTTTTATTTTCTGAGTCAGGCATTATTAAATTGCATTACAAAAGGAATGATCCCACAAACTATTTTATAACTGAATACACCTTATATAATTTGAAATGAATTTTAAGTGCTATAATGCTTACAAAGGGGCAAACTCTTGAGAAGTAACATATTTAGTACTCAGCCTGAAAATATACATAAAAATGGAAAACAATCAAACAAAGCAATGTTTGACATTACTTTTTCCAAGTTTGTAAGGAAAAATATTGCAAAGTCCAAATCAAATCCTTTTGTTTGTATCCTTCACCATTTATATGATCATAGCTATGAGGCTCATAAATGGAACTCTAGTATTCAAAACTTATTACAATAACAATCCCCTCCAATTAAGAGGCTGAATATCTCTGAATGGATATAAGGATTATACACAAAAGTATGGAAGTGTGGAGTGACGAAATGAGGCCCATAAGTAGTTGAGTTCAATTACAATTAAAATAAAATGGCTTAATCTTATTTTTCTTATTATTGAATCTGATGAAAATAAAGATTCCATCACTGAAAACTCAATGTGGATTCAGTCAAATAGTCTATATATTTAAATCTACATTTATATATGTATATATATGCATATATTTAATTTTATTGGAAAAATAAGATGATTTTAAAAATATTTTTGTTCCTGGTGAAAATGATACCTTGTGATTTTACTTAATGTGTAAGTCAGTTTCAATATTATGTTCAATTTGTCATTTGTTTTTTTGTTTGTTTTTTGGCCACACCTTGCAGCATGCATGTGGAACTTCCTTGACCAAGGATTGAACCTGTGGCCCCTGGCATGGAGTCTTGTCCACTGGAACACTAGGGAAGTCCTGTTATCTGTTTTTAAGATACAATATTTGGAGTGTGCCAGAAATAGAAAATTGGATATTCCACCATTTACTGATACGACTTGAATGAAAAACAGAGATAAAATTGTATTAACAAAATTAATTTTATTTTCCCTGTAATTTAGGGAAAGTTTTAATTCATAGTGCTTTTGCCTTTTGTAAAATTGAGAAATTTAGAATTTCCCAATTAAAAAATAATGGATAGGGCTTCCCTGGTGGCGCAGTGGTTGAGAGTCCGCCTGCCGATGCAGGGGACACGGGTTTGTGGCCCGGTCCGAGAAGATCCCACATGCCGCGGAGCGTGAGCCATGAGCCCGTGAGCCATGGCCGCTGAGCCTGCACGTCCGGAGCCTGTGCTCCGCAACGGGAGAGGCCACAACAGTGAGAGGCCCGCGTACCGCAAAAAAAAAAGGATAATCAGGATTGCATTGGAATAAAATATCTTTGTTAAGAATTTTAGACATGCAAGAGATGAGTTGCTCTGTAGAAATACTTACTTGAGAAATCCAAGTGCTCTCTAGAAAAAATGCTGAACATGGTGGTGCATTTTTATTGAAAACTTTAGACATTGAAAAAAATCAGCTTGCCTGGAAAATATGAACTAAAACTTCAGTGTTCTTCATATACAGACATTGGGCCTTTAACTTCCCAAGAAGCCTTGGGCTCAGCCTCAGTTCTACCTTAAAAGCTCTTTACAGCTTTAGTAAAATAATTTATATGGTATCTAAAATTGTGCTTGAAACCCAATACTTGCTCAATAAACTATTATTATTATTTCATAGAATCCAATTTTCACTGATTCTGTAAAATCAAGTTTCTCTTAGATTAACAGTCAAAGAACATACAGGAAGATTTACAACAAAAGAATTATTTCTAAGAGGTATATTAAAACACCACATTCACTAATAAGGAATTGTAAATAAAAGCTCACACTTAAGGAGGAAGATGAAAGAAATGAACAGAAGTAAGACAACAATAAATATATCTTGAATTTAAAAAGATCTAGAAATTTTAATTTTCATTATTAGTTTAAGAAAATCATAACACACAACACTATGGTCAAATATCTCAAAAATTACTAGCATAAATGCATTGATGTAATCATTTTAGAAAATAATATGACATAGGTATCTCTAATCTTAAGAATGACAAGTGATTTTACTAAGTAATTTAACCTCTGGGAAATTTTATAACAATAAAAGCTTTGGATGGATTTCAAATACACATTTCAAGAGTTTGTAGATCGCTTAATGTTCATATAAAAACTGCATGACATTTAGGTCTTTAATCCATTTTGAGTTTATTTTTGTGTATGTTGTTAGGAAGTGTTCTAATTTCATTCTTTTACATGTAGTTGTCCAGTTTTCCCAGCACCACTTATTGAAGAGGCTGCTTTTCTCCATTGTATATTCTTGCCTAATTTGTCATAGATTAGGTGACTATAGGTGCATAGGATTATCTCTGGGCTTTCTATCCTGTTCCATTGATCTATATTTCTGTTTTTGTGCCATACCCTACTGTTTGGATTACTGTAACTTTGTAGAGTCTGAAGTCAGGGAGTCTGATTCCTCCAGCTCCATTTTTCTTTCTGAAGATTGCTTTGGCTATTTGGGGTCTTTTGTGCTTCCATACAAATTGTAAAATTTTTTGTTCTAATTCTGTGAAAAATGCCATGGGTAATTTGATATGGATTAAAGACCTAAATGTAAGGCTGGATACTATAAAACTCTTAGAGGAAAACATAGGCAGAACACACTTTGACATAAATCGCAGCAAGGTCTTTTTTGATCCATCTCCTAGAGTAATGAAAATAAAAACAAAAATAAACAAATGGAAAAAAAATAAACAAATGGGATCTAATTAAACTTAAAACCTTTTGAGCAAAGGAAACCATAAACAAAACAAAAAGATAACCCTCAAAATGAGAGAAAATATTTGCAAATGAAGCAACAGACAAGAGAGTAATCTCCAAAGTATACAAACAGTGCATGCAGCTCAATATCAAAAAAACAAATAACCCAATCAAAAAATGGGTGGAAGACCTAAATAGACATTTCTCCAAAGAATACATACAGATGTCCAAAAAGCACATGAAAAGATGTTCAACATCACTAATTATTAGAGAAATGCAAATCAAAACAACACTGAGACATCACCTCACACCGGTCAGAATGACCATCATCAAAAAATCTACAAACAATAAATGCTGGAGAGGGTGTGGAGAGAAGGGATCCCTCCTACACTTTTGGTGGAAATGTAAATTGGTACAGCCACTATGGAGAACAGTATGGAGTTTCCTTATAAAACTAAAAATAGAACTATCATATGACCCAGCAATCCCACTCCTGGGCATATACCCAGAGAAAACCATAATTCAAAAAGACACATGCACCCCCAACGTTCATTGCAGCACTATTTACAATAGCCAGGACATGGAAGCAACCTAAGTGTCCATCAACAGAAGAATGGATAAAGAAGATCTGGTACACATATACAATGGAATATGACTCAGCCATAAAAAAGAACAAAATAATGTAATTTACAGCAACATGGATGGACCTAGATATTTTCATACTGAGTGAAGTAAGACAGACACAGGAAGACAAATATCATATGATATCGCTTGTATATGAAATCTTAAAAAAAAGGGGTACAAATGAACTTATTTACAAAACAGAAGTAGTCACAGATGTAGAAAACAAACTTATGGTTACCAGGGGTTAAGGAGTGGGGGGAGCGATAAATTGGGAGATTGGGACTGACGTATACACACTACTATATATAAAATAGATAACTAATAAGAACCTGCTATATAGCACAAGGAACTCTACTCAATACTCTGTAATGGCTTATATGGGAAAAGAATCTTAAAAAAAAAAAAGGTGGATATATGTATATGTATAACTGATTCACTTTGCTGTACACCTGAAACTAAGACAACATTGTAAATCAACTGTACTCCAATAAAAATTTTAAAGAAGAATAAAAAATAAGTAAAAAATTAACTGCATGACAAACAATAGTCAATAGTAAATTTACATATAGTAAATAAATATAAATTTTACTAAAATGAAAGTTTACTATTTCAAATATGCTACTACTAAATTTAAATGTCCTATAGAAAAAAGCAATTAATTATTAAAATGTCATCAGGCAAGGAAAGAATCTATTAATTTAGTATTAAATCAGGACTAATAATGCTATCACTGTGAAACCATGTTAAGAAATTATTAGTAATAATATTTATTTCCTTTACAAGGATGCTGTTATGTCATAGCTCATTCTTACATCTTGGTTAGGTTTTCAATTTAAATATTCAGATATATTTAATACTCTCTGATCCATAGAAAAATATAAAATTTTAATTTTGAAAAAATTTAATTAGAAAATTTTATATTTGCAGCAGAACTTTGAAAAATCATGTAAGGAAGTCCCAATCAAAAATAACCCCAAATAGTTGCTACTTCCAAATTTATAAACTTTATAAATATGGGACATGGCTCTTGGTATGAAGTTGCTAATTAAAAACAGTCTGTTTGGGCTTCCCTGGTGGTGCAGTAGTTGAGAGTCCGCCTGCAGATGCAAGGGACACGCGTTCATGCCCCGGTCCGGCAACGGGAGAGAAAACAGTCTGTTGAAGGTTTTCACATTTGGGAGGATGATGCTACAAGCGCTGGGTTAGAACAAAATTCCAGTGTATTTAGGCAAACCAGTACAATTTTAGGATATGGCCTGCCATATTCTTAGGACTATCACAGATTTTATTTAAGACTACTGATGTTTCATAAAAGTCCCTTGAAAATTAGGCCTCTACTGTTCATGTTCTCTTTTCTGGGTCAAGAGCCCTGTACGAAGATCTAAAAACTAATGCAGTAAAAGCCTGGAGATCAGATCAGGGTCCTCATTGTTTTCCAATACTTTACAAATCAATCCCATTTACTTTCTGTAATAAATAGCACAAAGAAACTTAAAGAGAAATAGTGCAGCTTCGTTAATTATTTAAATAATTGTGAATTTCCCAACTTCAAAAAGATTACTTTGCACTTAAGAAATCTTTATTTCCCATAATACGTGAAGAAGATGGTTTTTGAGGAAAAGCATAATGACATTAGGAAGCTAGTATCAAAATATCCTCACTGCCTTCTTGAGCTCCTTCTCCTGACTTTCAGACAGTTGTTAACCTAACTGAAATGTTCAACAAAACATACATAATTAACAAGACGTCCAGCTGAGTGCTAGCATCCAGAACCGTTTTCATAGGTGGACACACACTTCTACTCCAGACATTACCAGTTAAGCTGTACTTTTTGTGCACAGACAGGGAAACAAACTCTGAATGTTATTTCCCTTCCTCAGGCCTCAGGAAACTTGGGAAATAGGACACTTGCCAAAAGAAAATAAACAGTTGTAGAAGATAATTATTTGAATTCTTTGTTATCATGAATTGTAAACACATAGACTTAAAATGCAAAGAATTTTCTATAAATTTTTCTCTTCACTTTTTTGTTTTTTTAGCTCAATTAATTATGGCTTCATGAGAAAGCTCACCAAAGGAAATAAGTCAGGCAAAGCACTGGCACAATTTGTGCAAGTTCTTTCAAGCCTTACTTTTTTGTAAACATGTTATTTTTTGAGCCTCTGCCAAAGATTTGAGATATTGTGCATCTAATTGTTATGTTTATTTTGTTAAATTGTGTGTGCATTTTTATTACATTTATTTTCTTTTGCTTTTTCCTTACATAGCTCCATGCTGTCACACTTTTTGGTAAAAAGAACATAATTAATAAACACTGTGGTTTTTCAAGCATGTGCACAAACACAAAAGACATTCTAAGCATTTCTCTTTCCCTAATAATGCCATAGTGTCTGGGATAATGGATCATTTGATAGAAGTACTAGCCCACTGGATCATTGATTCAAAGGAACACCAATTTTAGAGCACTTAAGTTTTCTATGAAAAAATATGAAGTTCTGAACAAATAAACTGTACAATGCACAAAGAGTACAAACTAATTTTCAGATTCACTTTAAGTCCCAGGATTTAGATGCAACACGCTCTGTATAGTGTGTTTAAAAGTGGAAAGAAAAATTGATCTAAATAACAGTTTAAATATATTGTAGAACCAAACAAAGAAGGAAGCTAATTTTCATTAATGAGAAAATCACAAATAAAAAGAAGAAATTTTTTTTTTATGGTGACAGCCTTTGAGTTTTTACCTATGATTGGATATTAAGAATGAGAGAGAGAAACCCTCCTACACTGTTGGTGGGAATGTAAATGGTGCAGCCACTATCAAGAACCATATGGTGGTTCTTTAAAAAACTAACAGAGTTACCATATAATCCCGCAATCCCACACTTGGGCCTATATCCAGAAAAAGATTATAATTTGAAGATACGTGCATCCATTCCAATGCTCATTGCAGCACTATTTACAGATAGCCAGGACATGGTAGCAACCTAAATGTCCATTGACAGATGAATGGAAAGAAGATGTGGTACATATATACAATGGAATATTACTCAGCCATAAAAAAAGAATGAAATCATTCCATTTGCAACAACATAGATGGACCTAGAGATTGTCATACTAAGTGAAGTAAGCCAGACGAGAAAGACAAATATCATATGATATCGCTTATATATGGAATCTAAAAAAAAAAAACGATACAAAAGGACTTATTTACAAAACAGAAATAGACCCACAGACATAGAAAACACAAAGGTGAAAGGAGGAGGAGGGATAAATTAGGAGTTAGGGTTTAACATATGCATATTACTATACATAAACTAGATAACAGGTCCTACTGTATAGCACAGGGAACATTATTCAATACTTTGTATTGAAACTATAAGGAAAAGAATCTGAGAAAGAATATATATGTATTATATATATATACATATATATCTGAATCACTTTGCTGCATACCTGAAACCAACACAACATTGTAAATCAACTATACTTCAATTTAAAAAAAAGAAAAAAGAATGAGAGAGATATTCCAAAGAAGACATTTAATGGATCAAAAGGTACACAAATAAATGAGATGCTTAACATCATTAATCATCAGGAAGATGCAAAGAGATCACCTCACACCTTCTGGATGGTTAGTATCAAAAAGACAACAAATTACGAGTTCTGGGGAAGATGTGGAGAAAAGGTTAATCCTTGTGCACTATTAAAAGAAATGGAAACTGGTGCAACCACTTTAAAAAACAGTATGGAGGCTCCTTAAAAAATGTAAAATAAAACTGCCATATAATCCATCACTCCTACTTCAGGGTATTTATCCAAAAGAATTGAAAAAGATATGTGCACACCCATGCTCATTGCAGAATTATTCACAATAGCCTTAAGTGATGTTAACTTATCAGAAACTACCTAATGACTATTTTAGAACAGCAGAGTTGGCTCCTATGCTGACCCTTATCTTAGGCGGCACTCAGCCCTTAGTAATCTTTTCCCTGTTGTCCTTTTTATCATAACACTGGTCAATGCCTGATATTATCCTTTGTCTTTACTGGTTTGCTTGTCATCTATCTTTCCACAGAAAGAGTAGAGCAGGAACTTTGTCTCTCATTCCTGCTCAACCCCCAGAAACTGAAAGGGCATCTGAAACATGGTAGGTACATAATTAATATTACTGAATTAATAGTTTATTTTATAATAAATATGATCTTACTGTTTTAAGAAAATTATTGTTTATTAAAATTAAAAATTGAATTTATACACTAATTTCCTTTAGCTTTTGTCAAAATAAAATTACCTTAATGATATACAAACTATAAAAGGTATAAGTCCAATGAAATTTTTCTGTTAATTATTGTTTGTAAATTGTGTGATTATTTACCAATCTTCAGACCAAATAAGCAAGAACAAAATTATTGGTACCATATGTGTGACATTCTTTTAAATTGTGAAATTTTTCTTTCAAAGTAAATATAAAATAAATTTCTTGCATTTTTCCTAAATAGCAAATGGAAACATTTTCACCTTTTATGTAAGTTCTATATCATCTGTAAAGCATAATATTAAGTATAAATTCCTGAATTTTCATGGAAAGATCCCGTGTTGCATGAAATAATATAATAATAAAAAACGCTTTGTGTGGTTTTTCAATTAGCCAGAGATCAAAGACAAACACATGAAAACAGAGCAGAATACCTAAATCTAAAATCTAGAAATATTAACAGACTGTAAATCTGTTACAGTCTCAGGTGTGCAAAACACAGTACAAATTTATTATAATCTTACATGTATAAAAACACTACATAATAGAAGCAAATGTAAAAAGAATTAACTTCAGTGAAGATTAAATAATAATGTGTATTTGAAATAATTGTAAACCACAAAGCTTTATACACATGGTAGGAACTCCTAAGCTTCTTCCTTTAAAAATAGATTAAGATTACTTGGATAGAACAGCCTAAGACAGATTTTAAAATCCCCAAACAATGCCAAACTGTCCACTGCATATAATCTGGGTCATACATACCAGGGAGGAGAAAGAAGGACTCAGAGGCCCCACAATAATGAGGAAAGACTCTAAAGTTCAATAGAACTTGAACTAAGCCCAGTAGACAGAATTCGAGCATGAATCCCAATGACCCACATTCTTGTATAACCACCTCATCTTATGTATAAGCAGAACCTTTAACATGCTTTTGACCAACGGAATATGGCAAGGGTGATGTGATATTGCTCTTTTAGTTATGTTCTATGGCAAAGAGGATAGATCTTAAGAAGCAATTAAGGTTTCAAATCAGTTCATTTTATGTATGTCAAAAAGGAGATTTTTCTCTCTTGACCTGATCCAATGAGGTTTCTTTTAAAGAAGCAATTCTAGAGGTCAGACCAAAGAAGTCATTGAGATGCTTTCAGGCCTCAAAGAAGCAACCTCCCATGAGTTCTGAGCTGCAAAGAAATAAATCCTACCAACAGCCTGGAGGAGGAATCAGAGCCTCAAATAAGAGCCCAGCCCTGGATGAAACCTGGATGTGAGATCCTGAGCAAATGATCCAGCTAGCTTGTACCCAGACTTGTGACCCATGAAAACTGTGAGATAATAACAGTTTAAGCCAATAAGATTATAGTAATTTTAATGCAACAATCTAAAATAAATACATACAGAAAAATTTGACATCTTGGTGATATCCAGGGTGACAGTGACATGTCATTTGTTGCAACAAAAACTACAGAGACTGAAAAGTACACATGAGCACAATACGCTCTTATACTGTGAGAAAACTTGTCTGGAAACAGGAGTGGGTTATAGGTTGGGATTATTGAAAATACAGCAGTCCAGAAAAGACATCGTGCTTATATACTGGGAAGGAATCATACTTTATATTTTGACCTATCTCTGTTTTACAAATGTGCATTGCACATATGAGAAAACTGAAAATCAGATTGATTGCTTGCAGAGTGTAGAGTCAATTAGAAGGATCTTAAAAACAAGCAGAGAATTTCAACTTAATACAGTAAAAATTAGATCCACTGATGATTTCAGAACACAGTGACATTTGAAAGCTTACTTTAATCAAGAGGAATCTAGGAGAGGTAAGAGTTCTGTATCCACAGAGCATAATGCTTATGATCATGCAGCTGTTTCAGACAGAGTTTGGTCTGAGTCCCAGCTCTGTGGGCAACGTTAACTGTTGAAGCTTTGGTCTCTCAGTGTCTACCTCATAGGGTGTTGTGCGTATAAAATGAAATAATGTTTATAAATACTTAACACCTTTCATGGCATGTTATGAATCATAAAAAATTTACTTACCATTATAATCATTAATTATTATAACTACAGGAAGAACCAAGAATTAGAAAGATCAATGTAGAAAATGTCAAAATAATTCTGGTTGACATGGGATAGTCTGGGTTACCTTATCAAGGTAAAAGTGATAAGAGGAGAGAATAGAAAATAGAGAATTAGGTAAAGTTACAACACAAAGGGAAGAATGTCAAAACTTGGAGACTCACTGCATATAATAGGATAGGATAGAATAGAATAGAATTGAATATGAATGATGTAAGTTTAAAATGTGTATGAATTTTCAGGCCTAGGTAAATGGAAAAAAAATGTCATTAACTGACAGGCAGAAAAATTAGGATGGGGGACCATGTTAGGGATGAGACGATGAGTTCATGGAGTTTGTCCTGTCACCATGAAATCAGAGTTAAAAAGTCTAGCAGACCTTTGTAAATATTTACATTTATGGAGCTCAAATGTGGGCCAGAGCTATGTGTTTGGAAGATATTTGTGAAGAGAGAATAATTGTAGCTTTTGGAGTGACTAGTCTTCCTGCAGGGCTTCCGAGAGAATGGGGAACAGTGAATAGTATACAGAATGGTGTAGAAATTTCAACATTAAAACCTTTTATGCCAGGCTTCATTTCAGAAGTAAACACTGGGTTTTACTAACCAGCATGTAAAATATTTAATAAAATCCCTGTAAATCTTTCCACTTTTAAGTTAAACTTTCCACAAATCAAACTTTTCTATCTCCTTTGGGATCCACTTAATAAGGACAACCCAAACTCAGATAACGAGGATTCACTAGGGGATCTGATGCAACTGTGTGGCCCTCCTGGGAGGGCCACCAGCACTTACCTCTTCTACTCAGTCATCCTAAAAGCCATGTGAAAGCAAACAGCATCAGTTACTGGCCAGCACTTCCCTTTGTATACCTCAAACAGAAGAAACAATAGAACGAAGTACTGAATGTTTCCTGAGGGTTCAAGAGCCCACTTTAGACCACCTCTGTTTGTATTGTGCTTCAAAACTACTAATTTTATTTTGATTATTTTATTTCATCTCATAGACTATTTGAAATATTATCAGCTAACTGGTCTGAAAGTTTAAATGTGAGTAGCACTTTATAACACAAGTGGTGATTGCTTGAAGTAGGTGATTGAACTTCAGTTCAAGTTGTATTTGGAATTGAATTTTGTATCCAGGAGGACTTTTTAGAGAATGAAACAAACAAAAAACTTGAGCTCTTAGGGAAGAGCTCTATTATATTGTTTCTTATTGTCTTTGAGATATAAAGGGAAATATTGTGTTGCTAGTATTATAGTCTATGAGATTGAATAATGTAACACCTCTAACATTAAATACAGAGGAAAAACTCCTTAAGATGTTTGGTATTGTACATTCTAAAGTTTGTATACTAGAGAATATATGACATAAAATCATTTCAACATAACTTAATAATTAAGGGAAAGACTTGGGGCAAGAGGGGGAAATGACATTCACATTAAATAAAGAAAGTATCAGAAAAAAAAAATCCTAGCTTTAAATAAGACACACCCACTTGGATATTTGACCTAAACAGAGGTGCTAAAACTGGAGAGTAGATGCAAGATGGATGAGCTAAGCTCGATTGCCTAATCCACCTATTCCTAGAGGTGGGACCATGGGCTGGAGAGGTAGAAAGCTTTCACCTGTCTGCTTTCTCTTATCTAAAATGAAGATAACAGAAACTTCTACATGGTTATGTAAATGAAAAATGTCTTAATATGGATAAAGTGATAATATGAATAAAATGTATATGTACACATATGAATACTTTAAAATAGCATTTTTTCCTATATTCTCCCTCTTCCTGTATAGGCAAATCTAGGTTCACAGACCATATGCTCAGATGTCAATAGGTAATCTATCATGAGACAGAAAAAGTGTTTACTACTAGTAGCTCACTGGCCCTCTTTCTTTGGAAAGATGAATGAGACCACTTCCTTACTCCTAAATGAGGTAGTCCAGAGTCTGGTTGACATCAGGGCCACAACAACACTTGTGTCTTTGAGAAAAAGGTGCACATAACCACAGAGGGCATGGGGATATTTGTCATTTCATATGTGTAAGAACCTTACTTTGAAGGCTTTAGAAATTAGAAAAAATAAGACCTTGGTGGTCATTAAAACACTATCTAATATGTTTGGTGGAAGTGGAAGGGAAGATTATTTTCATTTCATCATCATCTTTGGGGAACATAGTTCAGACTTGTATGGTTTAATTGCTACTGTATGTATGTTTTAATTGGTACATTGGTGCTACCTTTGCGGGGAAGATATATCACTAAAGTAAGTTTCCCTTAACTGTCAATTATAATGAATATATTTAAATAAAACTCAATGAAAAGAGGATTTTCAAATCTTCTGCATTGGGCTTTAGAGTTGTTAGCAGTGCTATGAACCAGTTATGAGTTGGAATAATAGTCTCTGCATTGACATGCAAACGAATTCACTAAGCAACTACTTTGCTTTAGAGATTTACATAATTTGATACCAAAATCACATTAAATTAATATTAATAATTTGGTTTTAAAGCAAGAAAGTTCAGAGTTGAGCTGCTCTTCTTCCCACATTTCACCACATCTATGTATGAAAACATTGATATACAAACAGCAAAAACATTTTAGGTGTAGGGCTATCCAGGCTCTGTTCCTTAGAAGTACATGCTTATTACCTGAAGATGTATAAGAAGTAAACCTCATGTGCCTCTTTTAGAGACAATAACTTTCAAATTATTTATCATTACCCATACTTTTTGCAGGACTAGTGTAGTGCTGTAATCTCTTCATTATTCACACATTCATTCTGTTTCTTATTCCTGCCAATTTTTGTTTCCAATTTTTCCTTCCCTTGCCAATCAACATGAGAGCTTCTGAGTGACATTTTCATGTCAAGAAAAAACAAAAACAAACCTTATGTGTGCAGAAGCATACTAGCCTAAATAAAAACTAACAATAATTAGAAAACACTTTTGCCACCACAAATTATATATTGTATTATAGATTAATATGTAAATTATTTTTATATTAAGTAGCACTTCTTGAACTTGCATGTTCCAGATGATTCCCATCCCATTGCATGTTTATGGTAGAGTAGAATTTACCAAAAAAATATATATATATATATTTAATTAGATAGGTAGATAGCATATATATATATATATATACATATTTATGTATAGTACATTCATACACATACATTGACACACTCAGATTAAGCATTATGCTATTGTTTAATTCTTATTCTTTTAGAAAATCCATATTAAGACTCAGAATTCTGAACGTATCAAAAGCACTATCTCATCTCTTAATACATCTCATAACATAAAATATTAACTTCTTCAATACCAAGATGATTAAGGAACAAAGGGACCAGTTGTTTTCTTGTGTGTTGACCAATTTAATGAGGAACTTGGGATTTTCCACAAGGGAATCTACAGCTCACCTTAAGTAGACTAAACCCAAAGGACATTGGAAGTGTTGAAGCAGAAGGTGATTAAGTTTGTTCTGAAGAAAATAATTGGTCGCATGGCTGTTACAATGATGTTAACAACAGGAAGTATTTCTCTAGCTTATTAGTTCACAAACATCTTCTGAACTCATTATAAAGTATATTACATATTCTATTAAGTATATTTTATAAAGTATATCACATAAAGAATATTATATAGTAAGTAATAAAAATACTAGAGATTGTATGTCATTTTGGGGCAAATATAAAGGATTCATAGGAACATATTATTCAAAGTCCTTTGGTTTCATGGATAAATGAGTATTAAACATGAGAACCGGCCATCATTCAAAGAAAATTCTCAATAAACTATTAGATATAATTTAAAAGTTAATTTTAAAAAAGTCAATTAGAGTAAACTTTTCAGCATATTTCAGATTTTATCATTACTTTCTTGATTTCTCTACTGTACATGTTAATTAATTTTTAAAAAGATAGCAATATATAGTCTTGATAAGATAAAATCCAAATTGTTCATCTTTATCTTAAATTCCTCCAGTCATACATAGTCATTATTATTTGTAAGGGAAAAAAAGAAATCTATCAAGAAATATCATCTTTTAAATTATTATCTAGATCAGTGTGCTTTAAGAATTTGAGAAACAAGAAAGAAAACAATTTGAACATATGTGACATTAAATTATTTCAATAATTTGTCTATATACTTTCTAAAAGTTCATTATCTTGAAATAAAAAGTACTTTATACAATTTCAGTGCCTATGAAATGAAATGAATTAATGGCTGAGCAGGTTATCTGTTGCTATGGTGTTGACTAGTCCCTTGAATTTCACATGGACAAGTTATAACTTCTAAATATGGTCATTTCTTTGTGGAGCAAAGAATTAATGAAATACCACCACGTGTGAATATCCTTACTAGAAGTCTTCAAAGTTGGCAGTTTTATTTGTTTACAGTTAGAATTGCATTCTGATCAAATAGTATCTCCTATGTCCTAATTTTGGGCTTATTATGGTCACCTAATTTTACCTTACTTCAGAACTAATATATAAAAGCTTAATATGTAAAAAAAAATCAGGGGAAAATGCTTTTAGTGTTTTAAGTTTGTAATGTCATTGAACTTACCTTACTGGTTTCATTACTACCAATAACACATTTTGATTTTAGTGTTTCACCATTTCATTGTGACAACTCTAAACTTCATCTAAAAGAATTCTGGATGCTGGTAGTTCAAGCTTTACTGTTTCTACCCAAACAAAGACATACACCTTGGAAAACTTTATGGAAAAAAAAAAGTCAATGGGATACTCATTTGGGTGAATATAGTGTTTATATATGTTACCACTTTTAAAGTAAGTTATAAAATTAAAATATATGTTTATGTTTCCATATAATAAATAAAACTAAAATTTTAAAGCCATAAATCTGTTTAAAATTCCACAGTCTGAATATTTATACCAATATGATTAAAGAGAACGTTTCAAAATATACAGAAGAACAGAATGATTCTCCTCTATACAATTAAAAGAGGCTGGTATAAGCCTCATGGCCCAGTGTTCCATAGACTGTAGTTTGCTTTTCTACCTGCTTAGTTCTTAAAAATTTGTATCACTATTTAAGGTAAGATAGCATGACTTACAAGAATCCTGCAAAGAACACCTGCTTAGGGTAAAACATGAGAACAGCTAAAGAGGCTTACATTTGACCTCTACTGTTTGCAATAATATCCATTTCTTTTAACAATCACTCTCATGCAGGACTGTGCTGTTAATAAAATGCAAAATCTTTACCCAGAGGGATTATTTTAAACAATAAACTCTAAACCTAAAGTTCATCTTTGTATGTATAATGCAACTATAGTATACATTTTTATGATAATTAAAAATATACAGATATTTAAACTTAGTGTACTTTTTAGTTGCTGAAAAACATAGCCCTAGTCAGTTGAATGGTATTTATTGTCTGAAATAGCTCATATTTCACCCATTCCTATTAATAAAGGACATCCAGTTGCAACCTGAACTCTCTTCCTGGAATGTAAAGAACCTCCTCCCCATGATTCCCCGGCCATCGTTTATACTTAATCTAATGTCACTAAATGACAAAAATGAAAGAACATAATATCCTTTATCAGACAAACTATCATGCCTATCTAAAAAAGTCATGAATAGTAATAGAAATACATAGAGCACCAGCTAACTTCTATCATTTCATAATTCTTCATTATGAGAAGTACTGTTCAGTGGTTTTCTGCACTGAATTCTTTATACGTACACACTCAAAACACACTGCCAATTGACAAAAGGAATGTAGCTTCAAAAGAAGATCTCCCAAGTAGAGAAAAGCTCTCTGTTAAGCATACAAGAGGTTAAACATTGCTGAAATAAGGAGACATTTTCCCAGCCCATGCTTCCCAGTTCCATTCAATTACCAACGGCAGTAGCAACTATAATACAAGCTAATACTGTATTATTAAATCAGAGCTTCCTATTTAAATCCACCTCTGACCTGAGGGGGCAGGGAGGGGATGACATTCACTAGTCAAGCAGAACAAACAGCTCCCAACTTGGAAATACACATGACCTTGGGGTGCAGAATTCTGAGAGACTGAGTTTCACAAGTTTTATTTGGATCTACTGTATAACACATCTAAATGAACCCAGCATGGTATAAATGCTCCTATCCCTACCACCTCCCCTCCAGAATAATGTGAAGGGAGCTCTGCACTTTGCAGTCTAAGCTTTAGATACCATAGGCAATACTGATTAATCAGATATTAGTCCATTCACATATTTTTAAGGTTACATTTATTTTAAACAACTTGTTGGTTGATTATTTAATGCAATTTACTAACATATTTGAGGACTTGCAGTGAATGGTTCCTGTTCCTTGAGCCATGCAAGAAGTGTTGCTCTACAAAATTTATATTTATAAAGCAAAATGTAACATGATGACATTAACTTCACACACATAAAAAAAAGCAGAGCCCTCAACTTCCCCTCTAGAATTCAGTGCCTAATCATCAATCATTATTCTTGTAATAGTAATGATAACAGTAATTAGTAAAATAATTGTTGCAATCATTGCCAACTGTCCCGTTTCAAATTATAAAAATAATCATAACTTGGTCTTAAATTTTTGTATGACAGTCTGCATTGCTCCCCCATTTGTAAAAATGTTATAATAATGTTCTTTTTCTTACCTTATTTCAACAGTTACAAAGTCTCCCAGAAAGATTCTTAAACGGCGTGTATATGTAAATCACGATAATAATAATAATTTTTTTTAAAAAGCTAAAAAGATGGTCTTAGCCTGGAAAAGATGGAAATAGTTTGGTCTAAAACTATAGAAATCCCCGAAGTCACGCCTGAAGGGGCGTCCAGGTGGCGAACGCAGGACTCTCTCCCACGTCCGATACCACACTCCTTTGTCAAGTCGATAGGGTCCAGCTGGTGAAGAGGGTCCCCCAGGGCACAGAGGGTGCGAGAGGGCGTCGCCTGGAGGAGCGGGACAGCGGGTCTTCCCGCGCCTCAGGTTCAGCACCGGCAGCGCCGTGGACAGCACCCGCTCTTCTCGCCTCCAGTTTGTCTCAGTCACTGAACCAGGCTGATTCTCGCGCCTCCTCCCCGAGCGAGGGCTGCTGCCACTCAACCCGGGAGGGCCCCGCCCCACCATCTGACGTAACGATTTTGCATCTGAGCTCCCCCGGAGGTGCGGGGCCGCCCCCTGGACTGGGCTGCTGCTGCGGTCAGCTGAGGCAGTGGAGGCGACGGAATCCAGGCTGAGGATCGGCGTGGGCATCACTGGACTTCACGATCCATCACAACCAGCCCTGAAGAAACCGAAGGCTTTCGGCGCTGCTTGAGCTTTGCCTTCGCTGGGACCGCCGCTCCTGTGCACTCCGGAGACCTCAGCTAGCAGCTCCGGAAGGAGACGGGGCGGAGGGGACAGTGGAGCAGAGGACAGGCTAGGGGCCGGTGGAGAAGGACGGTGGATCAGGGGACCGAAGGAATCCGTGCAACCGGTCAGAAAAAAAAAAAAAAAAAAAGTCCCTTTGATCTTCCTGGCCAAACTTCCCTCTTTCTCCCTGCCATTTGTTTACTGGAAAGGATGTGTTCGGTGTTCCGTTTTCTTTCCTCGGTTCAGGAAACTGCTAGAGGGAGTCACTGCAGCAGAAACTTGTTCTGGAGGGGGGAAAAATGCTTTGAGCACTTGGAGAAAATGTGAAAGCTTGCAATACTTATCATTCGTAAACAATGCTGTCTTAATTTTTCTTATATGAGTTCTGCGTAGCATATATCAGACTTCATATGTGTTCCTATAAAATCTGTGGAACCCTCTCTCTCATTGACATGATTTAAATACATTGTCAAGTTAAATGGATTTGGAGATTCCAGGGTTAAAAACATTATTTAATAATGAAAAAAGTGAGAGTTCTCAAATTCAATTTCCGCTGCCAAAATCCTGAAGGTTATGCAATGTTTATTATGTCTAATATATCAATTGTTCTATGGAAGATGGGGTAGGCTGGAAGCATTTCATAGCCTTTAGCAATTCTCTCAGTGTATGTAATGCTTCCTTTCTCAGTGAGGCTCTAAGGCCCTTGACAGAAAGAGAACCGGGCCGGGGATGGGGGGTGGGAGGGTGGGGGACCACGCCAGATTTCTGACTGCTTAACCTTGTAAATAAACACTTTTTGTGAACTGAAATGATCAATCATCCCAAAGGGTCATTATTCACATACTATCTCATGTCCCACCTACAGCCATCAGGACTTACTTTTACAAAGAAATGAGCAAATAAAATTAAGCCTAAGTTTTCTTAAGTTGGATAAAACACTTTTCATAAAAAGATGTTTATTCAAGAAATTTCATAACATTCAACACATTGTTTTTCATCCAAATGCATACATCTATGTGTCGTCATATTCCTGAAGTCTAAAATAATTTTGTGCTGGATTCACTCCTGAGTGTTTTCAGGGACTCTGATGGAATGAATTCACTTGTTTATTTTCCTATCAGGAAAAATAAATAATAAATTTGATTTTCTGCAATGTTTAAGAAATTATTTCAGGAAGCATATTTACTTTGTGGGCATATATACTCAAATACCTTCCTAATAGCTATTTAAACGGCAGCAAAATTGAGAGAAAAGAATATATTATTTTTGCTTTTTAGGGACCTTTCTTTTTTCTACTCTGTATCCAATTTATTCCCAAATTTGTCAGTTTCTTTCCCAAATATTCATGTTCCTGGGAGTATCCTTCTAACACATCTAGATCATAATGTTTGTATTCCAGGTAATCTGCAATGTTTTATTTTCCTGTGACGACTATTGATTTTATGTAAATATATAAACACACAGCGTCATGCCTTCTTGCACTGCTCCCTACACACACATACTCACGTATACACACACATATTCTGAAAGCCCCTCAATTCCCAAAGTGATTTTAATAATGGCTTCTGACACCATAGTAGGACATGAAAGATGACATTTGGGAACAGAGGGTCATTCTACAATTGTAATTACAATGCAACCATTTGAATAGCTTGTTTTAAGGCTGATCAAAGCACATGTGTTTTACTTCTTTGGAAATGTCACATGACGTATTTTGGTCTGCTTCATGCCAACCTGCCAAAATGTCAGAGAAGATTTAAAAGTTCACTGTGGAGATATATAGAGTACATTATAAAAAACTCTTATATAATTCCACCCAAGCCTGTGTCATGTGTTGTTTAATAGACACTATTTTTCAGTTCGTTTCAGTGATCATATTGCTTTTGGCTATGAATTCAATTAAAAACCTGAGGGGATGAAACTGGAAAACAAACCTATGTTTCAAATGTGGAAACAAAAAAGCAGACTATTTTTCTCATTGTCTCTAAAAGAGAGAGAAAGAAAGAAGAAAAGAAACAGAAAAAAAAATAGAACTATTTTGGTATGCATGCACAGAGATGTATGCATGCAGAAAAGTAATGGGAGGACTGTACTATTTTAAAGGATTCTAGCTTTTGTTCTGTTCTAATTGGCTGTGTGGCCAAGAGCAAGTTATTCTTTCATCATACCCATCACTGGTAAAATCTGGGTATTGTACTAAGTTATCTTTAAAGTCCTCTACATATCCACCATTATGGGATTCTATATTAGAATTCAAAAACTTCAGAAATTTTTATATTGGATTTCAATATCTTAAGAACTTTCCCCTTAGGTGGGAAAAATTGACATCTGTTACTAAGACTATGAAAATAGTACCTTAGGGTAATTAGTTTCGGGGGTGTGGAAAGGGGATGAGTGACTAGGACCAAGGATGAGGCTAAGAGGTCAGAAAATAAATTTTCCCCATCCAAGATGAAACTAAGAGAGGACTGAACGGGTTTGATAAAGTAGTCACTTATTTTTATATAAGCAATATTACGATATACTCATATAGTCACATATAATTACTGTGTAGGAAATTCAAGGACGTTGTAGAACAACAATAAGATGCAAGGCACGCAGAAAGTGATTACATGGATTTTTAGCTGTAAATTGTCACTGGAAAGATGACTAAAATACCAAGTAAATATGCTCAAGGAAAATGTCTTAAGGGCTCAATGGCCAACATCTACTAAAGGATTTTAATTTAAGTAATTTACATGAGCATATTAAAATGTGATACACAGAAATCATGAAGCTCATTGTGTTGTTGTCTTGTGAGTGTGTATTTATACTTGTATGAGAGATTTACCTTTTAATCATACCACTTTTCAGTTCTCTGTTTTTGGACTCCTGCAGTGTCATCAAATTTTACACACTCCTTTTCAAATTATAATTATTCTAATGTATTTGTAGTACATCAGAATTATACTCTAACGATAATAACAGTGTGTGTAGTGTCAATGTTTCTTTTTGAATCAATTATGCGAAGGTTTGCTGAGAATTAAGAACATGCTTTTTTGAAAAGCAAAGATTCACTACTTTGTGAGGTAATTATCCCCCTTAATTTGGGGGAATCATAAAAAACCAGGATAGGAAAAAATCATAGGCATAATGACCAAACCTTCTTTAACTAAAGAGAGCAGCAAACTTACAACATAAGCACATAGAGACCTCAAATCTTCTGCAATGTGGAATTCCATATGATTGTGCTTTCTCCTGATACATGTTCTAAAGAGTCGATGCTGCCTTCAACAATTAGTTCTCAGGAAAAACAAGAATTTCTGAAATGTACCCTTACTTTTTGGCCTTGTAATTCAATTCCACATGCTAAATATACAGAGTTTTATAATATTATTTGACTATTTGACACCTAAAAATATATTTCCCTTTCCTTACCTCCTCTTTGTTTTTCTTATTTTTGTCATTTCCTTTCCTCCCCCTTCCTAACTCTTGCTCCCTTAGGGCCTTTCTCTCTCTCTCCCTATCTTTTATTTCCTTAATAAAACATTTGTTAGTGATATGTCTGCTGTGTTATAGGATATTTAAATGCAATATTGTGTTATGGAATGGAATATTGATACAACTCATTTAAATATAAATTTCTTAACTAACCTGGATTTGCGATCTTAAATGCACTTTGTGTATGGGGTGTGGGACAAGGTGTGTGCTGAAGAGGATTTTCAAATGTGTTTCTTTAAAATGTAGACATAAGACTTGGGACACCTATAAGAATCAAAACCTCAATACCAATACATAAAGCTACAGACTGAAGACCACTTGAGTTACACATACACATTTTCTACCTAAGCGTTATTTCTGATCAACTACATAGTTTTCATGAGGTTTTATTAGTTTACTTTTTAAAACTCTCATTATATATTGAAAATTGAGATTATGTTAAATTTTTGGTCTCCATTCTCTACCATAGTGCGGGCATTGTGTTGGTTTTGGATAAGAGATTTTTACATTTATCATGAGTAATATGGAAGATAGTTCTTTTCTTACTATTATTAAATGTAACACACAGGGAGATACACTAAGAAAAACTATTTTTACAAATTTTAATCATGAACTCACCAACAAAATGGTATATTTCATAAATGATTATAGATCTTTTTCAGAAATATTATGCTAAAGCTTGTATATAGCTCTTTACCCCTCAAACTCTCAGATGGATGCACTTGTGAAATCTTTAATTCCCACTGTGTAAATGGGCTTTACAAATTCCACAAGAACCTGGGCAATTGTATAACATGAATAAAAGTTACACGTTTAAGAAATTGGTTGACCTCAATCTGTATTGAGGTAATATTAAATAGAAAAACGATAGAACGTTTCAAGAAAGGCTGTGAAACTAAAAAGCTAAAACCTAGAGCATTTAACAGAGCAATCTATTTTGGGTTTAAAGGAATAAATTTGTTCACTGTAGTCAATAACCTAAGGTTCATTATTGCCAATAATTAACATCAATAATTTGGGGTCAAATTCAGATTCTGAATTTGAATCCAGAATTAAATACTGATGGACATTAAAAGGATCACTGTAGCCTACAAGGAAAGGTATATGCCAGGGGTGCTGAGTGTGGAAAAACCTGTAAACCTAATATTTCCCTCTTGATAAACATGGTTACTTGACTTTATAAGTTTTATCTTTTAAATTGAAGGGGAAAATGCAACTAGCTCTTTATATGAGCATACCAAGGGGAATGAACATTGACAGACAGATTTGCCAGACTCTGGTTTGTGTTATCTACACTAGTTTTCAAGCTCTCATGTACTTTTATCTTCCTAATTTAATAGCTCCTTTATAGACGTGCTTCATCTGACTTCCAAGGGATATAACCATGAATTTCTCCCAGAGCTGTATTTTTCTTTTCTGTTTTGGTGTGGTAAAACAGAACTTTGTATATCTTAGTCTGGGAAAACAATGGGAATAAAACAATGGGAATAAAATTTCAATAAGAACTGTCATCCACCAATATGTCCATGCACAGAATTCTCAGGCTCCTAGGGATGGTGTCAAAACGTGTTGTTTTCTAAAGGAGAGTGTAAAACGAAATGATGGATTAAGAAAATATTTTTATAATAATAGTAATTGAATAAGTTAAAGATGATTTTTATATGTCCACATATCTATACAATTTCAGATAAATTCCTTAGGAGGATGACACATAAGGATATAAGCCTAGAAGAAAATCATTTAGTCCTTGGCTTATTAAAAATATTTAGGAGTAATTGAGTAATTTTTTATAAACTAAAGGTAGAAAGAAAACAACATAGTTCTATTTTCCCAGTTTTATATAACAAATGTATCTGAGTAACATTTTTTTCTATAAGTAAACTTTAATGTTAAAAAACCTAGAAGGAGGGATCTATAATTAAAATAACTTCCACTAGTAGACCTTGAAGAACACTACTCTAATAACTTTTATAGAAAATAATAGAAATTATGGTAAAATCAGAAAAATCCAAATATGTGAGATAATACAAGCAAATGCTTTAGAACTCACCCTAATCTTCTTCTATGATTAAGTTAAGCTTAGAGTTATATTTACACACTGTAGTGTTGGCCACATTTATTTAAATTAGAAGCAATCAATTTAAGTGGATCAGATGTATCGCTATCCTCACTGTAGTTTTAAAAATCAATTCTGGAAATGTTTCCTTTTCTTCTATCATTTTAATAATCAAAGTTTGAGGAGGTGATTTGAAATTTGGTAATCTGAAGAGTCTTTGAAATCTAAACATATTGTGCCATTTCACGAGTGTAATTGAACTATGAAAATAAAGTATAAGAACTTACTGATGCTCAAACAGATGATTTTAATTTTTAGAGTTAGTGTTTAGGAGATCTCTTAGGGCATCTACTGGCCAATGTCAGTATTGCATATGAAAATTTGAGTACAGCAGTCTGAACCCTGGAGTTCTTTGTATCAAAACAATTATTTAAATGCATGTTGATAAAGAGAGTTATGACAGAAATGTTTAATGTTTATTGCTGGATTTAAAGTATTAAACAAGTGAAAACAAATATGGTATAGGAGTTGATCTTATAAAACTTTTATAATACTATATTTACATTTCAACATTTTCAAAATTTATGTTAATTGTCTCTTAGAATCTGTGTCACTGTTTGAATTAGCTGCCATCAGTATTTTATTTAAACTTGTGATTTTTTTATGAGTATCAAAATAGCTGTCTTTTCAAATTTCAAAAGAGGCACACACAGTAACATATTTTACATTATAATCTTTGAGAGCAGAATGTAAAAGGATGTTGAAAATATGACTGTAAGTCTCAAGTTCAGAAAGATTGTAAAGTGTAAGGAAATATACTGTTAGAAGTGGAAATAATCTATGTATCTGGACAGATGGAAAGTTCATTTTGTCAAACATCACAGCTAGTTGCTAGACATTAGGCCCAGCAATGAGAATGGATGGGAAAGTCTAGCAACTGTGTGTATATAATATGTAATACAAATATATTATGTAGTAAATAATATGTAAATTAATAACTCTATAACTAAAATTATGATATAATTAAGATAGAAAAATATTACAAGTATATATAAAGTATCACAAGTAAAAATTAGTAAAATGTCACAGGTACAAAGTGATAAGTTGAACGAGAAGTAAAGAAGCATTTGGTGAAGTGAGGAATTAGTACTGATTTTTCTTGCTCTTTTGAGCCTTCACTGTGTATAAGATCCCTCCAGAGCATATGGACCAGAGCATCTGTCCCAGTTTGCTCCCAAGAATGGTGTTAGCACTGTCTCGGAGGAACTACACTAGGGACCAAAAGAGACATATATGTTCCTTTTCTTGCAGACTCCCTCTGTTAATGTGTATTGCTGTTGTTTATTAACATTATACAGAAATTATTTGAACTTCAAAAAGCAAAAGCTGCCAGTAAAGAAACTTGAAAACAATTCTGTGTAACAAATTAGGATTCTGCACTATACTTGTATTGTATTTACTACTGCTACTCACCACACCCTTCCTCCTGTGACTGTGTTTCAGTCTCACTTCATGGTCTCCGATGGTTGAGTGGAGCCACTTCTGTACAAAGAACTATGAATAAGAGTGACACATGTCGCTTCTGGGCTGAGAACATAGCAATATCTTGCAGCAGCACCCTTTTCTATCAAAGAAATGGGCAACATTTGAGATAGTGGCTGCTCCAGTTACCCTAGACCCCTGGGGGACATGAGGATCTGAGTGGCCTTTGCTGACTGTGGTGGTCAAGTTTATGTGTCACCCTGACTGGGCTAAGGAATGCTCAGATAGCTGGTCAAACATTATATCTGGGTGTGTCTGTGAGGGCGTTTCCGGGGGAGATTAACAGTTGAATTGAACCGGTAGACTGAGTAAAGAAGATGGCCCTCACCAGCGTGAATGGGCATCATACAAACCACAGAAGGCCTGAATAGAACAAAAAGGCAGAGGAAGGGCAAATTCAACCCTGAGCTGGATCATCAATTTTCTCTTGGCCTCAGACATCCACACTCCGGGTTCTTGGGCTTTTGAACTCAAAACAGAACTTACACCATTTCCTCCCCCACCTCTGACCCCCCATTTCTCAGGTCTCTGGACTTGGACTGAATTACACCAGCAGCTTTGCTGCTTAACCAGGCCACTGAGATTTTAAGATTATTCATCTGTTATCACAGCATAAATAACTTAAACCAGTTGATAAATACCAGCAACTGAGTTGATTTTGAAATAATTGTATCTGCATCAATCTCTCACAACACAACTGATGTCTCTGGCTTCCTACACGAAAGATGTCATTGATCTCCTCAGATACAGGCTTGTTTTTTCTCTAGGTTTTGCATTTATCTGGAATTAAACAAAATGAATCTCATCCTCCTAATATCCATCCTAAAATAAGCTTAGGTTAGGCTGGCAAAAGAAGATTTTTCTGTAGTGACCTGAGCCAAGATAACTTGTCTATCGTTCGGACCTGCATACATTACTTTAGAGCTATGTGTTGGGCTTCTATTCTAGACTTTTTGTAATGGCTCACTATCTTTCAGTTAAGGATTTCATTTCCTCTTACCCACATGTACCCAGAGTAAGAACCAAGCCACTTCCTTTCCAAGTGTTCCTTCAACATATGAAAATCAGGTTCCTACTCTGAAACAGATATGCTGGAGGTTAGAGATACAAAGATAAATAATATATAATGCTGTAAACAAAACCCAAGTAAACCATTACAATACAATGCAATAAGTACTAGAATAGGGTAATGTGCCTAGAATCAACCCAGTCCAGTATGAACCTTATGGCTGTTTCTACTAGGAACTAAATTTCTGCCTTTAGGACTCATTCAGAATCACTGACTGGTACTTTCCAAGGACACCGCTCCTTGATATAAAATATCTGGTCTCCACATTTCCAAGTATTGTTAGCCTGTATTCTCTATTTGCTTACTCCACTCACTTAGGTGAGCAACAGCTAGTTAAATGTGTATTATCCTATACTATCTACGTAAAATTGATGACAAATTACTTGCTTCTTTGAGTATTGTGCTTTGCCCAAACTGCTGAATTTCAGAATTGGCCTCCTTGCTTTTTTAAAGTAGTAGTCTGGTTTTGTCAAGCCCTCTGCTTCCTTCCCCAACTCATGCTAGGCCTAAACTGTTATGTTGAAAGTAACTACTTAAAAAATTTCCAAGGAATTTCACAATTGGCCACTAGAATTTCAAAAGAATTATACAAACTCCATGGAATTTAACTTCAGCAAGGTATGAATAATATCCTATGTGACAACTTTCTTCAAAAAATCAAGACTTGTATTGAAGTAGAAGAAGAAATAAAACACCACCACCATCACCAATAACAAAAAAAACGTTTAAAGGGTGACTTTTGTCTAGTAAATTAAATGAAAACTCCTGGTTTTGCCTCTCTAACCTCCCACACAATTAAAATTGGACAGCACAGGTCTCACTGAACTTTGTGGTTAATTTATCACTGCTACACACCTTATTCCAACCTACCATCATCTATGGCCTATGAACATCTATATTAGGTATCACCTATCATCTACGATTATCTGGTTGCCTAACTGATCTCTTTACTTACTCTCTTAACTCAAAGTGCATTTCCCAACATCAGCTATAGTTATTTTTAAAATATATATATGTCACATTATGTCCCTTCTTTGCTTAAAACTTTGCATTCCATGTTGTATTTTAAAAAACCTAAATCCCTTGCTGTTGTCCACAGGTCCTCCTATCACTAGGCACACGCATCTTGCAGGTCAGAAACTACTCCTTCCCTTATCTTCACCGAGTTTCAATCATTGTAGCATTCTTGCTCTCTTTCAACATATGAAGCTCATACCCATTTTAATGCCTTTACACTCGATGCCTCTTTTTCCCAAATTCTGTCCCCCAGATTTCCTTACGGGTGAGTCTTTAACATTCATCCCTATGGAATTACCTTTTTCTGCCTAGCAACCCTCTACACTACCAGCTCTTAACCTTTATACAGCTACTTTTTTCATGGAATATATTAATATTTGAAGATATATGATTTATTTATTCATTCATCAACATTATGTCTTCTCAAACTCGAATGTTAGCTCAACTTGTTCATACTTGTATTCTGTGGACTCAGATAACTGCCTTTAGTATAAGTGTTCAATACATTTACTGAACAAATGCATTCATGTATTTAGCAATGCATTCATTTGCTGTACCTTTTAACATTTTCAAAATCTACCCATCCTTCAAGAGCAGATTGAATGTTACTTCTTTCATAAACTTTATCTGATTTGCAAACTTGTGACACATCTTTTCTTTGAACCAGTGTAGAAATCTATCATGAGGTTCATTCTGACTCTATTCAAAGTTTTTTATTTTTTTTAAAATTCCTCTCTCTGATCACTAGATAATTATCACCTCAAAGAAAACAACTAAGCTATACAATTTTGATATCCAGAATGTAATGTGAATTTCTGACTCACAGTAAACACAATCTAGAAACATATATATTTACTTATTTATGTATTTGTTGTCTATCCCTAAAGGAGAATTTGACCTCCTTTTTTTTTTTTTTTTTTTTGCGATACGCAGGCCTCTCACTGTTGTGGCCTCTCCCGTTGCAGAGCACAGGCTCCGGACGCACAGGCTTAGCGGCCATGGCTCACGGGCCCAGCCGCTCCGCGGCATGTGGGATCTTCCCGGACTGGGGCACGAACCCGTGTCCCCTAGCATCGGCAGGCGGACTCTCAACCACTGTGCCACCAGGGAAGCCCTTGACCTCCTTTTTTTGCTCACTGCTATATCCTCATCTCCTTGACAGGAACTGGCAAGTAAGAGAAGCCCAATGAATAGCTGCTGAAAGAATGAAAAAGTCTGAACATTTTCTCACTGAATTTGACATTTCCTAAAGTATTCTTTTACCTTGACAGTCAAAGTATTAGCATCACCATCATCTGGTAAATTTATTCCAAGCCGGCTATATTCCGTTATAATCATTTAAATTGCTTACATGATCAAGCAGTGTTTTAAGATTAGTAGAATTTTAATTATGCCTAATTATTTATCCAACAAATGGTTAATTTAAAATTTTATGAATAGTTAAGGAATAAAAATGATGTATCAGCTTCTAGGAATAGTGTGGATAGAAAATGTGTTATCTGAGAGTAAGCAGTATATCCCTTGATTCATAAGTTTCAACTTCCTGACATGAACTTAGATGTCTTACCTTACTCCGTAAAGTATTTTACTGATTCTCAGTCTATACTTAATCCTCGGTAAGTGTAGGAGAGAGGGATGCAAACCAAGATAACTTAAGAATACATACTTCAAACTTTGACTAAAGTTTAGAACTTTTAAACCAAATTTACACTGACAAAATAATACTTGTTATTCTTACATGGATACATATTCAGTTCCCCTTTGCCACTGTTTTGTTCATGACACAAACACAACTTATAAGATTTCAAAAAATTAAGAAAATATAGACCCAAGTTACCAGACTGATATACAAAATATGGCTATTACATAGAAGCTGTTTATATGCCCATTTTAAACAACTAAATAGTAGTGTTTGTGTTGAGTAATCTATCAAATACATAATCGCTAGCAACTATTAGTGAGTTTACTATATTTGTTGATTGGTTTTACTGAGGAACAGCAAAGAAACTGGCAAAGTAGTTTTTATCAATGTGATCTTCCCTCCTGTCAGCTAAAAAATGATAATATCTTGCTTTATGAAGAAAAACAATCAACAGACACTAATTGATATATTTAAGGAATCTTTCATCTATTAACAGGAGAAAACTGGTGGCAAATAGAATAAATATTTCTGTACTATAGGATTTAAATATTATGTACAGAATACAGTTATTTTTCCTAAAAATAGAGATTAAGCTAAAGTAATTATCATAGACACAGAAATTTAGAACACATACACTATAGTTATATGTGAAAACAATTATACTTAAGTTATCTTCAATGGTGCATATCAATTATGAATAGCAATACAATATTACCAAATTTTGTATAAAACTGTAGCCAAAAAGCATAATAATATTATTTATTTTACAGAATAATGCTTAAATTACTGAAAATAGTTCTATGAGGACATTTTACACTGAATAAATAAAAGTATTCTGTTAGCCAGTGAAATATAAGAAAGAAATGAAAAGTTATAAACAAAGAAATAACACATTTTAAAATGAGTCTTAAAGATTAACATGTTCTATTCGCTGTTTACTATTGAGCATAAAATATCAAGAAAAACTAGTAAAGAAAATTTATGAAAAAACATTCAAGTAATCAGATACCTTTGACTTAAGCAACAACTCAGTGCACACATAATGCAATGTTTTATTTGGTTATTTATTTATTTTTACTCCAAATCAGGCCCTATTACTGGCACAGCATTTTATATACTTACTCCAGGCAAGTGACAATTTCACTCAGTTGTACAATATATGTCTCAGAATAATATTGGTTGACTTCACAGAACTGCGTCCTCAGTTTCAGGTCACAGACAACCTGCCTTATTACCTATCTTTGTGTACAATTAACAGTTCCAGTCCCCTTGTTTCATTATCATTTTAACATCTAATCAATCCTAATTAAACCGGAGCTGAGGATTCTCAACACTCTCCACCTCATCTATTACAGAAGTTCTTATTTTTTTCCTACAAATGTCATTACATTTGTCCCAACCTTAATATTTTCATGAAATACTTTGACAAAGATGGATGACTGGATACTAATTCAACTTTAACCAAGCTTCAAGTCCATTTGCAAATATGAAAGAGAAAATTTTACTTGACTTGCTTCTGAGTTACAGTTGTATCTGCCTGAAACACACACATGAATTAGATTGACCTGTATTGTCATATAAATGAAGCTAAAATAGGCAAATTTTAGATATTAGAGGAAGAGTTTGGTGTGAAATGTGAAGGTGAAGTTTTATTATTTGATATGTTTATAATTTTAATAATTACAGAAATATATTTTGAGCATCTCTTTGGGTCAGATGATATAATAGGCACTGAGGATGTGGTAGTGACAGAAGAGAAAATACACACCACATTAACAGAATAAAGGACAAAAACCATAGGGTTATCCCAATTTATGTAGAAAAAGCATTTGACAATATTAAATATCCTTGCATGATAAAAACTCACAAAAAACTAGAAATAGTAGGAAACTGCATCAATATAATAAAGACCATACACAAAAGTCATAGGTAACATCATACTTAATGGTTAAAGACTGAAAGTTTTTCTCTGAGATCAAGAATAAGGCAAGGATGCCCATTCTTGACACTTATATTGAAGATATTACTGGAAGTCCTAGCCAGAGAAATTAGTCAAGAAAAATAATAAAACACCCAAATTGGAAAGGAAAAAGCAAAATTATCTCTCTTCACAGATGATGTGATTTTATATATAGAAAGACCTAAATTTCAAAAAAAGTAAAATCCTACTAGAACAAATTCAACAAATTTGCAGGATACAAAGTAAACATACAAAAATAAGTTTGTTTCTATAAACAATGAATAATCTGAAAATAAATTATAAAAACAATCTCATTTACAATAACACAAAAAACAATAAAATACTTTGGAATGAACTTAACCAGGGAGGCAAAAGACTTGTCCACTGAAAACTACAAAACACTGATGAAAGAAATTAAGATAGATACAAAGAAAGAAAAAAACCCTATGCTTATGAATTAGAAGACTTAATTTTGTTAAAAATATTCATATTACCCCAAAGATCTACAGAGTCAATGTAATCCCTATTAAAATCCCAATGAAATATTTTGCAGAAATATAAAATTTTTAAAATCCTAAAATTTATATGAAATCTCAAGGGACCCCGAATAGCCAAAACCAACTTAAAAAAAAAACAAAGTCAGAAGCCTCACACAACCTGATTTCAAAACATAATAGAAAGCTACAAAAACCAAAAGAGTGTTGTATTGTCATAAAGCAGACATATAAACCAATGGAAAGAATAGAGAGCCCAGAAATAAACTCTCACACATATGGTCAAATGGCCTTCAACGGGGCTTCTAAGACCACACATGGGAAAAGGACAGTCTCTTCAACAAATGGTGTTAGGAAAAGAAGAAAACGGAATATCCACATGTAAAAGAGTAAGTTGGAACTTTACCTTACACCACATACAAAAATTAACTCAAAATGGATTAAAGACCTAAATGTAAGACTGTAAATGCTCCTAGAAGGAAGCACAAAGGGAGAACTTCATGATGTTGGACTTAGCGAAGTTTTCTTTTAATAAGATGGCAAAAGCACAGGCAACAAATCAAAATAGACAAATAGGAATACATCAAGTTTTAAAACTTATGCACAGCAAAGGAAACAGTCAACTGAATGAAAAAGAAACATGCAAAGGGAGAGAATATTTGAAAATCATATATCTGATAAGGAGTTAATATCCAGAATGTATCAATAAATCCCAAAACAAAAAAAGGAAACAACTTGATTCAAAAATGGACAAAAGACTTGAATAGATATTTCTAAAAAATATATATACAAATGACCAAGAAGCATAATCAAAGATGCTCAACATCACTAACCTTTAGAGAAATGCAAATAAAAACTGCAATGAGATATCACCTCGTAGCTATAAGAGAGTCATTATCAAACAAAACAAAACAAAATAGAACAAGCCCACAGAAAACAAGCATGTTGAAGACGTGCAGAAAGAAACTCTTGTTGGAAACCTTGTGCGTTGTTGGTAGGAATGTAAAATGGTGCAGCTGCTATGGAAAAAAGAATTGAGTGCCTTGACAAATTAAATATGTAATCACAACATTATCCTGCAATTCCACTTTCAGGTACATACCCATAGTAATTGAAAGCAAGATCTTGAACAGATATTTGACATCCATGTTCATTGCAGCATTATTCACAATAGTGAAGAGGTAGAAGCAACTCAGATGGCTAACAGTGAATGGATGGATAAGTAAATTGTGGTCTATACACCAATGGGATTGTTTTCAGCCTTTAAAAAGAAGGAAATCCTGCCACATGCTGCAACATGGATGAACCTTAAGGACATTTTGCTAAGTGAAAGAAGCTAGTCACAGAAAGACAAATATTGTATGATTCCACTTATACAAGATATCTAAAGTCGTCAAACTCATAGAAACACAATGTAAAATGGTGGTTGCCAGAGGCTGGAATGAGGGTTAAATGAGGAGTTGTTCAATTTAGAGTTTCAGTGCTTCCAACTGAATATGTATTCCACAACTATGCGAATATAGTTAACGCTACTCAACTGTAGATTTAAAAATGCTTAAGATGGTGATTTTTTGTCACATATTTTTAAACGCAGTTTAAGAGTTTATTCTCAAATTTATCCTTATCTTAGAGGAGAAAACTATTATTTTAAAGTATAGTATCTAGAAAGGGCTAACATTATAGTTCACATCTAATTCTTTCTTCCTCCAACAACTACAATTTTTCCATCCGTCATACTGAGAGTTACATGTTGTGTCTCTCAGGCACAAGCCCAGGTTTATAGACTGGATCAGTGCAATATTTTTGTTGCTTTGTTTTTTTTTGTTTTATTTCCATGGGTGGGGATAGGGGCAGGGTAGCTTGCAATTGATGTGACTCCAGAGGTTTATAGGTTCTCCTACTGTATTGGAGATTTTCCAGAGCCTGTTTCTAGATAGTAAAGATATGCTTACTAGTAATTGATCACCAGCATATACATTTGAGGATCACAAGTAATTTTTACCCACATGAATGGAGGAGGCTGATGTCATTGGTGTATTCTCTGCCCTGGTGAAGATGGGTTTCTAAACAGAATCTAGTAGATACAAGATACCAATGGACCTGTATATGAAGACTTAAGGACAACAGAGGCAGTGAAGGAGAGGATATAGCTGACTGCAGAAGGTATCCACTAAGATCCAGATTTATTGCCTAGTTTGTAGTAATCTCTATGATTACTGAATCTTGCTTAAATGAATAAATTCTCTCTCATCTATTGTGCTCCCTTCCGTGGCATAGAATCCAGCCAACCTTGATTATAAAATTAGGAAAATCCCTGATTTGAACTATTTGGAAATAAAAAGTCATGCTTCCCAGGTTTAGCATCATTTTCCTCACCTTACACTCAATTCATTGCCTCCCCTGAAATTTATTCTTTGCATTGAATTTTTCTCAAGCTAAGGTACACATTCCCTTAATCTATAATTTTCCTATTTTCATTTTTTTATTCATAACTTTAAAGTTATGTTTTTATTTTGCTGTCGGATTGTAGTTTTCTCTGTCTCTCCTGATTCAAGCATCACTTCCCTGAACTCCTGACCCTCATTTCATCATCCCTCTGCCTCTTCTGCAGCCTTGTTATCCAGAGTATTTCCCCCGCTTTCACACATGCTCACTTACCTCCTTCCCAGAAGCACAGCATTTAAACAAACATGCAGAGGAAATGGCAGAATAATTGCTGGCATGCTCCAAGAATTAGGACATTTTTTACAATTACTAGAAATATTTAGTCTGCATATAACCTTCCTTTTGTCCTGACTCCAGATACAGATGAATAACACCAAGAACCTTGGCAAAACAGAACCTAAGGCTAACTACTCTTTTTTCTTTTTCTTTTCCCGAATATACACTGATAATGCAATATAACACTTATTTTTAAGATATGGGTTGTCTTGGAAGAATATATATAATATAATATAATATGTCATTCATACATATAATTCCCAAGAAACCTTATTACTAAAAAAATGGAAAAAAGTATCTAAACATCTAGTGGACCAGTTTCTTTAGGTTAATTTTCTTTTACATTAGAATGATACTATTTTCATCTCTACTCCGCATGCATTTCCCTCAGTGTCACCATCACTCCTGCTCTGTGATTAACTGATCCTGTTTTTAATTCAACTGGAACAATTTCTCATCATTTAAGAAGTATTGGGACTTCCCTGGTGGTCCAGTGGTTAAGGCTCCTCGCTTCCACTGCAGAGGGTGAGGGTTCCATCCCTGGTCGGGGAACTAAGACCCCAAATGCCTTGCGGCACTGCCAAAAGTTAAAAAGAAAAAAAAAAAATTAAGTATTATGTTCGCTCCTAAATCTTGGCATTGCCACCCTTTCATGTTTGTTCCACTACTAGTAGCGCTGGTAGTACGTGTAGTCCAAGTACTCTACTATACAAAAGTAAGCAGTTATTTAATATTTGCTAATTAATCGATTCTCTGTTTAGTGTCTTGCACAATGTTGATTGTGTGGGAACATGATAGACACCATAACAACTTTTTTTTTTTTGTGGTACGCAGGCCTCTCACCGTTGTGACCTCTCGCGTTGCGGAGCACAGGCTCCGGACACACAGGCTCAGCGGCCATGGCTCATGGGCCCATCCGCTCCGCGGCATGTGGGATCTTCCCGGACCGGGACACGAACCCGTGTTCCCTGCATCGGCAGGCGGACTCTCAACCACTGCGCCACCAGGGAAGCCCCACCATAACAACTTTTTAAATTTATTGTTTGTGCTGAGGTATGGGGGCTTGCTGTTCAGGATAATATAGATAAAGAGAGAAGAAAAATCAATTGTGAAAATATTGGAGCACATGAGTTTCTATGTTAATAGTTTGTAAAATCAACTGTACTTGTAAGAGTGACCTACATAGCTAGGAATTCTGCAAACAAGTATAAATTAGCATCTTAGTACTTGAAATGTAATAATTTACAGGAAAACATTTTCAGATAACCCATAATAAATGAAGCAGCTTTCTCAAAAAAAAGTTTCCAGGCAAAGAACACAATCAGAATATCTTCCACATATTAGGGCATCACTTTCCCAGTCATGCTGTATCCAAACCTTATAATCACTGTTAATTCCTCACTCTTTCTCATATTAAGCACCAAGTTCTATTTAGTTTATATCTGTAACATTGTTTCATTCAGCTTGTAATATATATTCTCTCTTCCTTTCCCTTGATTTTTCAGTACATTTCCTGAGATGATTGAACACCAAACTGGTTTCTCTGCTTCATGTCTTTCCTATCTTCATTCCTTTCTACACATTTCCTTCAAATTAATCTTTGTAAAGCATTTCCCACATCATGTCAGTATCCCACTAAAAGGCCTGCCATTGTTCCCCATTGCTACAGTGACCAGATAACTTGTCATCCAAACTGGAAGATTTTTGAGAGTAAAAGAGGCATGATTAATAACCAGCCTCAGGCTACAGATGTAAACCAGGATTGTCCTGGCTGGATGGAGAAGTATGGGAATTCTACTCACTGAAACAAGGTACCCATGATCTTCCCCAAACTATTTGTCTATTCACAAGTTGTCAACCTCTTAAGACAAACTAAATTACTTCATATCTTGACTACTCATCTCAGTTTTACTCACCTCAGTAAAATGTGGACTGTTATATCCTAACTACTCATCTCAGTTTTACTCACCTCAGTAAAATGTGCTCTCAGTTTTTGTGACAATAAAAGAAAATAGTTTAAGAATACATGGACTACATCAAGTACTCAAGTAATGTTATTTTCTGTCTTTTCCAATAAATTTCCTTAAATAATACAGAATATCTACTCTCAACAGAGAACACTAGCAATGAATGCCATGTAGGTAGTTTACTCCTGTTGACAATATTAAAGAATAACTAATTAGAATTCTGTTTTAAATTGTTTGGATAAGTCTCTGTAGAAATTGTCATCATTTACTCTTACACTTTAACTATGGATAATTTAAACTGGAATCAAGAAAATGATTATTTTGGTTAGGTGTATATATAATTTGTTGAGGTATATATTGTTGTCCTTATAACTTTGGGATAGGCACACACATAATACTATTTTCAACAGCCTAGTGTTTATAAAATTAAAATGTAAATTTTTATTAAAATTAAGTTATATCATCATGTTTTTCTTAAGAATTTACAATTTGGCTGTTGAAGACTTATCTTGTAATTAAGTATGGCATTTGATGTCTCCTTCATCAAACAATTACAAACATGTTAATTTATATTTTGATTAGGAAGAAAAAAATACACCACTACAGGAATATCTCTGGCATGTGTCAGAAGGATATTCTACTACTTATCCTATAATCAATTCATTATTTCATTAATAGATTTATTGAAGTCTCCAATGAAATATGTTTGATCTAATTTCAGTTATATTATCACTGTGCTGTGAATCTGGTTTATATTCAGACATCATTCTCCACAGGTTAAAATCAAGTTAGTAAAAATCTGTTTCCTGTATTTCAATTTATCAAGTTAAATTTGGCCTTTTTTCATCTTTCCTTGTTTCCTTAGATAATTGATACAGCAGAATAAAACTGACTTATAGTATCTTATTTTTCTCTTTTTAATTTTTATCTCAATATGTCCTTATTGGTGGAGCGTTAATTCACAATGATCTTACAGTTCTATATCTTTGTAGATAAAAGGTAAATGTATTTTGTTATTTTGTTAATTTCAATTATATTTTATGTTTATGATTAGTAAATTGTACAGTAATATTTTAATTTTGTAAGATTTACCGTTATTCATCTCATGATGGATATCCTTCCTCAAATATTCATACAAAATTATAAATAGGTATATTTCATATGTGTTATTTATAAACTGTACCAGCCATTACAACCCACTCAAAAATGTACTTTGCTTCACTAGAGTAACATATAATCTACCATAAATTCCCTGCAAAATCTCTGATACTGTATTATGTAGATAATTTTTTTATATTACTCTTTCAGAGATTGAAGTTTTAATATACTGGAATGCTCTTAACAATGTACATTTGAGCCATTTGAACACTATATCCAGTCTGTTTAAATGCTATTTATTTGTTTAGAACCTTCTCTTTTTTTTTTTTTGCGGTACGCGGGCCTCTCACTGTTGTGGCCTCTCCCGTTGCAGAGCACAGGCTCCGGACGCGCAGGCTCAGCGGCCATGGCTCACGGGCCCAGCCGCTCCGCGGCATGTGGGATCTTCCCGGATATAATAGATTAGGAACAGGAGATAGCTTAAATTAGAGATAGCATGGGCAGGCGGACTCTCAACCACTGCACCACCAGGGAAGTCCGCTTTACGTGTTTTTGATACAGGTTCCCTGATAGAAATGCCATCCTTCCCATTCTCCACAGCATAACTCAGTTATTAATCCTGGACAAATGTTCTTCACTCTTTTAGGTGGAATGATTTGCTTGTATTTGTGTTTCTTTGGAAACATTTATAATCATTTACTAAAACAATTAAAAATATTTACTTGTTCATGTATTTCACTGTTGAACTGTAATTTTCTCTAGGAAGTATTTCATTCCTAGTGAAGCCGCTGGGTGGCTTTTGGGGAGGCTCTGAGGCACGCCAGTTCTCTATGTTTCAGTGCAGAAAGAATTCAGTGAGAGACACAATGATAGATAAGAAGTGACTTACCAGCACAGGACTCTGTGAGGCTTACAAGTGGGCAGGCGAGAAGGTGCCGTACCAAGAACTTAGTGGGCGACAGTTTTATAATCAAAGGAAAAGTGGGGAGAGGGAAAAACCACCTTCTCCCTCATCCTTGAGTAGACATCACGCTTCCATCATCACCTCCTCCTCCATGTCAGGCAGGGGAGTTTTCTTGTCCCTACATGGTCAAACCAGGACTGTCATGGTGCTATGGAAATATTATTTCAGGTCTCAGTACAATGAGGGTCTTTAAGTTAGAAGTGTCACCTTCCCATAATTATTGTTTTCTATGTGTACAGAGCAAATGTCATAGGGGTCATTAACTTACTGAGCTCACTGGGCAGGATGTGGGTTTCATGCTGCCTTGTTTTATTGTTTTGGAGCAGGTTTCATGCTACTATTGTATGGTTTTTTTGCTAAGCAAGCCTGCTTGGCTTTGTGGTTAAGCAAACCACTTTCTTGAGTGATCATTAACTTACAGGGGTCTCCCATATTTTTCCTTTACTTACAATCCCCTAGTGAGATTAACTATTTAATTACCTACTTTGTCCCTTTACTCTGTCCCTGTCACTAGCACTTAGCTAAGTACCTGGCACAAAATACTATCCAATAAAGTTTATTAAATCACTTAATGAGTGGCATTCTCCATGTGTTTCATATGCATTGTGTAGGCTGATCATATATATAGGTACTTAGCACTTTGAAATAAATACTCATGTATAATTTAAGAACATATTCTAGAAGATTAAAGGTAATTGTATAAAATAGTATAATATTCTATAATTTAACATTTGTTAAGTATTATTTACATTTTAACATTAAATTTAATCTTTAGATCATTAACTATATCCATCTCATTAATATTAATGAATTTTTTAAAGTCTTGAATATTTTTCTCAGTTTTAACTTGAAATGACATATGTTTGCATAAATAATATTGAACTTCTTATTGGAATTGTCTAGGGAAGCAAAAAGCTTTCTAATCTAAATAAGATACATTAACATCTAACTGTAAACAGATGTTAAGAGAAGCCACAGAAAGATAATTGCACTTTGTTACTAATTTAACAATCTTTCCTGCTCTAATTAAAGGAGGAAATAAATGATCCCATGAGGGAATGACTCATAGCATTAATAGTGCAAATGCCTAATTTAAATTATTTAGCTATATGCTTTATTCCATATCACATTAAAGGATTGTCACAAGTTTAGACATACTCTAAATATGCTTAGGAAAATCACACACAAAAGGTAAATATGGTGTACTGTTGATATTAAGGGGGGGAAAAAACGAGATGAGTAAATTATATGAAAAATTTAAGCTATCTCCTGTTCCTAATCTAACTAACGATGAGAAAAAGAATGAAACAAATAGAACAGGAACACAATTTGTCAAATGTTTCATCAACAAGAATAGAAAGTGATACAAGGACATTCTTGACATAATCAACCAAATGTCAGCTATGGGAGGAGCATGGCAAGTCTCGCTGCTGCAATGTGCAATTGATTTTCAGGACTCTGCAGGGAATTGCTCTGCACAAGGGGAATACAAATTAGATCTTTCCACAGTTCAGACATGTACAAGCCCATGTCTCGTGTGAATCTGAAAATATCTTTGAGCTTGTTATTTCCTTCTTTGCTATACAGTGTAGCAAAACAGGGAAACATTCGCAGCACCTGGAGCAGGTAAATAAAATGATAACTGTGGGTGATGCCTAGAGAGTAAATTAGAATGATGAGAGAGACACTGGTAAACAGTGCATAATGGGAATAAGGATCACCAGGATTCCAGGAAAATAAACAGTAACTGGAAGAAAATGCGGAACTCTAATGTGACTTTACTGTTTACAGATCCAGTTGTTTTCCCTCTAGCCTAAAAGTTAGATGTGTGAGGGAGAGACCAATAAAAAAATAATTGGCGCTCTCCTGAGCTGTTCCTTTCACTCGTGTACACCACAGAGAAAAGTATTAGAGAAAGTAAGCCATGAGGTGATTCTCTTGGTGCATTAAAGACAGTAGGGTCCTATTGATAGCTCTGACAAAACCTATAATTGAAAGCAATTAGGACTGTTGGAAAAGGTGGGGTGATCCAGAGAGGGAGCCAGAGTTCATGAATGCCACCACATCCTGCACATACCTGGGAAGTTTTGTTTTCTCAGTGTTGTTAATAATATTAGAGAAATTGAGGAAAGCTTTTTGTTGAAATTTTAAATGGTTTTGACTCATATATGCACATTTCCTCTATGTACGATTTAGAATAGTAGCAGAAGATTTGAACACTAATTCCATGATTAACTGGCCATGGATCCACCTAACTTTGTGGAACTCAGTGTCTTCATTGAGAAAACAAAGATGCTAAACTCCTGCCTCATACCTGCATTAGCTTAGGTGAAGTGGCATTTGTAAAGGACAGTATCCTGCCTGTCTTATTGCTATCACTCAAAAAATATGAGAGCCCTTTATGGCTTCACCTAAACCCTAAGGCTGTACAGCACCATCCTGTAGATGACGGATCCTTCCAACGTTCAGAAGCTGTTTAAAATGTATGTGTTACACTTTTTTAAATTCAAAGATCATTACATAATCCAGTAGATTAAAAAAGAAAAAAAAACCTATTAATTTAAGAAAGAAGAATACCGAAAGTACAGACAAGAAACATTGAGACTAGTAGTAAAGCCACCAGGCCTGGAAGAAGAAAGTTTCACAGCTGTGTTAGTACAACTGATGATAATTAATGTTGTGACTGTTATTATTATCTTAGTAATAATGATTTTAATTTAGAGGAGGTATTTGTATTTATTAATGACAAGGGAAGATATGCAACTCTTCTGAACCAAGGATAAGAAAGGGATATTTCTCTGTATGTATTTCAAGATGCAGGCATGATGGGACCCAATGGTTAGCTATGCATTGATTCTGAAGAGGTAGGTCACTTATTCAGAACTCATTTATTTTTTAATATTTTATTAATTTCCAAAAGTAATAACATTAACCAAAACTTATTGTAAAATATTAAGAATTATACATGTTGCACATTTTCAATTGTTTTGATTTTTAATGGCTCCATAATTATTATGGAGTGCTATTATTGGAAATTCAGGTTACTATCTCTTTTAATTATAAAAGTTTACATATTATATAGAAAATAATATAGTACATTGATAGTATTAACTACATCAGGCAGAGACTACCCAATCTTCATCATTATATTTTCCTAAACTGTATTTTATTAATATATTGCTGTTTGTGCTTTCTGTCCTGTCCTCTAGACTAAGCTCACAAAGTCTTCCTTTTTTTGATGCATTTTTATAAAAACATGAATTTAGTTGTGTTCATTATAATTTTCCTTATTTTACATGCTTATTTCTGATTTTATCTTTGTCACATCATATTTTCCATTGGGTTGTTTTTCTATTCCATTTGCAGTGTTATAGTTGTCCACTATGTTCATTTAATGTTTCTTTTTGAAGATCATTTGTAACTGAAATTTCTTATGAATTCTCACTTGTCTAAGTCTCATATGTGGCCATATCGCATTATCATTTATATTATTTCCTAAGTTTTCCATTTTTGTGCTTTTAATTTCTTCTTTGATTTACATGTTATATAAAATATTTTGTTTTAATTTTTTTACTAATTTCTATTTTTTGACACAAAGATTCAAAATTTAAAATTTTGATTTCTCAACGCTTTCTTTTCTTTTATTTTGAGAGATAAATCATGAAATTGTAAATGTGTTCTACTTTAACTTTTGTTATATATTGTGTATATTGAATTTACCCTATTCATTTCAATTTTCAGTTTATTCAATTTTACCTATGAAATTTGGTTAAAGAATAATTTCCTTTCCATAAAATTTTTATTTTAAATAGTTTTAAATATTTTATTCTGTGATTATTTATAATTTTATTGGTTTCCCTTATATTCTGCGAGCTTTTTGATGTTAGGGACTATGTTAATTTCTTTTTTTTCTTTTTTGATGTATGCGGGCCTCTCACTGTCATGGCCTCTCCTGTTGCAGAGCACAGGCTCCGGACACGCAGGCTCAGCAGCCATGGATCACGGGCCTAGACGCTCCGCGACATGTGGGATCTTCCAGGACCGGGGCACGAACCTGTGTCCCCTGCATCGGCAGGCGGACTCTCAACCACTGTGCCACCAGGGAAGCCCAACCTTAATTTCTTATTCTAAACATAAGTTCTCATTAATGTATGCTGAATAACTAAATGAATATGAATTTTAAGCTTTAAGTTACAGGAATACATTTGTTTTAAACTTTTTAAAATTAAAAGAAAATAAAAGAAATTTTAGAAAATAATGTCAATATAAACACTACATAACAGCTTATAAAACACATATATCAAGTAAGAAATTCCCAGAGGCACTTTGTTATTTTTTGTTTAAAGAGGAAGCACTAAGTAAATAAAGCAGTCAACCCCAAAACATGGAAATGGAATGAAAACTAAAAATTTAAAAAGAAGGAACATATGATAAATAGAATTGTTTATCTTTTTATTTTCCTTTTCTATAAATTTGACTAAATAATATCTTTACTTTTAGTTTGTCTATATATTCACCTTTAGGTGGCTCTTAAATGAATCTTAAGATGTACATTTGTTTTATATCTTTATTAAATCTAAAGTTTTGTCTACCCCAAATCTCCTCATAGTTCCAAAGATGTACAGTCCTTGAGAGGAAATATTGGAAATTTTAAGTGAGACCCTTCATGTGCAGTAAGTGATTCACTTATACCTCCTCAATAATGAGCATGGAAGTATAATAGCCAGTTTATATTAGCACCTAGAGTAGCATGCTGCCCTTCTCCCTTTAGCCCAGCTGTACCCTTATGTGAATTTCAACTTTCTCCTTAAATAAGGTGAAGGGGATTGGGACATGCAGCACTCTTCCTCAGCTCCCTTTATCTCACGTAATATTATGATGCCTTGTTGCATTCACCACAGTGCTGTGAATCTCGAGTTTTCTTCGTAAGAAATTATGGATTGTTTGTGTCTGTGTGTGTGTGTGTGTGTGGATTTGTGTATATGAAAAGTATTTCATTTGTGTCAGTTTTAAGTATAGTTGTTTTTCTAACATTGTATTCATTGCATATATATTACTCATATTTATCCCACAGTGATGTTTATAGAACTATTTTATTAACATTATAGTAACTGTAGGTTCTATAGTAGTGTTATCTTTCTAAATACTAGTATCATTTATGTACTAGTTTAAGTATATCTTCTCTATCCACTTCTTGACTTGTTTCTGTAGATATATCAACTTTAGTTTCAAAAACCACCTTTTGATTTAACAATTCTCTGTAGTGTGTTTCTTCTATAAATTTCTTCTATTGATTCTATTATTTTATTCTTTCCACACTTTTACTTTAATTTGCTATTTATTTTTCTAAATTCTAAGGAGAATACTTGGTTCATTGATTTTCTGTCTTGTTTTCTATTATACGCTTTAAAGAGATTATTGTTGCATTAAGATTATCTAGCTGCATCAGTAGAGATTTGACATGAAATATTTTTTAACACTGTTTCAAAGTGTTATTTAATACCCATTGTGATTTGTTCTTTGACCCATAAATTATATAGGAGTGTATTGCTTAATTTCCAAGCACTGAATATTTTCTAGGTTTTTTTTTGTTTGCTTCTGGTTTCTAGTTTACTTCCACTGCAAAGACACACTCTGTATGCTTTGTATCCTTTGAAATTGGTTGAGAAAATAGACTTTAGAAAACAAAATTCAATGGAAACAGTAAGCTTGAATCTTGACTTCTCAACAGAAGAAAACAAAGTATAGCACTTTTAAAATGCTGAAAGAAAATAAGCTCTTATCCCAGAACTCTAGTTCCAGTGCAAATATCCTTCAGAAAAATGAAAACTGAAAAAAATTGTAAATGATAAGACCACACTAAAGTAAATTCTAGAGAGAGTACTGCAGATAAAAGAATCAGTACCTTTCAGAGTGCCTGATTCATTGAAAGTTGCATGTTTTCCAAATGTTTTTGCTGTACCTATGTCTGGCATTTGTTTAATGGGTAATAAGGCCCTACATGTCTTACGTTTATGCTTTATTCTTTTGCAAACTATTGGAAACAGATTGACGAGATGGTGGCTTATCAATCAGCTTGCCTCTGAATGATATTGCTGCGTAGAACCTCCATGATGCCATTGTTTAATAGCTTTGGCAATCATATTTCTTTCCCCTAAACTTAATTTTTTCATAAGATAATAATAAGTTTAATGTAAGGAATATAATCGCTGGGTTCATATTTCTTTTTGCAATTATCAGTGACTTCATGTTTTCTCTTTTTTTAATGTAGAATGTTTCACTGGTTCATACTTAATACACTATTCTCTGCATTATTTTATACTTTCTTTTTCAAAAAATACGTTAAATGTTTCAGTGGTACCTGTTTAATACTCTTCTCTCTGACATTTTTAATGGTCTCTTTCTTTTCTTTTGCAGATCCCAAGTGAATGGATCACAGGGAGGATGATGTTGGAGATTTGTTCATATTGCTCACTTAATGATAGAGTGAAGAAACTCTAGATTTAATAGTTACATAGTGGATGCATCAATCCTGGGCTATAACTGGAAAATGATGAGACCGAGATACCAAAGAAAGACTATTTCCTTTGTGTTTTTATGCCCGAGACTTTTGTCTGTTTCACAGGTAAAGGCAATTTGTTCCGTAGAAATTTTTGATTGTTTTGAACATAAATAAACTAACCCCATTTCCTACTTCTTGTTGCTTATATCAGTTAGACTTTGTTCCAAGAATCAAAACCATTCTAGGTATTTTAAACAGGAAGACCTTTAATCCACAAATTTTACAAAATAATTGGAAAGGCCAAATAAGTGAGCATCAGGCCATTGCTGAACCTGCTGGTCTAGGGATAAGAAAGCCAGGATGAAGAGGCTGTCTTGAATCTGCAATTGCCTTATGTATCCAGGAAGATATTGACTGAAGTAAGGAGACACGCGTGTCCTCATAGACTTTTCTTGCTAGATAAAAGAGCAAAACACCACTAAGTTGGCCTTGGCTTCCTTTCCGCCTTATAAACCTTTTAAGTTCATAAAATTAGTAAAGCCTAATTTTTATCTAGGACGTGTAGAAGAGATTCTGGGAAATGCAGTTTTCAGATATAGAGTAAGGCACACAGGAGGAGCAAATGGATATTGAGAATTAAGCAAACATATCTAACATGATCAAAATGTCTCACTTTTAATGAGTACTTTCCTTTTTAAACTGTTGTTAGGTTTTTTGTTTGTTTGTTTGTTTTTCTCCATTTTGGAGGATAACAGCTTACTTAAGGGTGATGATTTCTCTATTCTGTTAATCACCAGTAAGGTCACTTACCAAAATCTTGCCTTGGATACGCACTTGAATTTTGTCTAAATGCCTGATAAATTTTTATTATATCCTGGTTGCAATATATAATTAATTTTTTTCTGAAAATTCAATGAGTGTTTTTATGAACAATAAAGAAAGGTTTTATGTGATTTACTGTCTTACTTTACTCATTTCCTTATAACCCATAACCCATCTTGCTGGTTTTCAAGCAATTAGTTGGATGACTTTATGGATTTGATAGCTAAGGACATAGAAAGACAGAGTACGTCATTTAGAGGACAGGTTGGCCCATTTTGCTTGATAATGATGTGAAACACTCCTAAGAACGTCCACTGCTAACTGGGCTCTATGACTTTTCCAGATAGTTAGAAAATCTTTCTCCATCTCAGCCTTTCAAGGATTCATTTTGATCTAGGTAGGAAGCTTTATAAACTAAAGGTGATAGATTTGGGGATTACTGGGCCCCACTAAGGAAAAGTGGCATAGGGTCAGGCTAAAATTCCCCATAGTATAACTTCACCTGAGCCTTTCATCACAGTTCTATACTTTATCCATCTCCATGAATTCTGAGAAGGGGACTGGGATAAGGGGCTAGCTTTCAATTGACTTTCCTAATTTATAAATTGCTCACGATCATACATTGTTTAATAATATTGTGTTAGCATATTTCCCACATGAGCAGTTTTATAATAATATTAGAAAGGAAATAAAAGAAGAAATAATATTCTTCCCCCAACTTATAATGTACCAGAATATGCAAGGAATATTATTTGGAACACTTCGTTTTACTTGCTGTATTCCTTTTACATATTCCTTATCACGTTAGGTTTATTTTTTGGCTTTCTATCCTACACTAATGATAAATGACAGGAGAAGGTAGTAATGGAAATCTGGCCATGACTGTGAATGCACACATCAACCTGGACAAAAGTAATGTGAAGTGACTGAATTAGGGTTGTAATGAGGATGCTATAATTTAATACTATTTCCTAGCCTTGTTAAAAGATACAGATCTTGTACCATACTTAGCTTATTATAACTTTTGTCATAAAAATGATTCACTGAATAGTAGTGCCTAAAACATACCCTGTTTTTGAATTATACATATATTGCATGCTGTCCTGTCTTCAAGTTTAAAATAAAATACCTGGTTGATCTGCAAATAATTCTATATAATTTAAGTAATTGAGAATAGATTTCCTGGGCACAAAATTCCAACTTATATATTTGCTTTAAGAAATCTTCACGCTTTTAAAAAATTAAATTTGAAATGACTTGAAGTGTAGTTTTCCACCTACTTTTCTAAATCTATTTTAAAATACATACTGCAAGATACCTGTAATTTCTCAGAAGTTGAATATATTCTGTATTATTATATTTTTTGTATTTTGCCATTTTTATGTTTAACAGAGGATGTCTTGTGATTTTTGATATTTGGAAAGATGAGAGAGAAGACCTTCTGGAACAAATATCTCAAATTATAGGCAAAGTTTTACAGATGGTTAACCTTCTCCCTGTAGGCTACTAGTTGCTATGGTGATGAAAGGTGCTAAATCCTTTAAAGTTTGTAAATTAGAACTATAGTATGAGGCTATTTTCTAATTTATATAAAAATCATTAAAAAGATATACTTTAAAGTAAAGCTAAGGAAATTAAATAGCTTCTGCTACCTACGGAGGAAGAGGTCCCAATATAAAAATATATATTATACAAGCAATAATCGGGTGCTAGTAAAGTGTCATATTAAAACATATTATGAATTATTAATAAAGCAGAAGATACAAGAATGAATAAATGTATGTTGGTCCAACCACCTTTCTACCCAATGTAGTCTTCAAATGAGTGGGAATAAATAGTGGAAAAGCAAACGAAGCAGTGGTTTATAAGCTGAGGCTCCAGAGCCAAGCTTTAATACCAAAATATAAAAATATCTGAGTCATGAGTATGGTTCAGTATGTTCTCTTTCTTGAAATTATAATTGCCACAATGAAGAATAAATCAATTCAAGCAATATAATTTAACACTTCAGTGGCATGAAAAGGTATATTCACCAATAGTCAGCAAGAAAATAAAAGAAAAAACATCAAGCAACAAAAATAATATCTGTCCTTGATGCCTACCACAGAATGGGCTGATACTGTATGCTCTAGACCAGTGCTCAGATTGTAGCATAAGTCCTTTGTCTTGATGCTAAAGAGTAAGAATAAAACATTTATTCACAGAGAAATCACCCTGAATGAGTAGCAGTGATCCTTTATAGTTTTCATCATAAAAAAGCAGGAGAGTTAATGGAACCAGTCTCATAAGATGACAGTCTAGCCTTGTTAAAACTTTTCATACTCAGACAATAGAATGTCCTTCAAAATTATGATCCATTCATAATAACCCCTCTTTTTTATGGATAGAGGAATGATATGGCAAGAGACACATAGATCTCTTTTCCCTAAGCTCAATTATCTAGCACTCATTTTCTGTTAGCTAAACAGTCAGATATACTAAGTCCTCTAAATGTGTTGAGAAAAACAAACAGATTTCTAATTGTACAAGAAGGCATATTGCAGTGAATGCCGTAGCAGAAATTGAATGGTAACAATGCTGGTATTTCCATTCCAATTCAGAATTGTTGTGTTCCATGTTCTGTGGATGCATACTAATATTGCAAGAGTTGTGTCAGCTGAAGGTAATAACAACAACCTTAAGATCAAAATTGTGTTTTCAGTTGATGATACACTTCCAGCAGTTTAACACCTAGAAAATTTTATTTGGACAGCACTCAGTTGTCAGAAATCTGAAGTACTTTATTTTCTCCTTGTCAAAATCTGATTGCCCACTCCAGCATTCATCTCTGAAGCCCATATATTTAGTAACCTTGACCAGTTTTAAGCTTGTTGCATACATCACTCACTGAGGGTGGAATCAAGAAGATGAATGGTAGGTAAGAACCCACTGAAGCTGATAGGAATCATTTATCTTATGAGCATGATCGCATAATCACATCCTGATAGGACATATCAGATTCTAGAAGATGACTTTAAGGACAAAGTTCAGGAAGATTGACACTTTCTAAACTCAAGGGCCCTCTCAAACTTGTAAAACTTTTCTCCAAATAGTTGATGTTCCTTCTTTGGAAATATATAAACAATCCTTTGTGCCCAATGACATCTGGGTATGGAGTATTTCACAGAAGTTAACTACTGTAATATGTGGTAATGAAGATTATATGTCATAATGTTCTTCCAAGGTAAGTAATGTGGTGTATAGGGTCTTTACATATATCCATGTTTACAGTAATATTTTCTGCCAAAATTCTATACTATTTTTTCTTTTTACTTTTGTTTCTTTGTCTGTAGAGCATTATAATTCATGTTACAAAATGTGCATTATGATAAGTACATAAAATAATCATATCAGTAAGAGGTTATATTTAATTTACCAAGGTATTTCCAATATAAATTACTTTTGTAACATTCTTACAGTCAAATTATTTGGTCCCAGTCATTTAAATGGGCAGAAGCATGTGACTATCCCACTTAAAATAGCAAATTTTGTTTTTATGAACTGAAGAGCAAATAAATAGAGAAATAGGTAAACATTTAGAAGTGGTGTATAATTAAGTCAAGAGAAGTGAATATTTAAAAGCTTTAAACACTAGAACTGTTTTACACAGTCTCTCATAAATTAGCAAGCTTTGTGGGTAAGTGTTCATAAATGCAGTATTTTTTTTTTTACTTTGGATAAATTTATTCTTCAATGCCTCTTTGGTTCTTTATTGGTATCAGTTATTTTGAACAGTTGTAAATTATATAACATGGCAAAATAGACTCTGATTTTTAAAACATTTTCATTTAAATTTGTATCTTTTGTTGAGAAAACAATTCGTAGTATGTAATCAGAAAGTTTTTTGTTTTCTTTTTTCCTCTCCTAACCTAACTTCCAAATGCATAATGTGGAGCAAGTTCTTCTTCCCTTAGTTGAAGACTCTGCCCTTCTCTGGTCACTCCTGATTAGTACAAAGTGGTTTATGATAACTCTAAGACATAGATATGGATCAGATTCAGTCCTTAGAGATCAGTCACACTTACTATTCAAGGTTACAATCTTATATGACTGTAGCTACTCCTGCTTGTGTAACTGGAGCTTGTCTCAGGCAAGAAAATTTTAGAAGACTTCTTTGGTCCATCTAGTTTCCTTACTGAATCACTTTCACCCTTCCTCCCTCATTTGGCTTCTCAAAGTCCCTGAAACTTCTGGGATAGAGCATGGGAGAGGAAAGATAAGGGGAACTTTAGTAATTAAAATTACTAAAATAATCAGGAAAACATCTTTTTATGCCAACAAAAGAGGTGAAAGGAATGGAAATGTATTTTGTTAAAGAAAAAAATTAATTTTTTCCTAAACTGATAAAAGGAGAGAGAGAGAGAGAGAGAAACAAAAACATAAGACAAAATCTGAAGGTCAAAAAGGAAGTTATAGAATGTTTATGGAAAAGAAACCCTGAAAAAATAGTTTTATTAATGGTCAGGACTGGCTAAGATTACAATACGTTTAATTAAGTAAATGAATTTTGATATTAAAAGTGAGCTGATGCAAAACTAGAATTTGATTTTCTCTATTAGAAAACAAAGTTTTCTTGGATGATTGATCTGCTTTTCATAACAAGTTATAAAGCTTCTTTAACTTTTAATTAATCTGTTGTAACTTTCTGTATTTGCATTTGAAACCTTTTATTGTCTCTTTGGTTAAGTGAACAAGTATTGCTTCATAGTGACCTATAATCCTATTTGACCAAATGTTTTAAGACCTTTTGATATCTTCTCCCAAATCAGATTTTAAATAAAGTTTTTTTCACCTCTCGCTAACTTTGGGATGCTTCAGAGGGTCCCTGAAAATTTTCAAAGAGAGATGTTAAACTAATTAGGCTTACTTAGTATGTTACATGGAAAGCATTATCAAGTGAGTGATGGTAAACCTTCTGAGGTTATACATTATGGGTAAATGTTATTAATATAAACGTTCTTGAAATTATATGAGGTCCCAAAAGTTGTATATGTCTGGGTATAGTGTTATAATTTTAGCTATTATCTTAAACTGTTGTATGTTGCAGATATAACCAAATTTATTTGTCAGTTGCATTGTAGTCAGATCTTTAACCATGGCATTTTAAGCCTTTTGTCATTTATAGTCAGTTATGGTTTTACTCTAACTCTTTTACAAAAATGAAAATCTTCAAGAATATTCATAAAAGGGGCTTTTTGACAAAGATTTCTGATAACTTTTAGATCAGATCACTAAGTTGAGTAAGAAATTACAGTACTCTAATGGGAAATCTGATGGCTTCATAAACTGCTAACAAAAGATCAAGATCAACAGGAATTAGTTGCACAGAACTGAATAAACTGTTGAATATGGTTATAATTTTTATGTCTTTTGTTAATCTTTATTTTCCAATTATGAAAAACATTTCCCTTAGGCTAACAATGACTTTTGTAAACAAAGAAAAATTTCCTTTTTTCTGACCCCTCCAGAATTTGGAAATTCTTAGTTGAGTATTCTTATTTTCATGGCAATATAGTTATTTACAAAAGTTCAATAAGAATCTGTTCTCCTTATAACAGGGCACAATAGGAAACATTCGTTATATTACCAAGGCTTTGACTGGAATATTTTGTTTGAGAGAGACATGCATAGACTCAGATATGACCAGACAGCTTTATAGAACTAAGGTGGACTTTATGGAGCCACAAAGCTCCTTGGAAAAACAGTCTAGTGATTTGATTACAGGGTTTTCAGCAGCCTTACCAGGTGAGTAAGTAAAAAAATTTCCTGACAGATGCAAGAACCCTAAGATATTTTGAGCATCTCAAAAAGAGAGAAATCCACCCTAATCTGTAGGTATTCGAGGCAAAATCTGATAAGTCTTTAGCATGAGTTTCCCGGCCATGAGAGGTCTTTTAAAAGTTTTGAGATTCCTTATGAAAAGTTCCAGCAAAGGCAAATTAAAAGAGCCTATGTGATCAGTTGCTAGTTTCATTACACTTATGTAATTAATCAGGCCACATTTACTAAAACCAGACTTATTCTGCAAATAAATTACTCTTAATTTGGCTATATTTGGTAAAAAAAAGTGGTTACTTATATTTATTTTATGTTTTAATACATATTTATTGGCATATAATTGCTTCACAATGCTGTGTTAGTTTCTGTTGTACAGCAAAGTGAATCAGCCATATGTATGCATATATCTCCATCTCCCCTCCCTCTTGAGCCTCCCTCCCACCTTCCCCATCCCACCTTTCCAGGTTGTCACAAGGCACAGAGCTGATCTCCCTGTGCAATGCTGCTGTTTCCCACTAGCTATCTATTTTACATTTGGTAGTGTATATATGTTGATGCTACTCTTGCTTCACCCCAGGTTCCCCGTCGCAACCCATGTCCTCAAGTCCTTTCTCTATGTCTACATCTTTATTCTTGCACTGCCACTAGGTTCATCATTACCATTTTTTTTTTTTAGATTCCATATATATGTGTTAGCATATGGTATTAGTTTTTCTCTTTCTGACTTACTTCATTCACTATGACAGACTCTAGGTCCATCCACCTCACTACAAGTAACTCAATTTTGTTTCTTTTTATGTCTGAGTAACATTCCATTGTATATATATGCCACATCTGCTTTATCCATTCACTAGTTGATGGACACTTAGGTTGCTTCCATGTCCTGGCTACTGTAAATAGTGCTGCAATGAACATTGTGGTCCGTGTCTCTTTTTGAATTATGGTTTTCAGTGTATATGCCCAGTAGTGGGATTGCTGGGTCATATGGTAGTTCTATTTTTAGTTTTTTAAGGAACCTCCATACTGTTCTCCATAGTGGTTGTATCAGTTTACTTTCCCACCAACAGTGCAGGATGGTTCCCTTTTCACCACACCCTTTCCAGCATTGATTGATTGCAGATTTTCTGATGATGCCCATTCTAACTGGTGTGAGGTGATACCTCATTGTAGGTTTGATTTGCATTTCTCTAATAATTAGTGATGTTGCGCATCTTTTCATGTGCCTCTTGGCCATCTGTATGTCTTCTTGGTGAAATGTCTATTTCGGTTTCCTGCCCATTTTTTTTTATTGGGTTGACTGTTTTTTTGATATTGAGCTCCATGAGCTGTTTGCATATTTTGGAGATAAATCCTTTGTCCATTGTTTCATTTGCAAATATTTTCTCCCATTCTGAGGGTTGTGTTTTGCCTTGTTTATAATTTCCTTTGCTGTGCAAAAGCTTTTAGGTTTAATTAGGTCCCATTTTTTTATTTTTGTTTTTATTTTCATTACTCTAGGAGGTGGGTCAAAAAAGATGTTGCTGTGGTATATGTCAAAGAGTGGTTTTCCTTTGTTTTCCTCTAGGAGTTTTATAGTGTCTGGTCTTACGTTTAGGTCTTTAATCCATTTGGAGTTTATTTTTGTGTATAGTGTTAGGTAGTGTTCTAATTTCATTCTTTTACGTGAAGCTGTCCACTTATTGAGGAGGCTGTGTTTTCTCCACTGTATATCTTGCCTCTTTTGTCATAAATTAAGTGACTATATGTGCATGGGTTTAACTCTGGGCTTTCTATCCTGTACCATTGTTCGGTATTTCTGTTTTGTGACAGTACCATACTGTCTTGAATACTGTAGCTTTGTAGTATAATTTGAAGTCAGGGAGCCTGATTCCTCCAGCTCCGTTTTTCTTTCTCAAGATTGCTTTGGCTATTCGGGGTCTTTTGTGTTTCTATACAAATTGTAAAATTTTTGGTCTAATTCTGTGAAGAATGTCATTGGTAGTTTGATAGGGATTGCATTGAATCTGTAGATTGCTTTTGGTAGTATAGCCATTTTCACAACATTGATTCTTCCAATCCAAGAACATGGTATATTTCTTCATCTGTTTATGCCATCTTTGATTTCTTTTATCAGTGTTTTATAGTTTTCTGAGTACAAGTCTTTCTCCTTCTTAGGTAGGTTTATTCATAGATATTTTATTCTTTTTGCTGTGATGGTAAATGGGATTGTTTCTTTAATTTCTCTTTCTAATCTTTTGTTATTAGTGTATAAGAATGCCAGATTTCTGTGCATTAATTTTGTATCCTGCAACCGTACTGAATTCATTGATTACTTCTAGTAGTTTTCTGGTGGCATCTTTAGGATATTCTCTATATAGTATCATGTCATCTGAAAACAGTGACAGTTTTACCTCTTCTTTTCCAATTTGTATTCCTTTTATTTCTTTATTTTCTCTGATTGCTGCGGCTAGGACTTCCAAAACTATGTTGAATAAGAGTGGTGAGAGTGGATACCCTTGTCTTGTTCCTGACCTTACTGGAAATGCTTTCACTTTTTCACCATTGAATATGATGTTGGCCGTGGGTTTGCCATATATGACCTTTATTATGTTGAAGTAGGTTCCCTCTATGCCCATTTTCTGGAGAGTTTTTATCAAAAATGGGTGTTGAATTTTGTCAAAAGCTTTTTCTGCATCTATTGAGAAGATCATATGGATTTCATTCCTTGATTTGTTAATATGGTGTATCACATTGATTGATTTGCGTATATTGAAGAATCCTTGCATCCCTGGGATAAATCCCACTAGACCATGGTGTATCAGCCTTTTAATATGTTGTTGGATTCTGTTTGCTAGTATTTTGTTCAGGATTTTGCATCTAAGTTCACAAGTGATATTGGTCTGTAATTTTCTTTTTTTGTGATATATTTTTGTGGTTTTGGTATCAGGGTGATGGTGGCTTCTTAGAATGAATTTGGGAGTGTTCTTCCCTCTGCAATATTCTGGAAGAGTTTGAGGAGGATTGATGTTAGCTCTTCTCTAAATGTTTGATAGAATTCAGCTGTGAAGCCATCTGGTCTTGAACTTTTGTTTCTTAGAAGATTTTTAATTACAGTTTCAATTTCATTACTTGTGATAAGTCTATTTATATTTTCTAATTCTTCCTCGTTCAGTATTGGGCAATTGTACCTTTCCAAGAATTTGTTAATTTCTTCATTGTTGTCCATTTTATTGTTATATAGTTGTTTGTAGTAATCTCTTATAATCCTTTGTATTTCTGCAGTGTCAGTTGTGATTTCTCCTCTTTCATTTCTAATTTTATTGATTTTTGTCCTCTCCCTTATTTTCTTGATGAGTCTGGATAAGTGTTTATCAATATTGTTTATTTTCTCAAAGAACCAGCTCTTAGTTTTATTGATCTTTGCTACTGTCTTCTTTGTTTCTATTTCATTTATTTCTGCTCTGATATTTATGATTTCTTTCCTTCTACTGACTTTGGGTTTTCTTTGTTCTTCTTTCTGTAGTTGCTTTAGGTGTAGAGTTAGACGGTTTGAGATATTTCTTCTCTTGAGGTGAGATTGAACTGCTATAAACTTCCCTCTTACAACTGCTTTTGCTGTGTCCCATAGGTTTTGGGTCGTCATTTTTTTCATTTTCAATTGCTTCCATGTATTTTTAAACTTTTTCTTTGATTTCTTCAGTGATCTCTTGGTTATTTAGCAGTGCAATGTTTAACATCCATGTATTTGTGGGGTTTTTCTTACTGTTTTCTTCCTGTAATTGATTTCCAATTTCATAGCATTGTGGTCAGAAAAGATGCTTGATATGATTTCAGTTTTCTTAAAATTTCCAAGGCCTGATTTGTGAGCCAAGATTTAATCTATCCTGGAGAATGTTCCATGTGCACTTGAGAAGAAAGTGTATTTTGCAACTTTCGGGTGGAATGTTCTATAAATATCAATTAAATCTACTTGTCTACTGCATCATTTAAAGCATGTGTTTCCTTTTAATTTTGTGTTTGGATGCTCTGTCCATTGGTGTAAGTGGGGTGTTAAAGTCCCCTACTATTATTGCTTTACTGTCAATTTCCCCTTTCATGGTTGTTAGTATTTGTCTTATGTACTGAGGTGTTCCTATGTTGGGTGGATAAATATTTATAATTGTTATATCTTCTTCTTGGATTGATCCCTTGATCATTATGTAGTGTCCTTCCTTATCTCATGTACCAGTCTTTATTTTAATGTCTATTTTATCTGAAATGAGTATTGTTACTCCAGCTTTCTTTTGCTTTCCATTTGCATGGAATACCTTTTTCCATGCCTTCACTTTCAGTCTGTATGTGTCCCTAGGTCTGAAGTGGGTCTCTTGTAGACAGCATATATATGGGTCTTGTGCTTGTATCCATTCAGCCAGTCTGCATCCTTTGGTTGCAGCATTTAATCATTTACATTCAAGGTCATTATCGATATGTATGCTCCTATTACCATTTTCTTAATTGTTTCAGGTTTGTTTTTGTAGGTGTTCCTTCTTATGTTTTTCCTGCTTATAGAAGGTTCTTTAGCATTTGTTGTAAAGCTCGTTTGGTGGTGCTGAATTCTCTTAGCTTTTGCTCATCTGAAAAGCTTTTGATTTCTCCATCGAAACTGAATAAGATCCTTGCTAGGTAGAGTAATCTTGGTTGTAGGTTTTTCTCTTTCATCACTTTAAGTATATCCTGCCACTCCCTTCTGGACATTCCTTTGTATGTTATATTTTGTTTTTCCCTTGCTGCTTTTAATATCTTTTCTTTTAATTTAATTTTTGTTAGTTTGTTTAATATGTGTCTTGGTATGTGTCTGCTAGGGTTTATCCTGTATGGGACTCTCTGTGCTTCCTGGACTTGGGTGACTATTTCCTTTCCCATGTTAGGGAAGTTTTCTACTATAATCTCTTCAAATATTTTCTCAGACCCTTTCTTCTTCTCTTCCTCTTCTGGGACCCCTTTAATTCAAATGTTGGTGCATTTAGTGTTGTCCCAGAGGTCTCTGAGATTGTCTTCAATTCTTTTTTCTTTATTCTGCTCCTTGGCAGTTATTTCCACCATTTTGTATTCCAGCTCACTTATTCATTCTTCTGCCTCAGTTATTCTGTTTTTCATTCCTTCTATTTTATTTTTCATTTCAGTTATTGTGTTGTTCTTCTTTGTTTGGTTGTTCTTTAGTCCTTCCATGTCTTTGTTAAACATTTCTTGTATTTTCTCAATCTGTGCCTCCATTCTATTTTCACGATTCTGGATGATCTTTACTATCATTACTCTGAATCCTTTTTCAGGTAGACTGCCTATTTCCTCTTCATTTATTTGTTCTTGTAGCTTTTTACTTTGCTCCTTCATCTGTGACATATTATTTTGCCATTCCATTTTTTTTTTTTGATGGGTGAGATTGTTCCTGTCTTACTGGTTGTTTGGCCTGAGGCTTTCAACACTGGAATTTGTAGGCTGTTGGGTAGAGCTGGATCTTTTTGCCAAGATGAGGACCTCCGGGAGACCTCACTCTGATAAATATTCCCTGGGGTTTGAGGTTTTCTGTCAGTACAGTGTTTCAAACTCAGAGGTCCTACCACAGGAGCTTCGGCCTGACCCACGGTTCGTGAACCAATATCCCACAAGTTGCACAAGGTTGCAAAAAAAGAACAATAACAAAGAGTAAAAAATAAAATTAGACAAGGAAACTAACAGATATGTTAGAAAGAAAGTAAAAATAAAAATGTAGATGAAATAATAACTGGAAGGTAAAACGGAACCACAAGTGTAAAAAAGAGGAGAAAAAAAAAGCTGGAAAAGGCCTTGGCTGTGGAGAGTGTGGCCTATTTTTAGGACCCACAGGGCTGGAAAAGGTCCTGGGGGTGTGTGGGGAGTGGGGAGTAGGCTCAATGGAACAGACGGAGCCCAGGCTTACCTCTGGTCTCAGAGGGCTGGGGACCCCGCTGGGGAGCCCAGCAGACTTCCTGAGCCCAAGTGTGTGGGGCAAATGCCCTTCGCTCCTCTCCCACTCCTCCCATGCTGGGGGGCCCCTCCTGCCTGCCTCTCCTGTTCTCCCCTGGCCTCCCTCCTATTCCCCGAGGACCAATGAAGTCTGGATGGGGCCTCTGGGGGTGTAGGATCCAGCCCCAGAGCCAGGCAGACTTCTCCTGCCAATTGGGCAGGGGAAATGCTCAGCACGCTCATCCCATCTGAGCCCCAGAAGGTGTGGGAACAACTGATCCCTCTCAGGCACCCCTCAGGGGTGCCTGTCCTGGCCAGCTTCCACTTCTCCTTCCCCCTCAGTCCCCCCACATCCTACCAGTTCACTTGAGGGTTCCTCCCAACTCCTTGGGCATCAAGTTCCCCCACCAGCATCCAGCAGGCACCTTAGCTGTGGGGACATGAGAACTCTGTGTCTTCCCACATGTCCATTTTGACTCTGCCCCCAATCTCATTTTAAAACCAAATGATTCAGAAGTTTAATTCCATAGGCAATGTTAATTCTACTTTGCTATGTAACCTAAAATATTCATATATGTGCGAATTAGGACATGGGTGTCTTTGGCGGTGTGGGGAGCAACTATTCTGCCTAGAAGAATATCCCACCTTCCTCACCCCTGAGATGGTACACCTCTAAGATCTGATCTTCACTGTTTTCATAGGTTACAAGTGGGATTGAACCCCACTTGCTCTTATTCATATGCTCAGTGTTCTCAAATCAGTGTTTAAAATCTTCTATTTCCTGTTATTGAGATGAAGAGCTTACCTAAGACAATTAGTAGCATAAGTGTCCTTGGGAATAGACTCTTACAACGGAATTCTACAACTAGATTACTCACTGGTCCTATGGTTAGCTAGAAATCCATTGCCTGTTGAAACCAGGGTGATAATTATCCCTAATATACATAAGCATCACAAATTATTAATATTTTTACTTGAGAATGGGGGTAAAAGGCAGAGAGGGATGGACTGTTTCATGCAGTAGATTGAGAACTAGAAGGTGAAGGGAGGAATGGTAATGATAAGGATTGAGAAGTTGTCTGACAGTTGTTAATGACCATAAAAATTTTGAAGAAAATAACAGTCTGAGGTCAGCAAACACTTGATCCAAGGCACAGTGTGAAAGTTAAAAGGCTGTCATTGCACTGTTTAAAGAGACACTCATCTCCTACCAGCAAATTCAAACTGTGATGGAAATCAGGTCCAGGGTTTGGTAGCAAAAGCAGTGGAATTATAAAGCAAGCTAAAGTTCAATCACTGGCTCCCATGCTAAAATATTATGAAAAGAGGGGAACTCAGAGACCTGGGATTGGTATTTTGGGGGAAGTGCTAGAGAAATCTGAACTCAAATCTAAATGTTCTGGGTTGGCAGAAATGGCTCCTTTCCTTTTTGCTAGAGGAATGCAGTCTCTCATTACCTGACCATGAAAAGCTCTCAGCTGAGAAAGATGTTTTGCATGGTTATGCTTAACCTCTTCCAGATCTTCCACTGTCTCCCTTCATTGTTTCTACATCAATAGCAAGAGTCAAACCTCAGCATCATAGAGCCTAAAGGACTGTCCCTGCTGTGAAAAGAAAAAGTATTCACCAAGGAACTGAGAAATGTGGTTAGAATACACTGGCAGCAGTTGCAAGATAATGCCTGAGTGTGCATCCTGATGGGGCTGGACCAGTGAAGGAAGGATAAATGAATGGAAGGGAAAGTTTGTCAATATGGGAGAATTCTCTCAGGACTTAAAATTTAACATATTGGCAAGGATGCCTGAAATCATATGTATCTGGAACAGCTATGGTTTATAGTAAATGAGTTAGAGCTGTCATAACTGTCTCGACAAAGTACAGATTTTCAGCTCAAATGGCTCTGAAATGTGGGCATGTTGGAATGAATGTTAGCTAAGACCTGAGAACCTGGTGACTGAAAATGATCCCCAGGATGATCCAGAAAACACTCCTTCACACACACAGAGATAAGAAATGTACTAGTGAGGGAGGCATTGGCATATCTGAGAAAGTTAGTGGTGGCTGTCCTTCGTGAGCAAGGAATGATGGTAAGATATTCAGCTTTGATTTGTCTACCTAATGTCAGTGGAGAGGTCAGGATTCTTGAATAGCAGACATAGGGTGTCAGCATATAACCATTAGGTGCACGATGACTGGCAATCCATATGCACTTTAACCATAGGCATCACTGACGGTGGCAAGAGACCAGGTTGTTTCTGCCTAGAAGCAAAATAGGTGGGCAGTCAATTAAGTTGTTGCTTGACATAAGTAACCAGCAAATATCAAGAGTGAATGATTGTTAAACAAAAGAAGGCTGATGTTAAATGTCACAGTGAACAATCACAATACATTGAAAGTTTTCCAGACTTGAGATATTTCTCAGCCTAGAGTACATTGATTAAACTGGAGGCCAGGTACTCTTGAGGAAGTACAAAATGTCACAGAAAGTATGTACAATCACTATTTTTCTCTCAAAGGGACTTGAGCCCATTTATGAGAGTAGCTATCCATTGGGAAAGGAAAATATACAGAATTTCATGGACTGCTTGGTGCAGTATATTAGTTGACATTAATGTCATGGGGATCAAAATAACACAATGCTCTTTCCCTATAAAGCCCAGGTGACAGAGTCAATGCCGAGAATCATCTCATCATAGGCCCAATGGTCTACTGAATAATTCTAAAACTATTTCTCCACACTTGATTTTATCATAAGAATAAATAGACAGCAATGGAATCTTCACATGGGTTCTCTGACCTGTGAAGTCATTCACATTATAATTAAAAAAAAAGACCAAGTGAGCATTTCTGAAACTATACCTCTTCCTCTACCCCAGACTGGGAAAAAATAATAAATCAGAAATAATATCTTATTCCATTTGAAATGGCAAAGATCAGAGCCACGTTCAAAGAATTAAAGGATGTAAAAGTGCTAGTCACCATCGCATCACTATTTAATTTATAGCTTTGAAATATACAGAAACAAGAAGAATCATAGGCAGATAACATGGACCTAAATTTAACCAAGTGATAATTCCGGTCTCAGCTGCTGTCCAAAGTTAGTATACTTTTTTTTAATAAAATAAAAATGATTAACTCAGACTCTGGAATTTTCTGCTAATCTAATAACAGGGTTCTTTTTGATTTCCATGAGAAAGGATAATCAGAAAGAGCATTTGCCTGAGAGGCACAGCAATGTATATTCACACTATTTCCCCAGGTTAAGGTCACTTTTCTGCTCTGCCACATTATCAAGTTGGGTATTTGCAACATAACCCTTACTGCCCAAAGTATACTATTTGGACCTTTTCAAAGAAAGCTTTTGCCCTTGTCTAGTGTATGCTAGAACATCCCTTCTAATGTAATGAAAAATTATTTCATCTTGCACATCCTACCACTGAAAAGAGCATGAAGCTCTCTAAGCCTCTTTGCCTTTTGAAGGTAATATATAAATCACTTAGTCATACTGCTACAACCCACTTATCAGGTGAATCATAAAGCTTCAAATTTTAAATGGGCCTGAGCAACAGAGTGGTCTGTAGGACATTCAGACTGATGTTCAAATGACTGCAATTTAGTTCATAGGACCCAGCCGATGCCAGAACATAAAAGGAATAAAGGATAGGATAGTGTGTGGACTCTCCGGCAAGTCTAAATAGGAGCTTTGCAAGCGATGAATACACCCTGGGGTGTGATTCAGAGTCATGCTGTTGTAACAAGGAGTCATTCATCACTTGAAAATCAGCTCTTGAGATGCTATTGGGCCCTAGTAGACACTCTATCTGACCTTCACACATCATTTGACGGTGTCCAGGGCTGGGCATCTTGAACTGTGCGTTTTAAGATCCACCATCTCAAAAGCTTGAGTATGAACAACAACAATCTCATAAAATGGAATTAGTACACTCAGGGTAGGAAGCAAGCAGGTGCAGAGGAATAATTAATTTTCAGAAATAAGAAGCTCACACCTCAGGACATGCATCCTTATTACCTAATGCCTCTCTTCTAGCTAACCCCTATAGCCTTCTGGAGAATTTCCTGTAACCAGAGGAGAAAAACCTGAGACTGGGTCTCAGTATACTGAAGTGAACTGAGAACAGACTTCTGCTCCACTACTTAGTGGGGAATCCAAAAGGCAGAATGAGGGGCCACCTTTCAGCTGGCCACCAACCTTCTATGGAAGGAGAAGTGGTTAAAGATAAGAAGATAAGCAGAGCATATATATATTGATTCTTGAATAGTAGGAAATTGCCCGATTCGATTGTCAGGTACCTGAAAGTAAAGAGGCCTGAAAGGAGGTTTTATGATGAGCCCACGGAAATTAGGACAAAACGTGTAGATGTTTGTGTCTCTTGTCAGTGCCCATCAGGAATGAAATTTCAGCTGTGATAGTAGCTGAACCAACTTTCCTGCTGGGGAGACATGCTAAGTCCACCATGTCCCACAGGAGCAGAATCGACTGCTGAGGCTTTGATATGATTGCATTGGTATCAAGTTGATTTTATTAGACCTCTTCTATCCTCAAGAGAGCAGTACATCGTCTTTTCTGGGATTGATATACATTCCAGATTAAGGTTTGTCTTCTTACCCGTCATGAGAGCAGCACTTTGTGAACCTTTTAGAGTATCTGATTTACTGACATGATTGTTACCTAAGAACACTTTGGATAAAGATATTACTTCATAACAAAGAAGATGCAACAATTGCCATATTTCTTCAGGATCTATTTTTCCATTTAAACATCAAGAACATTTTTCTTTTACTAGTTTATCTGGAAGATGGAAGTCTGAAAGAGTGTTCTAATGGACTCTTAAATGGGCAGCTAAGGCTTAGTGGTGACACTTTGCATGAATGAACAGCCTATGTGTGTATACACACACACACACACACACACACACACACACAATGTTCGTTATATGTGTCTTAATTCCAACGACTAAAATATACTGGTCCAAAAAAATTTTTAAATGTAGGACTATGTGCCACCCCTCTAACCATTAATGCCAGTGATCTATTGGAAATTTGCACTGGAGAAGGGTTTCCTGAGTTAGAGACTATGGTCCTTAGGTGATAGCTGCTACAACTAGGCAATAGCAGTGGCATACCAACCAAGCGTGGAGTGCAAGGTTGAGGGAGATATGGTGTAAATGTGCATCCCTGACAGGGATGAGTATTTTATCACTGAATTTGTTAGTGGTTAGTTGCTGGTGCATGTTGATTAAAAAACAACAACAACAATGTAAATAGCTCATTATTGTTTCTGGATTCTATACAAAGCACACTCTTTTTGTCTGAAGCTGTGAAAGAATGCTGCCATCTTTGATATACATCTGGTCAACAGTAAAGTTTCTACAAAACCTGAAACTATAACTGTCACCTAATCATTTTGCAATCTTTTTGCCTCTGGACCAGCAAGCAATGAAGCAAGTTACTATAGAGGCAGTAATAATTAACTGAGAGTTTCAAAAGGAGATAGAGATTGATTCTTCATAACCAGGGCTGGAAGAATTACATCTAAAACTCAAGTCACTCACCAAGTAGATGTCTCCTATTGTTTCTTGCTCAATATTAATCATTAACAGACAAACACAGAAGCTATGTCCCCACAAGGGCACACTAGCCAGAGGCTAAACTCTTCAGGGATGAAAGTATGAGTTACTACATGAGAAGAGCATTCTGCACTAGACCAAGCACTGGCTGGTTGTGAGGGGAAATCTAGAATGTGTAGTAGAGGAGGGAGATGATGGTTTTTATAAATTCCAGTTTAGGAACCAACTAGAGCAATGATGTCTAGAGGTATAGCTTTTATCTCTAATTCTTCTTTGGTAAGTTTTTTTTTTAATTAAGAAATTCTGACTGACTACTGCCTTGATAAGTTAATGACAGAACAGACGGTATTGTGGAGGCATGGGTAGGTCTGAGTTATGCAACGAAGGAGTGTAAAAGGCAACAGCACAACTTAGCGGTCACATGTACGCTGTTCTTAATGCAATCATCTGAGACCTTGTAAGAGCTACTCACTTTGCTACAGGAGCATGTTCAGCCACATGAGTCATAATGCTTAAGAGAAGCCCCCAACATAATGGCAGATGAAAATTGGTACCAAACTTCCTCCCTGTGATAGGCAGATTAACCGCCCACGTCCATCCCAAGACTTCCATATCCTAATCCCTGGAAACTTTTGATATAGTGTTACATTTCAGGGAGAAATTGCAACTGAAATTAAGGTTGCTAACCAGCTGACCTTAAAGAGATTATCTTGGATTAACGAGGTCAGCCAGTGTAATGGTAAGAGCCCTTTAAAAATGGAACAGAGAGGCAGAGAAGTGAGTGATGGAAGAAAGACCAAACATTACTGCTGCCTTGAGGATGGAAGGACACAGCAGAGGAATGAAGACAGCTTCAGAAGCTGGGAAAAGGCAATGAACACATCTCCCCCAAGGCCTCCAGAATCAGGAACACGGCCCTGCCAGTATCTTGGTTATGTGAAACTCATTTGGGCATGTGACTTCCAGAACTGTAAGATAATAATTTTGTGTTGTATAAAGATGTTGTGTTTGTGGTAATATGTTACAGGAGTGATAGGAAACCAACATACACTCCCTTTTTGTAGGAAAATCTGATGCTGACAAACATCTCCCATGGGTACCATTGAGTATACTTGTCATTTCCTCACTCTCTCTGGCTCCTTTCCCCACACATTCTATTTCAGCCCTGCACTATTGGTATTTCCCAAGATAACCTGCCAATAAAATAACTGCTCCTAAGTCCATGTCTCAGGTACTCTTCCGGGGCAATTCACCCTAAAACAGGAGTTATTCTTTTCCTGTCATCAATGGAAATATTGATGTTGTCTCACCCTAAGCTTGATGCTGGCTTTGTGGTTTGGAACCTCAGGTGTTTTTTGAGTCTTTGAACCTCAGATGTTCTTACTGAAACAAATTGCTACCAGATCCTGTGTGTTGTAAGTGAGAGACTTCAGTCTGTGGATTTGGCTGAGTTGGCAATCCTTGCTCTGAGGTACAAATAGCTGAATACACTTTAATGCGGCGCATATATACGGTGGAATGCTACTCAGCCATAAAAAGAAATGAAATTGAGTTGCTTGTAGTGAGCTGGATGGACCTAGAGTCTGTCATACAGAGTGAAGTAAGTCAGAAAGAGAAAAAAATACCGTATGCTAATGCATATATGCGGAATTTTAAAAAAATTGGTACTGATGAACCTGGTGACAGAGCAGGAATAAAGACGCAGACATAGAGAATGCACTAGAGGACACGGGGTGGGAGGGGGAAGCTGTGGTGAAGTGAGAGTAGCATTGACATATGTACACTAACCGAATGCAAAATGGATAGCTAGTGGGAAGCAGCAGCATAGCACGGGGAGATCAGTTTGGTGCTTTGCGACAACCTAGACGGGTAGGATAGGGAGGGTGGGAGGCAGGCTCAAGAGGGAGGGGATATGGGGATATATGTACGCATATGGATGATTCACTTTATTGTACAACAGAAATGAACAGAGCATTGTAAAGCAATGATACTCCAATAAATATGTATTCAAAAAAAAATGAGATTATCCTTGGTTATCCACCTGGATCCAGTGTAATTGTCAGAGACTTTAAAACCAGTAGAAGGAGGCAGAAGAATAACATCAGGTTAGAGTGACCTGTTATGAGAAGAACATAACCCACTGGTGTGGGTTTGAATATGGAGCAAAGAAGGCATAAACTAAGGATGTGGGCTGTCTCCACCAGCTGGAAAGGCAAGGAAATACACTGTCCTTTAGTCTCCACAAAGGAACATGATGTTGCCAACACATTGCTTTTTAACCCAGTGAGACCGTGTCAGATCTCTACCTACAGAACTATAAGATAATACAGTTGTATTGGTTAGGCTGCTACATTTGAGGTCATCTTTTATAGTAGCAATAGGAAAGTAGTAATCACCCTCGACATTTATGCCACGTTCTGTATAATGACTGTAGCTATTTCTACAGCAGAAAATAGCTGTCAAGCAGAGAGTTTTGGGCAATCCCAGTTAAAAAGAAACAAACAAACAGAAACATGGATAGGTGTGACAGCAGTGTCTGCTACAAGAATGTATGCAATTTCTTTTATAAGGTAGCATTATTTTGTAATAATGGTCAAAAATATTGAGCAGGGGAAAATATTTTTAAATGTAAAATAAAAGGCAAATTCATTTTTATTCGCAGATGATATATTTGCTTGCCTGAAAAACTAAAGAACAGAAACTGACATTTTTGGCTAATTATGAAATGATGAAATGAGATCATTTAGCACAAAAATAGAGTATGAAAATAAGTAACTAATAACAGGCTGTTAGAAGATAAAATGATGGACGTGCCTACATTAGTTTTCTATCGAAGCATAAAAAATTAACAAGAATTGAGTGGCTTGTAACAGCACTAATGTCTTAATATACAGTTCTGTTTGTCAGTCTGGCACAGCATGACTCGGTTCTTTGCTCACACTGAAATCGAGCTGTCGGCTTGATGCCTTCTTATTTGAAGCTCAAGATCCTTATACAAGCTCATGCCTGTTATTAGCAGAGTTTGTTCCTTGAGGTTGTCCCATTGAAGTCTCTGTTGCTTTGCTGGCTGTAGACCCAGGACCACTCTCGGTCCCTAGGGATGACCCTCAGGATATTACCCAATGACCCTGTTCATCTTCCACCTTCAAGCCAGCAAGAGAGTGTCAAATCCTTCCGGTGCTTCCCATATCTGTCTTTCTCTTCTCTGACCACCAGGAGGACACTCTGCTTTTAAAGGGCTCATCTGATAAACCAGGTCTACCCAGGATCATCTCCCTTTAGCCAAATAATGTAATATAATCATGGTAGTATAATCATTTGAACCATCAAATTCACAGCTTCCACAAAAATGTAGAAAGGATTATACAAACAGAATATAACTGTGGATCATCTTAGAATTACGCCTACCACAATGCTTTTTCATAATAGAATAAATGTTAAAATATCTAATAAGACTAAGACATTTGTAATAGAGGTATAAAGAGACTTTAAAATGTGACTCTGTGGAACAGAAGGGATATTTAAACAAAAAGAGAAGATTCTACCATATAGTTGGGAAAAATAAAGACCTACAAAAATAAGTGAAGTCTCTTAAATTAGTCTATACATTAAGAAATTTTTTAAAAACTCACACTTTTTCCCACTTCAAGGGGAAGTAGACTAGTTGATTTTAAAGTTTATAAATAAAATGCGAAGTAGAAATAAGAAAAAATACAACAAAAATAGTAATAATAGATGATGTAGGAATGTCACTTGCTAGGTAACAAATATCATATAATACTACTGAAATAATTAAAGCAACATGGTGTTACCATAACATGAAAAAGAAATAAAAAAGAAAGGGATAAGTAGCATTTCATACCCATGACATATGAGTGGAAATTTTTTAAAATAGTGTTAATTACCGATTAGTCTTCTGGGAAAATAAGTTGAGCCATAACTCCCACCTTTTACTAAAATTATTTCCAGGTATATCAAAGATATAAATGTCCAAAAAGGAAATGATAATCTTATACAATTTTTTAGTAATCTTGGGATGGAAAAGACTTTCAAATATATGTTATAAATTGCAAACATACATATACAAAGATATAAAACAAAGGACGGTAACTTTAAATAAATCAAAAATTTTAAATTTTCATGAAGAAAAAATGCATATACAAAATGAAGAAACAAATACAAAACTTGTGAAAACTTGCAACTTATAACAAAGGACTGATTTCCACAACCAGTTAAAAAATAAGAAAAAAATAATAATAAAGATTAACAATCCAAAGAAATTTGACAAAGGCTGTGAAGTTAATTCACAAACCAAGAAATTAAAATGAAAATTCAATGTTATTTAGAATGAGAAAAAACATAGATTAGTACTTTTTGTCCTTTAGTTTATTATGTATCTTTAAATTTTTTTAATTTTATATTGGAGTATAGTTGATTTACAATACTGTGTTGACTTCAGGCATATAGCAGAGTGATTCAGTCATACATATACATGTATCTATTCTTTTTTTTTTTTTTTTTTTTGTGGTACACGGGCCTCTCACTGTTGTGGCCTCTCCCATTGCGGAGCACAGGCTCCGGACGCGCAGGCTGCCTCCGCGGCATGTGGGATCTGCCCAGACCGGGGCACAAACCCGTGTCCCCTGCATCGGCAGGTGGACTCTCAACCACTGCGCCACCAGGGAAGCCCTCATGTATCTATTCTTTTTAAAATTCTTTTCCCATTTAGGTTATTACAGAATACTGAGCAGAGTTCTCTGTGCTATACAGTAGGTCCTTGTTGGTTATCTATTTTAAATATAGCAGTGTGTACATGTCAACCCCAAACTCCTAATCTACCCCTCCCCCCACTCATCCCCCCTGGTAACCTTAAGTTCATTCTCTAAGTCTGTGAGTCTGTTTCTGTTCTGTAAATAAGTTCATTTGTATCATTAATTTTAGATTCTACATATAAGTGATATCATATGATACTTGCCTTTCTCTGTCTGACTTACTTCACTTAGCTTGATAATCACGTGGTCCAACCATGTTGTTGCAAATGGCATTATTTCATTTGTTTTAATGGCTGAGTAATGTTCCACTGTATATGTGTACCACATCCTCTTTCTACATTCATCTGTTGATGGACATTTAGGTTGCTTCCATGTCTTGGCTATTGTAAACAGTGCTGCAATTAATATTGGGGTGCATGTATCCTTTCGAACCATGTTTTTCTCCAGAGACATGCCCAGGAGTGGGATTGCTGGATAGCTCTATTTTTAGTTTCTTAAGGACCTTCCATACTGTTCTCCATTGTGGCTGTATCAATTTACATTCCTACCAAGAGTGTAAGAGGGTTCCCTTTTCTCTACACCCTCTCCAAAATTTATTGTTTGTAGACTCTTTGATGATGGCCATTCTCACTGCTATGAGGTGATATCTCATTGTAGTTTGATTTGCATTTCTCTAATAATAAGTCACGTAGATTAGTTTTTAATTCCTCAGGTGATCAAAGTTTCCAAAGGTGGATAACCACTATGTCAGGAGATCTTGTGGAGGGGGGAATCAATATTTTCATACACTGTTGGTAGAAAAGTAAATTAGTACGATCACTGTGCGGACAATTTTGTATTTGTGAGTGTGTGTGTACATACACATATATACTTATATTTGCAACTGTACAAAAAACTGAACAAAACATATACATGGTTATTTATTGCATCATTATATATAGTGGCAAAAGATTAGATCAATTCAACCAGATTTTTCTGGAGGATTAGTTATATAAATCATAAAGTCATTAAACAAAAGAGACAGTCCTTTTAATATGGAGGAATTTCCAAGATACATTTTTTGGTGAAATAATTAAGTAGAAAAGGATGAGGAATATGCTACTACCTGTGCAGTAAATAAAGGAATTTTAAACATATTGTCTTGTGTATGCATAGAATATTTCTGGAAGCACACAAGCACTCAACAATTTTCACCTCTGCAGTGGTAAATTGACTCTGTTCATCTTCAGAGTCAGGAATAGAAAAATATTTACTTTGTACCCTGATACCATTTTTTACCCTTTAAATTTTTATCCCTGTGTATATACTACTTTATAAGTATGGAAAATTTAAACATAAATTAATAGAAAATACAACAAATCTGACTTAGACAAAATGGCATAGTTAAATAACAGTAAGTTGCCAGTAGTCTGCTCCCTGTTTCTGCTGGGCTGCCACTCACACGTAACATCAGAACCCGTGTGATGCTGCCCTACATTGTGATGGAGTCATGTTCAGGTGCTATACAGTGGTAACAACAATTTGTGGCAGAATGTCAAAAAGATACACATCTAAATTTGTCTTTTAAAGAAAGAATATAACTCTGTCTCACAAGTCGCAGCAGACATCTCAATTTCTCATGGTCTTTGCTTAGAAAGCATGCCTGTTTGGATCTCTCTACACTGAGCGGTTAGGACCCATTACTGCCCTCCAGGGTAACAGCAGGATGGGAAAAAGCATGCAGACCAAATGGGTGGTTTCCCAAAGGCAATTCTGGAAACTCTTTAACCAAAATTAGTTTAGGATATTAGCAACTTATCGTTAATGCATTTATATAGGAAGTACAGTTTGAGAAATAATGGTATTTATAAAGAAATGTTTGAAAAATATTCAGTAAACATCTACATTGTAATTTAACCAGGCCAACAGAGAGCTTAGATTTTGCCATTTACGAATGCCCTTTGGAAATGATTTTATGGAACGAGTCTCATTAACATTTTTTTAGGGAAGTTAGAAGAAAAATTTCGATGTTTACTAAAATCCTGATTTTAAAGGCATTGCTAATTACAGTGGTGTCATTTTTACAGGGAACTTTGGGAATAAAATTAATTTTTCACCTTAAGATGAGCAATTGGTTTGCTTCTATTTTTTTGTCATTGTGCAATATCAATCTACTTAATTCCTCATTTCATTTTAATTTCCAAAGCTTACAGCCAGATCTATGGCCCATTGTTTGTTTATACTGGACTTATACATTTTTGTGGTCCTAATTGATTCCCCGTTTTAAATCCCTACTCCTCTTTTTATGATCACCTTATGTTCCCTACATTTTTCTCATATTTTATGATCAACTTTATAGGGGAAAGCAGGATGGAAGAACAGAGTTAAAAGTATAGGCTGTTTGAAATCCAAGATATTTTGTTGAATTTGGGCTCAGTTTAGGCTATATTTTGATACATATATCATTCTGGGACACATCATCTTCCATCATAACTCAGAGGCTGACTAATTACTCCTGGTCTCTGTGACTAACTCAAGATAATGGCATGCTAATTTAGTAAGAACATATGTTTTCTCATGAATCTAAGTATTCTAAAAGCCCTACAGTGTGTTCTTTCCCTAAGAATTTTTACAAAAGACAAAAGCTAAAAATAATGAAAAAGCCAAGGCCTTCAAATTTATTTCCAAACTAATATTATTTGCTTCTCACAGATTTGGCATTATATGAGATTTATAAAAATGGGCTTTCAGGATGGAGCTCGCCATCAAAAGAGAGGAACTTACCGAGGGGATGGAAAGAAACTTGAAAGTAGAGGACACACGCAGGAGGGATACATGAGAAGGAATTTTTTTTTAAATAGAAGCCTAATAGTTTAAAAAAAAACAAATAAGTAATAAATATATATGTATATAACCCCCACACACAATGGAAATTTCAATTTGAATGTTTCAGTAGGTATCATAAAATCAGGTTTGTAAAGTAACAGAAGTTAAAGTATTTCAGTACAAATTATAAAAACCCCATCTTATTTCCACAAATAATGGTGGTAAACTGGCATATAATTGCACATATTCGCATTTAATTAGCTGTCAAAAACACGTATGGCTGCATTTATCCAATTCACAAGTGTAAAGACAGTATATGAAAGAGATCGCACACCACACTTGTAGATCCATGCTGTGCCTGCTTTTGCCATTTAATATTCAGGTTCTTGGTAATGAAACTAAAATGTACAATGCTTATTACGGCTTTGTTCCTAAACATAAATAACATACAACATTGTAATCGCTAGTGACTGGAAGAGGGAGAATAATGATCGAGATGGATCAATAATAGATACATTGTTGCTTTTATTTTAAAGAACTTACTTATTTAATCCCTGGAAAGGCAAAGAAAAAGGAGAGAAAGGTAAGGAAAATGAAATGGAGAAAACATAGAACACAGTGAATAATGGTGAGACCCTTAAACAGAACTAATATAGTCTTTAGAATTAGTTTACTTGGGTCTTGCATTACTGTTTCTTAAATATTTTCTAAATTGCAGCCTGCAAAATTTGAAATAAATGCAAAAGGACATATTTGTAAACTAAGTGAGAAAAGAGTCTTCTCATATGATACTGTGTAAACATTGTAAAATGAAGTATTACTTATTAAAATATAATCAACTTAAATGATTTAATTATATGCATATTAGAGTTACTTTTTAAATCCAAGTGTATATGAGCTACATTTGTTTATTTAATCACTTATGCAGCTTTCTCAGTTCATTGACAGTTTCTAATTAAATGTCCTATTTTAAACTACTTCATTATGCTTTTATTTTTGAGAAACTACTCAAATATAGTGGATATTTTTTGTTGTTTTTGTGGGGTTAATTTTTTTTAACATCTTTTTTGGAGTATAATTGCTTTACATTGTTGTGTTAGTTTCTGCTGCAAAACAAAGTGAATCAGCTATACGTATACTTATATCCCCCATCCCCTCCCTCTTGTGTCTCCCTCCAACCCTCCCCTATCCCACCCCTCTAGGTGGTCACAAAGCACGGAGCTGACCTCCCGGCACTATGCAGTTGCTTCCCACTAGCTATCTGTTTTACATTTGGTAGTATATATAAGTCCATGCCACTCTCTCATATCGTCCCAGCTTACCCTTCCCCTTCCCCATGTCCTTAAGTCCATTCTCTATGTCTTTATTCCTGTCCTGCCCTTAGGTTTTTCAGAACCATTTTTTTTTAGGTTCCGTATATATGTGTTAGCATACAGTATTTGTTTTTCACTTTCTGACTTACTTCAGAAAGTGAAATGACAGACTCTAGGTCTATGCACCTCACTACAAATAACTCAAATTTGTTTCTTTATTTGGCTGAGTAATATTCCACTGTATACATGTTCCACAACTTCTTTATCCATTCATCTGTCGATGGACACTTAGGTTGCTTCCATGTCCTGGCTATTGTAAATAGTGCTGCAATGAACATTGTGGTACATGACTCTTTTTGAATTATGGTTTTCTCAGGGTATGTGCCCAGTAGTGGGATTGCTGAGTCATATGGTAGTTCTATTTCTAGTTTTTTAAGGAACCTCCATACTGTTCTCCATAGTGGCTGTATCAATTTACATTCCCACCAACAGTGCAACAGGGTCCCTTTTCTCCACAACCTCTCCAGCATTTACTGTTTGTAGAGCTTTGATGATGGCCATTCTGACTGGTGTGAGGTGATACCACATTGTAGTTTTGATTTGCATTTCTCTAATGATTAGTGATGTTGAGCAACCTTTCATGTGTCTGTTGACAATCTGTATGTCTTCTTTGGGGAAATGTCTATTTAGGTCTTCTGCCCATTTTTGGATTGGGTTGTTTGTTTTTTTGATATTGAGCTGCATCAGCTGCTTGTATATTTTGAAGATTAATCCTTTGTCAGTTGCTTCACCTGCAAATTTTTCTCCCGTTCTGAGGGCTGTCTTTTTGTCTTGTTATGGCTTCCTTTGCTGTGCAAAAGCTTTTAAGTTTCATTAGGTCCCATTTGTTTATTTTTGTTTTTATTTCCATTTCTCTAGGAAGTGGGTCAAAAAGGATCTTGCTGTGAGTTATATCATAGAGTGTTCTGCCTGTTTTCCTCTAAGACTTTTAAAGTGTCTAGCCTTACATTTAAGTCTTTACTCCATTTTGAGTTTATTTTTGTGTATGGTATTAGGGAGTGTTCTAATTTAATTCTTTTACATGTAGCTGTCCAGTTTTCCCAGCACCACTTATTGAAGAGGCTGTCTTTCCTCCATTGTATATTCTTAACTTTTTTATCAAAGAAAAGTTGACCATACGTGCATGGGTTTATCTCTGGGCTTTCTATCCTGTTCCATTGATCTATATTTCTGTGTTTCTGCCAGTACCATACTGCCTTGATTACTGTAGCTTTGTAGTATAGTCTGAAGTCAGGGAGCCTGATTCCTACAGCTCCATTTTTCTCTCTCAAGATTGCTTTGGCTATTCGGAGTCTTTTGTGTTTCCATACAAATTGTAAGATTTTGTTCTAGCTCTGTGAGAAATGCCATTGGCAGTTTGATAGTGATGGCATTGAATCTGTAGATTGCTTTTGGTAGTAGAGTCATTTTCACAACGTTGATTCTTCCAATCCAAGAACATGGCATATCTCTCCATCTGTTTGTATCATCTTTAATTTCTTTCACCAGTGGCTTATACTTTTCTGCATACAGGTCTTTTGCCTCCTTAGGTGTATTCCTAGGTATTTTATTCTTTTTATTGCAATGGTAAATGGAAGTGTTTCGTTAATTTCTCTTTCAGGTTTTTCATCTTTAGTTTGCAGGAATGCAAGAGATTGTTTTGCACTAATTTTGTGTCCTGCTACATTACCACATTCATTGATTAGCTGTAGTAGTTTTCTGGTAGCATCTTTAGGATTCTCTATGTATAGTGTCATGTCATCTGCAAATAGTGACAGTTGTACTTCTTTTCCAGTTTGGATTCCTTTTCATCTCTGATTGATGTGGCTAAAGCTTCCAAAACTATGTTGAATAACAGTGGTGAGAGTAGGCAACCTTGTCTTATTGCTGACCTTAAGTGGAAAGGGTTTCAGTTTTTCACCATTGAGAATGATGTTGGCTGTGGGTTTCTCATATATGGCTTTCAGTATGTTGAGGTAAGTTCCCTCTATGCCTACTTTTTAGAGGGTTTTTACCATAAATCAGTGTTGAAATTTGTCAAAAGTGTTTTCTGCATCTATTGAGATGATCATATTTTTTTATCCTTCAGTTTGTTAATATGGTGTATCACATTGATTGATTTGCATATATTGAGGAATCCTTGCATTCCTGGGATAAATCCCACTTGATCATGGTGTATGACCATTTTAATGTGCTGCTGGATTCTGTTTGCTATGATTTGGTTAAGGATTTTTGCATCTGTGCTCATCAGTGATATTGGCCTGTATTTTTCTTTTTTTGTGACACCTTTTTCTGGTTTTGGTATCGGGTGATTGTGGCCTCATAGAATGAGTTTGGGAGTGCTCCTCCCTCTGCTATGTTTTGGAAGAGTTTGAGAAGGATAGGTGTTAGCTCTTCTCTAAATGTTTGATAGAATTCACCTGTGAAGCCATCTGGTCCTGGGCTTTTGTTTGTTGGAAGACTTTTATTCACAGTTTCAATTTCAGTGCTTGTGATTAGTATGTTTCTATTTTCTATTTCTTCCTGGTTCAATCTTGGAAGGTTGTGCTTTTCTAAGAATTTGTCCATTTTTTCCAAGTTGTCCATTTTATTGGCATATAATTGTTGTAGTAATATCTCATGATCCTTTTTATTTCTCCAGTGTCAGTTGTCACTTCTCCTTTTTCACTTCTAATTCTGTTGATTTGAGTCTTTTCTCCTTTTTCTTGATGAGTCTGGCTAATGGTTTATCAATTTTGTGTATCTTCTCAAAGAACCAGCTTTTAGTTTTATTGATTTTTGGTATCATTTCCTTCATTTTTTTTTCAGTTATTTCTGATCTGATCTTTATGATTTCTTTCCTTCTGGTAACTTTGGGGGTTTTTTGTTCTTCTTTCTCTAATTGCTTTTGGTTTAAGGTTAAGTTGGTTATTTGAGATGTTTCCTGTTTCTTGAGGTAGGAATGTATTGCTATGAACTTCCCGCTTAGAACTGCTTTTGCTGAATCCCATAGGTTTTGGGTATTTGTGTTTTCATGTCATTTGTTTCTAGGTATTTTTTGATTTCCTCTTTGATTTCTTCAGTGATCTCTTGGTTATTCAGTAGCATATTGTTTAGTCTCCATGTGTTTGTATTTTTTTAAGTTTTTTTTCCTGTGATTGATATCTAGTCTCATAGCATTGAGATCGGAAAAGATATTTGATAAAATTTCAATTTTCCTAGATTCGTCAAGGCTTGATTTGTGGCCAAAAATTTGATCTTTTTTGGAGAATGTTCCTTGAGCACTTGAGAAGAAAGTGTATTATGTTGTTTTTGGATGGAATGTCTTATAAATATCAATTAAATATCTTGTTTAATGTATCATTTAAAGCTCGTGTTTCCTTATTTATTTTCATTTTGGTTGATCTTTCCATTGGTGGAAGTGGGGTATTAAATTCCCATCTATTATTCTGTTACTCTCGATTTCCTCTTTTAAGGCTTTTATCATTTGCCTTATGTATTGAGGTGCTCCTATATTGGCTGCATAAATATTTACAATTGTTATATCTTCTTGGATTGACCCCTTGATCATAATGTAGTGTCCTTCTTTGTCTCTTCTAATAGTCTTTATTTTAGAGTCATTTTGTCTGATATGAGAATTGCTACTCCAGCTTTCTTTTAACTTCCATTTGCATGGAATACCTTTTTCCATGCCTTCACTTTCAGTCTGTATGTTTCCCTAGGCCTGAAGTGGGTCTCTTGTAGACGGCATATATATGGGTCTTGTTTTTGTATCCATTCAGCCAGTCTATGTCTTTTGGTTTGGACCTTTAATCCACTTACATTTAAGGTAATTATCGATATATATGTTTCACCATTTTCTTAATTGTTTTGGGTTTATAGCCGGTCTTTTCCTTCTCTTGTGTTTCCTGCCTAGAGAAGTTCCTTTAGCATTTGTTGTAAAGCTGGTTTGGTGGTGCTGAATTCTCTTAGCTTTTGCTTGTGTGTAAATGTTTTAATATTTCCATCGAAACTGAATGAGATCCTTGCTGGTTAGCATAATCTTGGTTGTAGGTTTTTCCCTTTCAGCACCTTAAATATGTCCTGCCACTCCCTTCTAGCTTGCAGAGTTTCTGCTGAAAGATCAGCTGTTCACCTTATGGGGATTCCCTTGTATGTTATTTGTTGCTTTTCCCTTGCTGCTTTCCATATTTTTCTTTGTATTTAATTTTTGATAGTTTGATTAATATATGTCTTGGCATGTTTCTCCTTGGATTTATGCTGTATGGGACTCTCTGTGCCTCCTGGGCTTGAATTACTATTTCCTTTCCCATATTACAGAAGTTTTCAATTACAATCTCTTCAAATATTTTCTCAGTCCCTTTCTTTTCCTCTTTTTCTGCTAGAACTCTTATAATTCAGATGTTGGTGCCTTTAATGTTGTCCCAGAGGTCTCTGAGACTGTCCTCAATTCTTTTCATTCTTTTTTCTTTATTCTGCTCTGTGGTTATTATTTCCACCATTGTATCTTCCTAGTCACTTATCTCTTCTTCTACCTCAGTTATTCTGCTATTGATTCCTTCTAGAGAATTTTTAATTTCATTTATTGTGCTTTTCATCATTGTTCGTTTGCTCTTTCCTTGTAGGTCCTTGTTAAATATTTATTGTATTTCCTCCACTCTATTTCCAAGATTTTGGATCATTTTTACTATCATTGCTCTGAATTCTTTTTCAGTAGACTGCCTATTTCCTTTTCATTTGTTTGGTCTGGTGAGTTTTTACCTTGGTCTTTCATCTGCTGTGTATTTGTCTGTCTTCTCACTTTGCTTAACTTACTGTGTTTGGGTGTCCTTTCAACAGGCTGCAGGTTCATAGTTCCCATTGTTTTTTGTGTCTGCCCCAGTAGGTAAGGTTGGTTCAGTGGGTTGTGTAGGTTTCCTAGTGGAGGGGACTGGTGATTGTGTTCTGGTGGATGAGGCTGGATCTTGTCTTTCTTGTGGACAGGACCACGTCCAGTGGTGTGTTTGGGCATGTCTGTGAATTTATTATGATTTTAGACAGCCTCTCTGCTAATGGGTGGGCTTGCGTTCCTCTCTTGCTAGTTGTTTGGCATGGGGGGGGGGGTCCAGCACTGGAGCTTGCTGGTCATTCAGTGGAGCTGGGTCTTTGTGTTGAGATGGAGATCCTTGGGAGAGCTCTCACAGATTCATAGTATGTGGGCCCAGGACATCTCTGGTGGTCCAATGTCCTGAACTTGACTCTCCCACATCAGAGGCTCAGGCCTGATAGCCAGCCAGAGCACCCAGACCCTGTCTGCCGCGTGGCTCAGAAGAAAAAGGAGAATAAAAAAGATAGAAAGAAAAATACAAAATAAAATTTTTAAAAGTTATTAAAATAAAAAGTTTAAAAAATTATTAAAATAATGAAAATAATAACAGAAGAGAGCAACGAAACCAATAAACAAATCCACCAATAATAACAAGCACTAAAAACTGAACTATGATAAACATAAAAATCAGAAACTGGTCAGTCACATACAGCAAAGCCCAAGACTACAGTTGCTCCCAAAATCAACTGCCTCAATTTTGGGATGATTCGTTGTCTATGCAGGTATTCCACAGATTCAGGGTACATCAAGTTGATTGTTGAGATTTAATCCACTGCTCCTGAGGTTTCTGGGAGAGATTTCCCTTTCTATTCTTTGTTCACACAGCTTCTGGGATTCAGCTTTGTATTTGGCCCTGCCTCTGCATGTAGGCCACCCTCTGGCATCTGTTCTTCACCCAGACAAGTTGGGGCTAAAGGAGCTGCTGAATAGGGTGCTCTGGCTCACTCAGGCCGGGGGGAGGAAGGGGTACAGATGCAGGGTGAGCCTGCAGTGGCAAAGGCCAGTGTGACTTTGCAACAGCCTGAGGCATGCTGTGTGTTCTCCCAGGGAAATTGTCCCTGGATCATGGGACCCTGGCAGTGTTGAGCTGCACAGGCTCCCAGGAGGATACGTGTATATAGTGACCTGTGCTTGCACACAGGATTCTTGGTGGCTGCAGCAGCAGCCTTAGCATTTCATGCCTGTCACTGGTGTCTGCAGTGATAACCACAGCTCGCACCTGTCTCTGGAGCTCGTTTAGGTGGTGGTCTGAATCTCCTCTCCTCATGCATCTGAAACAATGGTCTCTTGACTCTTAGGCAGTTCCAGACTTTTTTCCGGACTCCCTCTTATCTAGCTGTAGTGCACATTAACCAACTTCTCCACCAGCAAGTTTTATCAGTATATTTTACATTCTACTATCATTTTGAAGTTTTCAAAACAGAGATAGAGCATGCATTCCCCCAAACTTATTTGCAACAGAGACCTTATTTTGGGGGTACTCCTGAGAAATTAACATTCCACAGAACAAACTTCAGGTAATGTCTATATACAGAATCTTCAAAGCAGCTCAAACTGACACTCTCAATCTCCATCAATGCTAGCCCATGTATATTATTTAGTGTTCAATTTTGAAGACATATTTGACAGTGAACTAGAATATTATATTTAAGAAAAACTTTCTCAAAGCAGAGTTTTTTTGTAATTTAAAAATTTTTTATATGTATAATGTATAATTGTATGTATAGGAATAAACAGAAAACAATAAGTCTTGTTCAATTGAAAGACATGAAGTCATAGATATTTTGAACCACAGAAACCTTAAAGATCATGCAATGATTTTCCAAACGTTTATTACATCCTTTTCTGTAAGAACTTCCTATGTCATATTGACTTATAAAATTGTATATTTTGATGGAATAAGCTCCAACCTACAAACTTAGAAACATGATGCTTTTCTTTACTTTCTTGCTCATCTGTGCACACACACAGAGTGTTTATAAACTTCTTTGTTGCCAGGTGATTAGCTGGCCCTGTGCCCTCTCCTCCTCCAGATGGAAAAAAGCAGGTGCAGCTCCTTGATCTCCCCAGCAAAGTGACATAGCTGCTCTCTGCACATCAGAATCCTATTTCATTGACTATAATCACATTGCCTAGCAGTTTTATTAACTTTTCATTCTCCATTAATATCTATGTATATTAATGTCCTTAGACTTTTCCACATTATGTAAAATATGACCTATAATTTCTGCTTTATTCCCATGATGATTTTACAAGATGGCCTTCTTATGTTTATAGCAACTGTCATATCTAATTTCTTCTAATTGTGTTGCTATCATGTGCAGAGCTACCCTCACCACCATAGTTATATGAGTTAAATTGTATTATAAGAAAATGTTCCTAAATTAAAAGAAAAAAATCAATGAAATTTCTGTAAATATGTCACTTAGCAACATATATTCCCTAAGCTTTACTCAATATTAGATATTGTAGGATGCAACTTAATTTTTTTAAACAGATCGACTTGTTAATGTTACAAAAAATGCATGGCAATCTAGTATTTATTACACAGAGTGGTTGGCCTTTCCTATGAGATTTCCTTGGCAGGAATAGGTTCTATGATAAGACTTTGATTTCTCTCATGCCCAGCCTCTACCATGGTATCTCAGTTACTCTCTGTTCTACTTAGACTAGGTGATGTGAAAAATATGGAGGAAATGAAGGGGGAAAGCCATATACAATAACTACATATGGTGTCAATGAATTCTTGGTACTTACATGGCCAGTATATATCTTTATAAATGGAGTTTTTGCTGAACTGACCTAATATAAACATATTTATTATACATAAATACATGTGTAAAATAGAAAGTTGAAAATGATGTGACTAGATAAAGTAAAGTTTATATTTGGGTCCAACTTATAGGTTGCATTTGAGGTAGAGGGTAGTAAAAAATAACAAGAATCAAATAGGTTTATTTATTAAATTATTTATTTATTTATTTACCTCATCATGTGGCATGTGGAACCTCCCTAAAGCAGAGGTTGAACCCGTGCCCTCTGCAGTAGAAGCACAGAGCCCTAACCACTGGACAACCAGGGGTCATCAAGTAGGTATTTTGGAGAACAAATGTGTGTCATATAAACAAGCTTGAAATGTAAAGGGTATTGAGGGTTTTATGTAAATCAGGCTTTACATTTAAATATTGATAACCTAAGGAAAATTCCCCTCTGTTTATGTAGTTGATTTGAGGTGTGAGTTCTTTTACAGACCCCTCAGAACAGTCTCCTCAAATACAAGAGCTTTTGTTATGCTCCAGATTTTATAGCAAACTGGCACATAATAAATCAAATTTTTCTGTATGAATGTTTTTGTTTTATTTTTCCACTTATGAATGAAATCATACAGTATTTGTCTTTCTCTGTCTGAATTATTTTACTGAACTTAATACCTTCAAGCTCCAACCATGTTGTTACAAATGGCAAGATATCATTCTTTTATATGGCTGAGTAGTATTCATCTGTATATATATAACACATTTTGTTACCCATTCTTTCATCCATCCATGGATACAAGTTGTTTCCATATCTTCGCTATTTTAAATAATGCTACAGTGAATGTGGGAGTGTATGCATCTTTTCAAATTAGTGTTTTTGTGTTCTTTGGATAAATACTCAAAAGTGGAATAGCTAGGTCTTATGGTAGTTCTATTCATAATTTTTTGAGAACTCTCCATAATTTTTTCCAAAGTGGCTGCACTAGATTACAGTCCCACCAACAGTCAACAAGGGATCCCTTGTCTCCATACCCTCTTCAACATTGGTTATTTTGGATAATAGCCATTCTAACAGGTATGAGGTGATATCTAGTGGTTATGATTTACATTTTCCTAATAATTAGCAATGTTAAATATCTTTTCATGTGTCTGTTGCCTATCTGTATGTTTTTTTCTGGAATAAAACATGTCTATTCAGATCCTCTGCCCATTTTTAATAGGGTTGATTTTGTTGTTGTTGTTGAGTTGTATGAGTTCTTTATGTATTTTGGATATTAACCTCTTCCTGGATACATGACTTGCAAATATGTTCTCCCATTCAGTAAGTTGCCTTTTCCTTTTGTTGAAGGTTTCCTTTGTTGTTTTTAGTTTGATGTAGTCCAATTGGTTTATTTTTGCTTTTGTTTCCCTTGCCTGTAGAGTTTGAGCCGTATGTGGCCTTTATTATGTTGAGGTATGTTCCCTCTATACCCACGTTGCCGAGACGTTTTTTTTTTATGATATATAGTAGTTGAATTTTGTTAAATATTTTAATACAATTATTGACATGATCATACAATTTTTATCCTTCAGTTTGTTAATGTGGCATATCACCTTGGCTGATTTGCAGATGTTGAGCCATCCTTGCATTCCTGGAATAAATTCCACTTGATCATGATGTGTGATCTTTTTAATGTATTGTTAGATTTGGTTTGCTAATATTTTGTCGAGGATTTTTGCACTTATGTTCAGCAAGGATTTTGTTAAGGATTTTGCATTTATGTTCAGCAAGGATTTTGTTAAGGATTTTGTGCTTATGTTCAGCAAAGTTATTGATCACTGATTTTCATTCTTTCTTTCTTTCTTTATTATTTTGCTGTTATTATATCCTTATCTGGCTTTGGTATCAGGTTGATATTGACTTTATAAAATATGCTGGATGGTTTCCTCCTCTTCAATTTCCTGGAAGAATTTGAGAAGAATAAGCATTAATCTTTGAATGTTTTGAAGAATTTGCCAGTGAAGCAGTCTGGTCCTAGGCATTTGTTTGTTGGGAGAATTTTGATTACCATTTCAACCTCCTTACTAGTAATTGGTTTATTCAGATTTTGTATTTCTTCATAATTCAGTCTTAGAAGATTGTTTTTAGAAAATTGCCCCATTTTTCTAGGTTGTCCAATTTCAGAATAGTTTCTTATTATCCTTTGTATTTCTGTGGTGTCAGTTGTAACTTCCCCCTGTTCATTACTGATTTTATTTATTTGATCCTCCTCCCTTTTATTTGATTTCCCTTCCTTTTTTTCTTGGTTAGTCTAGCTAAAAGTCTGTAGATTTTGTCTACTTTTTCAAATAATCAGCTCTTAGTTTCATTGATCTTTTCTACTGTTTGCTTTTTTGCTTTTAAGTCTCTATTTTACTTATTTCCACTCTGATCTTTATCATTTTATTCCTTTTATTAATTTGGGGTTTTATTTGTTCTCTTATTTCTAGTTCCTCTAGGTGTAAAGTTAGATTATTTATTTGGGATTTTGCTAGTTTATTGAGGTAGGCCTATATTGTTATGAACTTCCCTCAGAGAACTGCATTTGCTGCATCACATGGATTTTTGGTGTGATCCATTTCTGTGTTCATTTGTCTCTAAATATTTTTTTTATTTCTCCTTTGATATGTTTGATGACCCATTAGTCGTTCAAGAGCATGTAGTTCAATCACATTTTTGTGCTTTTCCCATTTTTTTTCTTGTGATTGATTTCTAGTTTCATACATTTGTGGTGAGAGAAGATGCTTGATATGGCTTCAATTTTCTGGAATTTATTGAGACTTGTTTTGTGGCCTAATATGTCATATCCTGGAGAATGTTTCATGTGTACTTGAGAAGAATGTGTATTCCGCTGCTTTTGGATGAAACATTCTGTATATATCTGTTTGTTTAATCTGTTCTAATGTGTCATTGAAGTCTCCTGTTTCCATATTGATTTTCTGTCTAGACGATATATCCATTGATTTAAATATATATATATATATATATATATATATATATATTTAGGATTTTAAAAAGGAAAAATTGAAACAAAAAAGTATCTCCAGGAAAACAGACAGTCTGTATTTATAGATATTTTCCCCAATCCATCGCTCTTGTTTATATTCTCAAGTGCCACAGCACTCTTTCACTTTAATTATTTTTGTCACTCTTCTTCACAGCAACTTTTCTTCTTTATATTAAATAGAATTGTATTGAGGTATAATAAACATATTATAAAATTTAGTTACGTGTCTACATAATTCAATGATTATTAGAAAATTTGCAGAGTTGTGCTATCATCAAAACAATTCAGTTTGACATTTTCATTATTTCAAAGGGAATTTTTTCTGCTCATTTGCAGACAATCCTTCTCACCTCCTTCACTATGAAACCACTCATCTACTTTCTACCTCTGTAGGCAGATCTTTCATATAAATGGAACCATGAATTATATGATATTTTAAATCTGGTTTCTTCCTATTAGCATAGTATTTTGAAATTTATCCATGCTTTATTATATGTCAGTAGCACATTTATTTTTGTGCCTGAATGGTGTTTCATTGTACTACATTGTGTTGGTTTTCTATGGCTGTGAGAGACTTATTCTCTCAGAGTTCTGGAGGCAGGAAACCTAAATCAAGGTGTTGGTAGAGCCACCCTCTCTCTGAAGATTCTAGGGGAGAATTTTGCCTCATCCTAACTTCTGATGATTGCCAGAAATCCCTGGTGTTCCAGGGTTTGTAAAGACATCACTCCAATCTCTGTCTCCATAGTCACATGAGGTTCTTCCTTTTTGTCTATGTTTTTCCTCTATTTTATTTTAGTATAAAAATACCAATCATTGGATTAGGATCCAACTTAATTCAACATGACCTTGTTTAACTAATTACATCTGCAAATACCTCCAAATAAGGTCATATTCCAAGGTTCCAAATGGACATGGATTTATGGGACACAATATACAGCCAGTATACATATTTTATCATTCACCAGTTGATGGAAATGTAGATATTTCCAGCTTTTGGCTATTATGAGTAACACTGCTATGAATATTTGCATGCATGTGGTTATGTAAACATAGTTTTCATTTCCCTTATGTAGATATCTAGGTGTGGAATTGTTGTGTAGCATGAGAAATTTAAATTTTACTTTAAAATTTTAAGATATGGAAAGAGCATTTAACTATAAAATGTATCATACTGGCAATATGCTAAGCCCCTATGTGTATTATCTCATTTAATTCCTATGGAAACCACACGCAATAGACTGTTGATTGATAAGAAGCATCAGCCAAGTTCTCTCATCATAGTCCAGCAAAAGAACAGGCTGAACCATAGGGAGGGAAGCTAAGGCAGAAAGGTCAGGCAACTTTCACAGGTCTGGGCAAGTTGAGACAGAGATTTATATATAAAGCATCAGTGAGAAGGAGGAAGCAAAGTCAGCTCTGACTCAAGCTAAGTGAATGTTTCATATTCTCTTTAAAAAGACCCAGAGCCCAGAAGTTTATGCTTGCTTCATTTTCAAATATCCTCACATGAATGATTTCCTGCTGATTATGATAGGCTTGAGAAGCACCAGGAGGTTCTTATCATATTTGTCTAAGCTTCCTGGAGACCGGCAGAAAAATTTTAAAAAGCTGGATTGACTGTACAGTCTGGTGCCACAGGATATAGTCAGGTACCTGATTCATAATACCCTTTGTTTGAACACTTTATGCATGTGCGCCTACTATAAAAATAATCAATCTTATGTTATATGATGGCCTTTTATGCTGAAGTTCTAAGATTTCCATTTTCTTGCATAACCTACCTACGATTTCAGCATCATGATTTCTATCTGCACACAATATCTTCATGTTGAAAAGTAGAGAACAAAAGCAAATAAGAACTTTTTATACATTTAATATCAAAAATTCACTGTTGTTTATATTTCTCTTATATTAGTATTTTATTAATTTATTCTCAAGTTCACTATGCTAAATAGATTGATTAAAGTTACAATTTGAATGTCAAGAGATAGATTTCCCACATTTTATTAATGGAACAGAGACATGCAGCAAAAAAAAAAAAACTTAGAAAAACATTTAAAAATTGCAATAATGTCCAGTAGTAGCCTCTTTTTCAAGTTGTCATAGCTTCCCTACAGTCACAAGGGTAACCTTAATTAATCTGATGGAAAAAGTTAAATAATATTTGACTTTAAAATTCTAATTTCATGTTAACTACTGTTTAAAAAATCATGTCTGGCTTAACTTTTTTACTCCAATACCTAAAACCTATAAATCTTTTCTTTTCGTTTACATTCCTGGCCAGAAAAACCTAGGTGTCCCTCTGATGACAGCATGACCTACACCTGATCTCTGAGCTCCAATACCCTCAGCCTTATCTCTCCTTCTTATTCCCAAAAGGCCTGTGTCCCAAGACCCCAGTGATTTTTCAGTTGGCACACGTATTTGACTCAGCATCATTTCTCGTCTCAGATTGTGAATTGGTTTTATATTGTAAAATCCCTTTTTCATTCTCTGTACTTATGGATGACTTTTACATGAACCCCCTTTAAATCATTCCACAGAATTCTCCCTCTATTCATATATATTCCTTAAGCCAATATACTACTTGTTAACTGCTAGGATGAGTAATGCCAAAATGTAACTCAACATAGGGAATTTCTTACAGATCAGAGTCAATCAATGCTCAATCACGAACAAATATAGGGATTGTTATATGATCTTTACCTTTTGGAAAATTATGTGTAAAAGAACTTCACAAATTGAAATAATCCATTTTTTCATTGGTTGTAAAAATAAATAGAATAGTAATGATATGTTCCATCAGGCAGAAAATCTACTGAATGAAGCCTATGGTATTGGGTTCCACTTCAACACATTCTGGAAAATTACATTACAGACCTGTCAAATACAAATTCCAACCAAAATGTCATGTCTGTACAATACAAAAGCAACAATCTGAAGGACAAAGTGAATCTTGCCTTACCCTAGAAGTCCCAAGGCCATGCTTCCTGTGATTCAACTGTAGTTTTTCAGGGATGAATCAGCTTTCTTAGTAATTTTAACCTTCTCTGACACAAGGAAGAAATAAATACTTGTACCATGTCATTGATAACTCAGTAGAAAACATAGAGTTGGCAGATTTTACTATTTTCTATAATGGCAATTAAAACTAAATCAAAAGTTCCTTCTCCTCAGCAAAGAAGTAAACTCTCTATAATAACTGATTTCTAAAAGTTGTCTTGAAGGAAGAATGTGTACAAGTTTTTTATTCCACTTTTAAGCATGCCAACCTGATCGTCCCCTTGCCAGACAGCTGCTTCAATCATCTAGGAAGCTTCACAGTAAGCCATGCTTTGCTCTGCATTTTCATCCACTGATGGCACAGGCCATCTAGTGTTCCTTACTTCCCCCAAGTTCATTATTCCTGTTGGTACAGAACTCATTCCTCCTTTATCGGGCTCCATCATGGATAATCTTTAGGTGCTGACTGTGATGCTTATTTGAGTTAGACTCCTGTCTGCTCCTTCCTGCATAAGCTCGCTTTGCATAAGATTGGTTTAAATCCCCTAAAACTCAATTAAATTTTCTATACCCAATCTCCTGATTTCTTATTACTTATAAACCCAGATTCATAAGATAATAAAAATAAAATATCTTTGCAGCACTTTAAGGGCAGAGATTTTTGTACATTTTATTCTCTGCTTTATCCCCAGTGTGTAGAAAAGTGCCTGACACATGGATACTTGTCTATAAATATTTGTTTAATAAATGTATTAATCCATTTTCTAGATTGAATTACTGCCTCCACATAAATACATTCCTGCCAAACATGATATGTGCAAAATTTACTCCATAATGTCCAATTCTTGCCTCAGTTATACTTGGCTTGGTTCATAGTAGCCCAACAACATTTGTTATGGACATAGTAGGATAAAATTACTTTCTAAGTGTAAAATACTAGCTTAAAAATCATGAAAGACACTAAAGTTCCAAACCTTTGACCGTAAAACTTAAAATTGAAGAAAATAGAATCAATCACAGAAGAGGAATTCTTGGTGAAGATTCAGGGTATACTTTTAGTAAGAGGTATGAATGTATCTTCTTATAAATTAGCATTTTATCAGAGGGTTTACATTGAGAGGTTAATTTGGAAACAAAAATAGTTCACTTTAGTATTACAGGAACTAAAATCAATGTGAAGTTCTTTTACCTAAAAATTAAATTGCAACTTATCTGGGGATTTAGATATCCATTCTTTCTGTATCCCGATGACATGGATGATCATGTGTTTTATAAAAGGAGGGGATGCTTTTCAGAGAAGAATATAAAAAGGAGGTCTGTGATAATTAACCCTTTATAGTCAAGACCATGCACGCTTGCAGTGCCTTGGAAGTTTTCATGGATAAACACTGGTTTGGCTTAAGTAATATCTTCCTAGCTCAACTTAATGGGATCCTCATTTTATGTGTCTAAGGAGATTTTATGAGTTCTCTCTTCAGTGCTGATGACTTTACCTCTTTCATAATTATTCCGTATCTGAGAAAGGAAAAAGAGCCAAACAAACTAACAAAATGCTTATCAGGGCAGTTTATACTGACTCCCCCTTTCTCCTTCAGGAACCTCAAGATTGGTCTACTTACTCTTATTTGGTCAGTGTCTCCCAAGCTTGCATACAGTTTGAAGTTATGGTTACTTATGTCTCACTTTTCATTTATCTCTCTTTTTTCTTACCTATAATAAGCATCATTTTAAAAAACTGTGTGTTCATAAAAACAACTACTGTCAACAATTATTTATGTAAATGTTTGTGTGAGTTTCATCCCTGTACTAACTCATTTAGTTTTCATCAGATCAATGTATACTTTCTATCTTACAGAAGAAAACACTGACAATTAGAATAAGAAAGTGACTTTTTTTTTCCAAATCACTCATGTAGTAAGAAAAGCTGGACTTGAATCCATTCAGGCTTTGAACTCTTCTGTCCTTCTGTATACAAGAGTAAGCACAGTGCCCAGTGTGAAAGAAGAGATTAAATCCATGGTTGAGTAAGTGATTAAATAGATATATGGTTGAGTAAGTATTTCTGAAGTTGGTACTTTTTTCAATAAAACATAGTGCATGTCTTTGTATTGCACATACTTGCAGAGATTCATTAAATATGTAAGTGATCAATTTTGTTAGTGTATATTAGAACAGTAAAAGTAAGTAAGTAGAAACTCTGAAAAACAATTTTAACTCAAAAGACTTTGTTTATTTATTTATTTATTCAGATTTCACATATAAGACAGATCATACAGTATCTTTCTCTGTATGACTTATTTTACTTAGCATAATGCCTTCTAGGTCCATCCACATTGTCACAAAAGGCAAGATTTCATTCCTTTTTATGGCTGAATAACATTCCATTACATATACATGGCAGTTTCCTTATTCATTCACTCACGGATAGACAGTTAATTATAGCCATATCTTGGCTACTGTAAATAATGCTACATTGAATGTGGGGGCACCTACATTTTTTTGAGTTAGTGCTTTTTTTACCTTTGGATAAATACACAGGAGTGGAATTGCTGGTTCATGTTAGTTCTATTTTTTTGAGGAGACTCCATACTATTTTCCATAGTGGCTGCACCAATTTACATTCTCACTGACAGTGCACAAGTTTCCTTTTCTCCATATCCTTACCAACACTTGTTATTTCCTATCTTTGTTAATACCCATTCTGACAGGTGTGAGGTGGTATCTCATGGTGGGGTTTTTTTTGTGTTTTTTTTTGCGGTACGCGGGCCTCTCACCACCATGGCCTCTCCCGCCGCAGAGCACAGGCTCCGGACGCTCAGGCCCAGCCGCTTCGCGGCACGTGGCATGCCCCAGACCGGGGCATGAACCCGCGCCCCCTGCATCAGCAGGCAGACTCTCAACGACTGTGCCACCAGGGAAGCCCTCATGGTGGTTTTGATTTGCATTTCCCTGATGATCAGTGATGTTGTATAATTTTTCATGCTCCTCTTGGCCATCTGCATGTCCTCTTTGGAAAAACGTCTATTCAGATCTTCTGCTAATTCTTAAATAGAATGGCTTGTTTTTTGTTTTTTGGGTTTTTTTTGCTTTTGAATTGTATGAGTTATTTATATATTTTGGATATTAGCCCCTTATTACATATATCATTTTCTCCCACTTAGTTGACTGTCTTTTCATTTTGATGATGGTTTCCTTAACTGTGCATAAGCTTTTTAGTTTAATGTGGTCCTACTTATTAGTGTTTGCTTTTGTTGATTTTTCTTTTGGTCTCAGAATCAAGAAAGCATATCCAAGACCAATGTCAACAAGTCTACCACCTATGTTTTCTTCTAGAATTTACATAGTTTCAGGTCTTACATCCAAGTTATTGATCCATTTTGAGTTAATTTTTCTTTATGGTGTAAGATAGCGGTCCAATTTCATTCTTTTGCATGTAGCTGTCCAATTTTCCCACCACGATTTATTAAAGAGACTTCATTTCCCCATTGTATATTCTTGGCTCCTTTATCATATATTAATTGACTATATATATATATATATATATATATATATATATATATATATATGGGTTTATTTCTGGGCTTTCTATTCTATTCCATTGATTTATGTGTCTGTTTTTATGTCAATAATGTGTTGTTTTAATTACTATAGCTTTGTAAGATACTCTGAAGTCAGAGAATGTAATGCCTCTACCTTTGTTCTTTCTCAAGATTGCTTTGGCTATTCAGGGTCATTTTTTGTTCCATACAAAGTTTAGGATTGTTTGTTTACTTCTGTGAAAAATGCCATTGGAATTTGATAGGGATTGCACTGAATGTTAAATGTACATTAAATGTACTATGGGCATTTAATAATATTGATTCTTCTAATCCATGAGCAATATCTTTCCATTTATTTGGGTCTTCTTCAATTTATTTCTTTAATATCTTGTAGTTTTAAATATGCGGGTCTTTTAGCTCCTGAATTTCTAGGTGTTTTACTCTTTTTGATGCAATTGTAAATGAGATTGTTTTCTTACTTTTTCTTTCTGATAGTTCATTATTAGTGTATAAAAATGCAACTCACTTTTGCATATTACTTTTGTTTCCTTCAATTTTACTGAGTTTGATTATTAGTTTTAACAGTTGTGATGGAGTCTTTAGTGTTTTCTATATATGGTATCATGTCATCTTCAAATAGTGACAGTTTTACTTCTTCCGTTCCACTTTGAATGCCTTTTATTTTTTGTGCCTAATTGCTCTGGATAGGACTTTCAATACTTCATTGAATAATAGTGGTGAGAGTGAGTTTTCTTTTTTTGTTCCTAATTCTAAAGGGAAAGCTTTCAAATTTTCTGTTAGCTGTTGGCTTGTCTTACATGGCCTTTTCATGTTGAGTACTTTCCCTCTCTACCCACTTTATTGAGAATATTTATCTCAAAATATTGAATTTTTTCAAATTTTTTTCTACCTTTATTTAGATGATCATATGATTATTTTCTTTCCTTTTGTTAATGTGATGTATCACACTGATTGATTTGCAGACTTTGCTTCCCTGGAGTAAATTCCACTTGATCATGGTGTATGATCCTCTTAATGTATAGTTGGATTTGATTTGTTAATATTTTGCTGAGGATTTTTGCTTCTATGTTCATCAGGGATATTTGCCTGTAATATTCTTTTCTTGTGGCATTCTTGTCTGGCTAGTGTCATTTTTAATGATTAAAAACTGAATATATTCCCTCTAATATTGGAAACAGGACAAAGTTGGCCACTCTTTCCACTCTTATTCAACATAGTTTTGGAAGGTCTAGACATTGAAATGAGGCAAGAAAAATAAATTTTAACAATACAGACTGGAAGAGAAGAAATGCAACTATATATGTAGATATAAAGATCTGTGTAGAGCATAACAATGATCTTACCAGACAAAAATAAATAAATGAATAAATAAATAGGAGGCCTAGAAAAATTGTTAGTTCAATTGGTTGCAGGATACATGATCAACACACAATCAATCACGTTTCTTTATACTAACAATGAACACACAGAAACTAAAATTAAGGACATAATAAACAATTGCACCACAAAAATGAAACGCTTAGTCATACATTTAACAGCACATATACAAAATCTGTATACTGATAATTACAAAAGGCTGAGGAAAGAAATCAAAGATCTAGGTTAATGGGGAGGCACACAGTATTCATGGATTAGAAGACTGAACATAGTAAAGATATGAAATTGGTCTATAGGTTTAATGTAATACCTACCAATAGCCTAACAAAGACTGTTATACACATACACAAGCTTACCCTAGAATAGCTATAATAGTCTTCATCTTGACAAAAAAAGTGGGAGAACTCACCGTACATAATATTAAGACTTACAGTAAAAAAGCCTGTGTGGTACTGTTAGAGGGATAGAAACATATATCAATGGAACATAATATATTATTTGGAAATACACTGAAACAAATATGCTCAAATGACTTTTGACAAAAAAGAAAAATACAAAAGCAATTCAATAGAAGAAGGATAGTGTTTTCCAAAAAAAAAAAAAAAGGCTCTAGAGCAATTGGACACTCAAAGTGTAAAAAAACCAAAAAAACCAGCTCAGTCTAAATCTTACACCTTATACAAAAATTAACCCAAAAGAGGTCTGGGACTTAAATGGAAAATGCTAAAGTATAAAACTTTTAGAAAAAAAAAAAAAACAAGAGAAAAATCTTTGAGGTATAGACCTATGCAAAACATTTTACACTTGATACCAAAAGTGTGATCCATAAAAGAAAAAAATGATGAACTGAATTGAATTAAAATGGTCATTTGTCTAAATGTAATAATGTAAAACTTACTGTGGTCGCCTTAAAAGATAAAAAACATAGACATGGGCTTCCTTCGTGGCGCAGTGGTTGGGAGTATGCCTGCCGATGCAGGGGACGCGGGTTCGTGCCCCGGTCCGGGAAGATCCCACATGCCGCGGAGCGGCTAGGCCCGTGAGCCATGGCCGCTGGGCCTGCGCGTCCAGAGCCTGTGCTCCGCGGCGGGAGGGGCCCCAACAGTGAGGGGCCCGCGTACCGGAAAAAAAAAAAAAAAAAGAATAAAAAACATAGACAAAACAAAACAAAAAACTGCAAACCAGATTGCTGGAGAACGTGGACTTTGCTGCTGTCACAGTCACACAGGAGACCCTTCAGCTGCCCCCGAGTCACCACACCTTCCAGCTTCATTGGCAAGTAGACCCTGTCAAGGCCAGAGCTAACTCACCATCATTCATCTCAACCCAAACCCTGTCAGGTCCCTGAGGGCAAAGAGCAGTTGGCTGTTAGCAGTAGAGTGTTTTCTGTAAACATTGCTTTTCTCAAAAGCTGAGGCTGGTGTCTTCAAGAGCCACATTGGGGATTCCACAGATTAGCTGCAGAATATGTGATTCACGTACCTCACTGCCTGCAGAATAATATGGTTTGTGAAAATTGATGTGAAAAGGATAAAAAGAGTAGCATTAACTGGGAGAAAATATGTGCAAACCACATACTCAACAAAGCACTATTACCTAGACTATATTAAAAACTATCAAAACTCAACAGTTATGAAAAGAAATCCAGTTAAAAACTGAGCAATAAAACATGAACAATATTTCACTGAAAATGATATACAAGTGACAAATGAGCACGTGAAAAGATTTTCAACACCAGTATCCATCAGGTAAATGCAAACAAAAACCACAGTGAGATATTATACACCAATCAGAAAGGTTAAAAAAGTAATGAAAACCCCCAAATACCAGAAAGATTGTGGAGAAAATAGATGACACATACATTACTATTGGGAAGGTAAACCACCGTGGGAAATGGTCTGGAAGTTTCTTATAAAATTAAAGCTGCAATTCCCGTACAACCCAGAAATTTTACTCTTGAGCATTCATCCCAGAGACATGAAATATATGTTCACACAAATCCTGTACACCAAAGCTCATGGCAGCTTTATTTATAATTGCAAAACTGGAAAGAGTTCAGATGTTTTCCAATAGGTGAATAAGCTGGTGTTTAAGTAAACTGTTATGGATATATAGTAAAGAATACTACTCTAAAATTAAAAAATGAAAGGAATTGACACACACAACACCTTGGATGAATCTTGAGACAGGGTGTGGGAGAGCAACACAAAAGATTACATAATGTGAAATTCTACTTATATAATAGTGTTACAATGACACAGTCTGAGAAATGTTGAACAGAGTAGTGGATTTCAGCAGGTAGGGACAGAGAGAGGGTGTTAGGGTAGGTGTGGTTATAAAAGAGCTACTTGAGAGATCCTTTTGGTGATGGAACTGTTCAGTGTCTTGACGGTGGATATATGGACCTAAATATATGATAGAATTGCACAGGACTTACACAAACATATACACACACATACACAAACACAAGAGAATACAGGTAAAAGGGGGAAGCTTGAATAAGGTCAGTAGAATGTATCAATGTCAAATTCTTGTTTGTGATACTATCATTAGAGCCCAGAAATTATGAATTTCTTTACAAAGTTACCCAAGGAAACCTCCCTTTATTAAACAAGGAGCACATATTATCTTAATGAATGTACATATACACACACTCACTTTGAACATTCAATTTAGGGAAATTTTTCTCCCATTAAAATTCCACAACTACACAAATCTTGACCATTATAAACTATAGAAAAGTAAACAAATGGGTGGTCTTTGCTACCATCTATTTAATAATAGTAAAATGTCCTAAAAAACCAAGCAATTATCTTTATTAAACAAGCTTCTTGTCTGTGCAGTAGTTTAGTAAAACTCCTTTAAAAGAAAGGACTTATTCTGGGTTGTAAGATAAAGAAAGAGACTTCTAGTTTTTCATCTAAGTTATATAGTCTTACAAGTTTTCCCATGTATTTGGATACTTCCCAAGCCTCCAGTTGTTTCTGTGAGTTACCTAATAGCCATTAATAAATCCTTGCTGGGCTTTATATAGGGACTATGTGCTGGCCTGGTTGCTCTAACTGCATTTGAGAGTGTAAAGAAGGAAAATGAGAACTTCAGAGTGCAATGGTCAGAAAGAAAGAATGCCTGTAAAATTTCTAATTAAAAAAATTTTTTCTCATACAGGCTCAGTGCCGATGCATGGGCTGAAAGTTTGTGTCCCCCCGCAAATTCATATGTGGAAGCCCTAATCCTCAATACAATGGTAGTTGGAGGTGGGGCCTTTGGGAGGTGGGGCTCTCAAAATAAGATTAATATCCTTATAAGAAGCAGAAGAAACAGGAAAACTCTCCTTCTCTCTCTCTCTCTCTCTCTTTCTCCCCAGTACATTCACCAAGGAAGGCCATGTGGGAAGGTAAGAAGATGGCCATGTGCAGACCAGGTAGAGGCCCCTCAATAGACACCAAGTTGGCTGGCACCTTGATCTTGGACTTCTCAACCTCCAGAACTGTGAGAAATAAATATTTGTTGTTTAGTCCATCGTCTATGGTATTTGTTATAGTAACCTGAAGAGAATAAGCCAATATAATCCATATAGCCAAATTTCAAATAGGCCAGTCCTACAATTTGCTGAATTTAAAAATTCTGGCTCAAGAGTAATGAAGGGAATTTCCTGATTAGTAAATTAGGACACAGTGAGTATTGTTCAGATCAGCTTTTCGTAAATTTTCTTTCTGGAGTGGTACCACTTTCACATTTTGCTTCTCAAATCAAGGTTTGGGAGAATCTCGTTGGAGGTCTGATAATAATGGGAACCCACAGTTGGTGTCTTATTTATTTGGCACCTTCCAAATGCCCCAGACACCAAAAGGATCACAGGTATTTTCCACTCTGTATGGAGAATGTATATGTTATATTGTAGTCTGAAAGTATTAGATCAGGCTGTATTTGTGGGGAAAGTAGCTAATAAAAGAAACCTGGATACTCAAACGGTCTGGTATTCACTTGTTGGGTTGACTAGCACTTGGACTTGATGTTGGCCTATGGTAAAATCTAATTTGGATGTTAATATTTAATTTTCATTATGTAATGGGAATAATCAAAGGAGCTAGGAACATTAGAGAAGCTGTATCATCCGACTTCTCTTCCATCATCTATGATCCCCCTACTGATAGTCCTCATAGGATACCTCTCTGAAAACTGTATTGGTGAGGAGAGTAGCAATATGAGAAAACTCACTTTTAGTAGTTGTTATATGTAGTCTGAGGATATAGAGGGGTGATTATGACACGGAACAGCGTTTCCTGATTTCAATGAAAATGATAAGATTCTCAGGTGGCAGAGACCAAATAATTACAATTATACAGGAGAGGCAATGCAAAAGACAAAAAAGGTGATAAAAATGGTCTAATCATAGGAACTTTTAAGAGAGTGTTGGTGGCATCTCTGGAACAATTACTTCTAGATGTATAAATCGAGAAAACTATAAGTCTGGGGATTTGAAGCCTGACTAAAGCCACTACAACAGATGGAGCCTTTCTTTGTTTTTCAGATGTGAACTACAAACACTGAGTGCCCTTGGAGGGAAGTGGAGCCTGCATACTGGCCAGGAAGGACCCTGCTCTCAAATCTCATGTACACATGATGGTATACTAATAAGTGGATTTAGAGCCTGAGTCTGCCTCTTGGTCAGAACTGTGGGACCCCAAATCCAAAGAATGTTTAACTTTCAACTTCTAAGCATGCAGTTGGAATAGATATTTGAAGACAATATAGAATCCATTCATTGGTTCCATTATCCTGATAATATCACCATTTAGCCTACCTATTTGGACTCTGAAAAAGACAGATGGGTCTTAAAAGTAAAAGGGAATGGTTATAAAATTGATAAGGTTTCAAATTGAAAATTTTGTCAATTATTCTCTCTTTATTGGAGTAGAGAGCATATGCCTTAACACCTGATATATAGTCATCTATTGGAAATCACTCAGCAACAAAAAAAGAAAAGCCTACTTTCTCCTGGAAAGAATAGCAATGTACATTCTCTATCCTGCCTCAATGATATGCCAATTCTCTATATGTGTCCCACAATTCCGTTGAAGTAGATATTGATTCTCATCCATCTACAGGACTTCCCACTGTCTCACTCATAAAGTATATACCTCAGCATAGCTGGGACACACAGTAACATCCTTGATCATAAGGTAGAGGTGTGGGGAGAAAGATGATCTTCGCACAGGGTCCAAAGGATCACATTAGTTCCATGCATTCCCAGGGTGCCTATTCCCACCTCACAGCTATAATTCCCTCGATTCCCTTCTAGGGTCTTGTCAAGAAATTACTTACCTGTGTTGACTGAGGATGAATAAAACTGATGACAATTATTAATTATTAATAATTATTATTATTAATTTTAAAACAAGTTGATCTGCATAATATATTGTCAGCAGCCAGAAAGGAAGAGTCTCAGACCTGTTCAGTGGTGGCTTGAAGGGAAGTGGGGAAGATACATTATTATAGGGAATTTAGTTGCATTTCATTGTCTAATTTGTTTGGGAAGGTGAGAACCTAAAGAATTTTTAGACACTAAGCTCCACTCCTATTGGAGACTTTCCTAAATATATTGATTTTGTCATCTTATCTTCAAGAAGTATAGATGGATATAATATTAAATATGGTCAATTTATGTATTGAGTTGATACTATAAAGTGGATTATAGGCAATGCTATACTGAAAATGTAGATTTGGTTATACTTTTTATTATTACAGCAGGTTTTAACCTTTGGTATTTACTGAAAAAAATCCAGCTATGTTTAATTTTAGCAATTTTATTTAGCATATATGTGAAAAGAATGCCATTTTAAAATTGTTCTTCACCTATGTTATAAAAGAAACAGAAACATATTGAATATTATTTAAATCTTAAATATTTTTAATATTTGATGTTACTTGCAGTGTGAAGTACAAGTATAAAATAAATAAAACCAGATAATGAGAGTTGACAAAGGCATACTTTTACCTAATTGTAATACTGTGGGTTTAAAAGAATATGAGAGAACAATTGTTTTTAGGAAGGTGATCCAACATAGGAAAAGAAATACACTAATTCATTACTCAGCTTTAATACCATTCACTCTTGTTCAATACTGGCAACAATTTTTAGAATTTTATACCAAAAAACGCTCTTTCAATTCTCAATGTGAAAAAGAGAATTATTTGTCCTTATTAAACTTGGGTTGTTAAGACAGAATTATTCACAGAACATTATAATGCACTGCAGGGGCATCTCTGACACACAAGCAACAGGATAAACTGATTCTGCTTGCTTCTGGCTTCTTTGTTATGTTCCCATAGAGGCAAATAAAAAGCTTTCAAATCACTTGCTTTTCAGAACTTATTCAGCCTATTTTATTTTTTTATTTTTATTATTCAGCCTATTTATTTTTCGTAAATCACTTGTAAGAGGCCAGATACTTTTAAATTCATGAAGGAAAATCCTTTCATGGGTTTTCTTAGAGCCCAGAAGGAATCTATTTGTGCCCTAAGTGAATATTTGTTTTATTCCTTTCACATAACTCTGCCCTCACACTAATGATGAAGGTAGGACTAAACACAGGTTTCAATTCCAAAAGTCTCATATTCAATCAAGTTCTACATTTGGTCAAAGCATAACTTCAGTTTAAACAAAGAATAATGGAAATCCCTGAGAGAAGGAGGTAGGGCATGATTTTTCAGTGAGCAAGCTTTGGAGATAGAATTCCCTCCTGGTGCCTATCTGTGCTCACTGCCAACTAGCTTCATAGCTCAGGGAAGGCATTTATCCTTTCCATCTTAATCTCCTCTTCTGTAAACTAGGAGAGGAAATGAAATGAAAACATTAGAGGCCAAAATTTTCAAGGTACAAGAAAGACAGAGAGAGAAATTTATAGCTTAGATATATGAGAAAGAAAAATTAGAGAAATAAAGCCACTGAGCTAACGACAATTTCAAGAAATTTGAAAAAAATAGAGAAAACCAAAAAAGGATTAAAAATAAGAATAAAAATAATATAGAAAACAAAGAATATATAAGTAAAACTTAGAGAACCAACAGCAGGTTTTTGGAAAAGATCTACAAGGAGGTAAGACTTCTAGTGGTGCCAACCAAGAAGAAAGAAGGGGAAAATATGAGAATTAAAGCGTTAAATATGTACTAACACAGTAAAAGTTTAAAATAATAATTACAGAATAGTATGTATATCTATGTGATAATTAATTTCATAACATAAACAAATGGAGGAATTTTTATTTAATATACTAGAATTGGGCAAAGAAGAATTAAGAAATTTGAATATACAGATGTATAATGAAGAATCTGAAATGAAATAAAAGATCCTTCTCTTTACTTTCTGTAAACAAATATGGCAAACGTGACCCATGGTAGGCAGAATAAATGCTTCCCAAAGATGTCCAAGACCTAGTCCCTGGAACCTGTGTATATGTTACTTTAGCCCTCAGAAAGGAATTAAGTTGCTCATCAGCTGACCTGCAAAGGAGAGAACCCTCGATTATCCAGGCGGAACCAATGAAATCAAATGAGCCCAGGAAAGCAGAAGGCGAGGCAGAAGAGTCGATCAAAGACGTGGCAATGGAAGAAGAGGCAGAGAGATTCTGAGTGTACAGGAACTTGGTCCACCATTGCTGCTCTGAAACTGGAGAAAGGAGGTCACGAGCCAATGACTGCAGGCAGCCTCTGGATCTGACAACCATCCAGGAAACAGAGACCACAGTCCTACCACGGCAAGACATGGAAACCTGCCAGCAATCTAAATGAGTAGGGGCATGAACCCCCTCAGAGCAATCCCCAAAGGGAAGCAGCACTGCCAACTCTTGGAGTTAGCCTCAGTGTCAGACTTCTGAACTGTAGAATTAGAAGATAATTAATCTGTTTGTAATAATATTTTACAGCAGCCATAACAAGCTAATATATAATCTGAACTTATTTCAGCCTTTATTTCCTGCTTCTCCTCAAAACTCCTGTCCTCCAACTATATTAATTTACTTGCAGTTTCACAGTCACTTCATAGATAATGAGTTTTAAGCTTGGACACTTTTTAGGCAAACTTTTCTCTAGAATTCTCTTCCCAAGAAGTCCTACTTAATTAGCAAACAGAATAAACATTCTTCTTTGTAAAGACTTCTCTGACTCCTTTCTCTTCAACTGTAGTGCATTTCTTCTCTACTCTTTGGTAAAAATAGTAAGACTCTGAGTTTGATAGGACAAGGACTTGTACCTTGTTTAACTCTAAATTTCTGGCTCAGAATCTCACAAATAGGAGGAAGTAACTAATAGTTGTTTTATAAATGAATAGCCCATTGGCAGGAAAGCCCTTGACTTCATAAATCTAGAGAACCAATCAGCATACAAAACAGGAACTAAATTTCAGGGTACACAGAGTTTGAGAGAAACATAGAAATAAGGCTTTGGAAACATTTTATAACTACCCAACATGGAAAAAAAAGTCAGAAAGGATAATGTTGTGATGTGCATTTCCCCCTTGGAAATTGTCTTTCTGTTGATGCAGGCTTCAGTCAATTCACTTTGACTAATAGCCTACTACATCGACAGTGACATATCACTAAACTCTGGCGCACACTTTGGACAAGAGGAAACATCTTTGAAATTATTTTCAGGATTGCCTGACTGCCCACATATCCTCATCTTTTAAATATTTTATTTTTGGTGTCAGCACAAATTTATTTATCTCTAAATGAAAATTCTCAAAGGTGAACACCAGGTCTGTATTTGATTTACTTCTCAGTACTTCTTTTTTTTATATAACATGTAGCAGAACACTCTGTACCTTGTATGCATTCAAATGATCTAAATCTTTTATTTTTAATTTCATTTTCTAAAATATAAACATGATTTCACTCCTCACCGGATTCTTCCTTACTAGCCAAGGGAGTCAAGCTGCCTCTCTCTGTGCCTGTCCTGTGCACACAAACCAAAAATCATTGTTCAATACTCAGTACACTCCAGATGGCTTTCCAGTCCTGAAACCAGGCTTCTGATCTAGCTTATCTCTTGCTTACACTTGATTCTGGACTGCTGAGATATTCAAATGACTGAGTGCCACCCAAGTACACCTCGATATGTATCATGTGCTCTATTTTTAATAATTTCATGCCATTTGTTGAAAATAATATCCTATTTGGCATAGGGAAGAATCACTATTAAGTTGAAAATTATCTTAATTTCTTCCTCCAAGTAATTTTTCTCAGATCATTCATAAAGATTTTTTAAAATAGCTGTTTACATGAGTTGGATAAATCACTGAAGAATGGACAAATTAAAAAATCTATTTTTAATGTTAAATGTGGGAAAATGAATTGAAAACAAAGTACTACTGATTTCAAATGAAACTGCCCATCTTAAGCAATGTATTACATTAAAGAAAAAACATTGTATTTCAGAACTTTCCAAAATAAGACCAGATATAAACTCAAAGTTCAGTACAACATTGATTAATATTTGACTTTTTCCAAGGTGTTTCACAATCTTGAATCAAAAAAATACACTAATTTACATAAAATGCAAATATTTATTTTGACTCTTTATGTCAGTATCATGAAAAAGCAATATTATAAAAATCATTAAAAGCGTTTTAAATTAGTTGCTATTATTTACCTTTTGGAAGTGGGAAAACTGAGGCTTACAGAGGTTAATTATTTTAAAATAACCTACTTTATCTCAGAGTCAGAATTCAAATTCTTATCTATTTACCCCCAAACCAGATAACATAGCTACTATCCTGTATTTCCCTTTTCTCAAATTGATAAAAATAAATGTGACTGTCTTTTATTTAACACATGTAAGTGTCAGAGAATAGTAAATCTTTTACAGTTAACATATTCTTCATTCTTTACAGCAATCTTGTACATGATTATTCCCTACAGAAAGCACTGAATACAGTACCTGCCGCAATTAGCATTCAGTGATAGCTTCTCAAGTTACTAGTATTATTGTTATTAATGTTATCATCTCTATTTTAGATATTTGATAACATTGAACTCCAGAGCCAAGTAATTTCCCCCAAGGTCATAACAGATGGTAAGTGGCTGAGTAAAAATTTGAAAGCAGATTTGTTCCTTGCTCTATTTAGTAGTATCTTCTAAACCAAATCTGCCAGCTGCTATGCATGCAAATCCAAATAATAGCATCCTGAAACATTCTTGCTTCTCAGATCTTCAGCATCCTGATAACAACATAGGAAATCACCCTAATGATCTGTTGCTGTTTGCCTCTTAATGAAATCTTTTGACATGATTTAAGACAAGTTCCTCCCTTATCTAATTAGATTTCACAATTAACTGAATAACCCCAATAGCTTTGTTCCTGGGCATGTGATTTACTTTTATGTATTCACTATGTCACCAGAAATATGTAAGAGTCAAATAATAATATCAATTTTCATGTGTACAAAATACTGAGTAGCTTTCAAAATATGTTGTTATTTGCATATAAATTCTCATTGAATATTTATAGCAACCATCTGAAAAACCCTGTGAAATAGGACAAAAAAATTTTTATAGCATTTGTCAATTAAATAAAATAAGCTTACAGAAGAAGGTCAATATGCAAAATTACATAGCTAGGAAGAGGCAGAGCAGATACTGGTATCAGATTTTTCACGTGTGATTTCCCTGGCGTTTTCATCTCATCATGTTCCTCTGATCTCCTCACTATTCCTACTTCACTCCTGTCCCTTAACCTGTAGCAGCTAGATTCAAAAAATTCACTGAAGTTGCTCAAAAACAGATGATGGAGTTCTACAGATATTCAACACTGTCTTCTTCTTAAATAGTTTTCTTTAATTTCTCTTTTAATAAGGGAACACATTTACAATAGCCAAGACATGGAAGCAACCTAAATGTCCATATATATATACATATACACACATTGGAATATTACTCAGCCATAAAAATAATGAAATACTGCCTCTTGCAGCAACATGGATGGACCTAGAGATTATCATACTAAGTGAAGTAAATCAAAAACAAATATATGATATCACTTATATGTGGAATCTAATAAAAAATGATACAAATGAACTTATTTACAAAACAGACTCACAAACATAGAAAAGAAACTTATGGCTACCAAAGGGGAAAGGGGGAGTGATAAATCAGGAGTTTGGGATTAACATATACACACTACTATGTGTAAGATAGATAACCAACAAGGACCTACTGTATAGCACAGGGAACTATACTCAATATTTTGTAATAATATATAAGGGAAAAGAATCTAAAATATATATATTTATAAATATACATATATACTATATATATATATATAACTGAATCACTTTGCTGTACACCTGAAATTAACACATTATAAATCAGCTATACTTCAATAAAAAATTTTTAAAAATAAAACTAAAAAACCACAAAGGAACACATTAAACATTGCAGAATGAATAAAAATATTCGAAGAGCTCTTTTTGTTTGTTGTTAGTCATTTATTTCACAGTCATTGCAAAATAAAAATTTAGTAAAACTTATTTAAATTTTGATGAGAAAGATCACTTCTATGAAGTAATATTAGCAACTGTGGAAACTGCTGGTATAGTTTCCTTTTGATGTATATCCTTTTCCCCCTGTAATGTTAAATATGGGAACACAATATTTTGTTCATTTCATAGTGGTATTAAAAGTAAAATTGCTAAAGAAAATGATATCCAATTTTCATTTCTAACTTGTGTTCCTTTAGACCTCTTACTTCACCACCATTGAATCTATTAGTCTTAATTTCAGAATTATTGACATTTTTAGCTTTGCATTTTAGTAGATTGAAAGTCTTACCTTCAAATGAAGAGCATAAGACTTAAACTAAGTATAATGCCATTTGACTTTTATATTGAAACTCATATTAACCACATCTGTATGGAATGGGAAAAAAATATTGTGTATGTCAATTTGTTACTGCTTTACTAATTCCCATTTATTTAAAATGTCAAGGGCTTCCCTGGTGGCGCAGTGGTTCAGAGTCCGCCTGCCGGTGCAGGGGACACGGGTTCGTGCCCCGGTCCGGGAAGATCCCACATGCCGCGCAGCGGCTAGGCCCGTGAGCCATGGCCGCTGAGCCTGCGCGTCCGGAGCCTGTGCTCCGCAATGGGAGAGGCCACAACAGTGAGAGGCCCGCGTACCGCAAAAAAATAATAATAATAAAAAAAATTAAAAAATAAAATGTCAAAAGTAGAGGAAGCAGTTAAGCACAAAGTTAAGGTCAAGAACCTAAGGAAGTATGACGTGACATTATTTAGAAAAATGTTTTATTATATAAATCTATAAAAGTTTCTGCCATGATTTTAAAACATTTACTCTAAAATTTATAATGCTTTAATTTCCTTAATACTTGGGTGATAATTTTTTTAAAAAATCAATATATTTTCTAACAATAAAAAAGCATTTTAGTTTTCTTTTGCCCAGCCTCTAAAATCAGTTATCCAAGAATGTATGTTAGCCCACGTAGATTGACTACCTGTTCTTTACCATGTGTAGTATCTGTCCTATTCCATGCTATGGCTTCGAGTCTGAGCACACATTTGATTCTTGAACTTCTAACTATCTGTGATTCAAGACTGAGAATTAAACTGTCACTGGGCTCTGATTTGGTTGTACCATTTTTTATTTTGTTGCTGTTATGGTTTGTTTCTTATATAATTTTTTAAGAAATATTTGATCCATACATAGAAGACAGTATAATGAAGCCCCATATGCCTCCATCCAGGTTTACTGAATGTTCACATATTTCATATTTGGTCAGAACGCCTTTTTTTGAGAACAAAACTATCACAGTCACATCTGAAGACCTTGTAATGCTCCCAACACGTTTATTCGCACCAGTCTTCATTCCCAGGAACAAACTGCCCAGTCAAATCCAGGAAGTCCAACAGCCTTCCTTCATTTTGCCCCATCTCTGTCCCCTTCAGTTCTAAGTGGCAGTGTTTCTGCTTCTACAGTCCCATAAGCTCTTTATCAAGCAACAGTCCAGGCACAACCTCAGTGTTCTCCTCAGAACACGTTTTCTCATTTTTTGCAAATATAAATAGACTAAAAGTTTTTCCAATCATCAATCAAGTTTTGTTTCCTTCTAGCTTGACAATTTCTTCTTCAATTCATCTCTTTCCTTTCACATCTTACTCTAAGTGGTGAGAAGGAACCAAGGCACTCCTTCAGCACTTTGCTTGGAAATTTCATCAACTAAATATCCAATTTCATTATTCACAGGTCCTACCTTCCACAAAACACGAGAACACAGTTCAGGCAAATTTGTTGCCACTTGATTACAAACATCTCCTTTTCTTCACTTTCCAATACCTTTGTTCCTTGTTTCTGTTTGAGAACTCACTAGATTTGCCCATAACAACCATATTTCTATCATGACCTCAAAACTTTCCAGCCTCCACCCATTACCCAGTTTCAAATTTGCTTCCACATTTTAGGTATTTGTTACTACAGCATCCCACTCTCAGTACCAAAATCTGTCTTAGTCAGCTTGGACTGCTGTAACGAAGTACCGTAGACTGAGTAGCTTAAGCAACAGAAGTTTATTTTTTTCATAATTTTGGAGACTGGAAGTTCAAGATTTAGGTACTAGAATGATCTGTTTGTGGTGAGGGCTCTCTTCTTTGGTGATAGATGACTACTGTCTGGTTGTGTCCTCACACTGGCAGAGAGAGTGAGCAAGAGCTCTGGAGTTTTGTAAGGACACTGACACCATCATAAGGGCCCCACCCTTGTGACCTCATATAAACCTAATAATCTTCCAAAGCCCCCACTCCCAAATACCATCACCCTGAGTTTACGACTTCCAACATGGGGATTTTGGAAGTTCACTGTTCAGACCATAGAACTGACAACTGGATAATGGGAAATAATTAGACATTTTTGAAATTGTTATATGCTGACTGTAACACAGATTTTTGGACACCAGAACACCACTGTGGTCCATCAGTCAGACTAGGAGCACATGATGTTCAGGTGATCAATTTATGTTTTGTCCAAGGTTTGTCCCTAAGTGAATTGAATGCCTCCCTGGTCCTATCTTGTGATTATCCCAGTTCTGAAATGCTTAATAGGATTAGATATACACATCAACTGTCAAAATTCTTATATTAGTGCCTAGACACATATCATAAGGCTAATCTTGTAGCAAAAACCCAACAGAAGCCACTAGAACTTCCACAACCTATCAAAATAATAAATCAAGGCAGACCTTCATTCCTGGGGAAATTACAGATACTAGAGCCACCACCAAGATCTCAGAAGAGGCAGGGGGTAGTTATCCTTATCACTTCACATTTTAAGTGCCTATTTTAACTGTGCAGAGGAGAGATGTATTTCAGATAATGACGGTGAATAAACTTAAGACGATGATGAATTCAATTGTGGTTGCTATTTCAAATACAAGTTGCATGGCTTGAACAATGAACATATCCTCTGATGCATAGATGCAGCTACTGAACTCAGAACATGTGTTTCCTCTATACTTGTGAATAAATATCATCAGTGACAACTTACTTTCAGTTGGTATGGCCAGCAATATATGTTCACTATTGTGCCTCAGGGCTATATCAACAGGCGAGACCTATAGCATAATCTAGTTGTAAGGAATTATATCTCTAGTCCACAGAATATCAAGTTGGTTTATTAAATTGATGATATCATGATGATTGGACCCTGACGAGCTGGAAGTAGTAACTACAATAGACACATTGGTATGACACATGCATGCCAGACTGGGGGAAATAAATCCCACAAAATACAATGATCTGTCACTTGGTGAAATTTCTCAGTGTCCATTGGTCTTGGACAGGGTTTGGCAAACAATTTTTTAAAGGGGAAAATAGTAATATTTTAGGCTTTGCCATATGTCTCTATCACAACTACTCAATTCTGCCATTATAATATGAGATAGCCACAGGTAATATGTACAGAAATGGATGAGGCTGTTTTCCCAGTAGTTTTCTTTACAACATAGACAGTGGACTGGGTTTGGCCCACAGGCTGTGGTTTAATGACACTTGGAATAGACCATATTGTGATATTCCTTCAAAAGAAAGAATATGTTGCTAAATCTTCTTCCAACAACTAATAATGCTTTGTAGCCTCTTTGCATCTTTGAGGCAACATGTAATTTATTTAGGCACACTCCCATAGTCCATTTTTGAGTAACCTGAGAAGCAGACGGTTTTGAGGGGTTCCAAAAACAAGAGAGTCTCTGCTTTAGTTCTAGATTGTCATGAAAGCTGCTTGGCCTCTTGGACTATATGACTCAGTAGATTCAGTGCTGCCTGAAATTTCTATGACAGACAGAAATGCCATGGAACCTTTGGAAAGACACTGCAGGTGAATCACAGCACAGCACAGACCCTTAAGGTTTTGAAACAAAGTGATCCATTCTCTTCAGTTAACTTCTCTCCTTTTGAGAAGGCTTAATACTAGATCTTAGTCGAGACTAAATAATTGGTCAGGTGAGAACAAGCTACAAGGCAATCAGAGTTGCCCATCATGAAAAAGTGGTACCTTACCCAACAAACCATAAATTTGGGTATACACAGCAGATACCCTTATTTAATGAAGACCGACTGTATGAGAATAGCATCAAGTATGACCTGAATAGACAGGTAAGTCCTATGACCAAGTGACATGGATATGATTCAACAGGTAAGAAATGCATCCCCCAAATTCACATATTTGGTTGTGATATTGGCAGCAATCATTTTGGTATGTTGTCGTAGTTTACCATAGTTTAGAATTAAATGTCCAAGTTCGCATGACATCTCAACACAAATCTAGTAAGCAGTATAGTTGGAATTTGAAATAAGTTTTCCTTACTGAAAAGCCTCTATTATTAATGATTATACCAAAACTACCTCTGTGTTAATACAAGCTAAGGTTTAGAACTGAGATTATTGTTATGACACTCTCACAATTTATATCCCATCTTTTGGCTTCAAGATTATTTTGATATTTATATTTAGTTGTAAAATTTATATTTAATTGTAAAAGTATTAATTGGATTATATTGGTTATAAGCAATCGTTTTTTGTACTGTCACCCCTGCCTTATTCTTAAAGTGTAAATTTTAATTCATCTCTCAGCCAGCTTATATATGTATGTATGTATGTATGTATGTATGCTTATATATACTTCATTTTCCTGCTTTAAAAATATAAAAGCATGTATGATAAAATTTCTGAATCATTAATTATCTGAATAAGTATTTACATTCATTAGAAACTGAATTTTTAACCCCAAATTCTCTACCTTAAAAGTTTATAATAATAGTTGATCAATTATAGAAAGAACTCTAATTTTGTTATTATGTGTTTGTTTAGTGTTTGGGGTTTTTTGAGGCTCAGTGATTGCAGAATTTGTTCATTATTATTGTAATTTTAAAACTTTTCTTTATAGGACAGTTCTTGATTCTTTAATTTTCTATTTATTTTTGCTTTAATGTGGTGACACTTTTTTATATGTCTCAGTTTTTTAGCTCTATCAGTATACATTTTCCTTTTACAATTTTATTGTCCATGCAATTCTTCCTTTTGTAATCCCGTTATCTTTTTACCTCAGTACATCATCTTCAGCTTTCATTTTTCTTATGACTTTCTGTTTTTTTTAAATAAAATTAATTTTTTTGGTTTTTATTGTAGATGATTTCCAGAGTTATGTTTTTCAACTGACACAGTACCACTGTGTTTTCAGGATGACATGCTGACCCTACTTCTGCTGTATTTTTTCTGTAAATCACATGCTTGGAAACAATCTACCCAGAATCAGCGTTTCAACAGAAAGGAGATGTGGGAAATCACACATTTTTGGTCTCCTAACCTATCTGCTTGAGTGATGTTTTAATTCACTTCTTAGATCTACAGTTTGATGCATACAATTCTCATTAACAAGTCATCACTTATCAAGCATGATCTAATTTCACTAAGATGAGATCTTTGCACCTTCACAGTCTCAGCATGTCTGTCAGGGAGAATGATAGATTTTTGGTGGAACAAATAACCCCAGAATTGTATGACTCCTGGCTGCATTTTCTGTTTATAGCTTTCTCACAGCACTTTGCTCAGGTGGAAGGGATGTGGTAGATTAAATACATAGAGTGTGCCCTTGGCAGTGCCCTCACTCCTCTTTGTGGCATGATTGCTTTGATCTTAAAAAAAAATTCTTAATAAAGAACAGAGGTAATTATGGTATTTACCTCAGAATCAAAACCTATGAATTAAGACATTTTGTACATTTTCTGGTTGCAACACCTACGTCTAGAGACAGAGAGGGTGCATAGCATGCAAGTAGGGGAGTGGACAGGAAATAGCTTTATGTTCTTTCAGCTGTACAGGGTTTCACACCTTTTATCAATACGGAATCTATCATTCCCTCATTATAGCATTAGATCATCTCATAGAGATTTATGGTCATTGAAATTACTCTTAGATTCTGACAATAGAACACAGGCTACTATAATCGTCAGTCCCAGTCATGTCATTTGAACTTCCAGCAGCATTTGTAACAGGAGATTGACAACTTATTCTTGAAACCCTTTTTTTTTTTTTAAGTTAGATTCCAGAATATCTCTTTCTCATTCTCACACCTCATTTATTGTTCCTTTTCAGTCTATTTTTCTCGGTCACCTCATCTTCATGATGTCTTAATTCTGGATGTCACCAGGGTTTGTCTTCATAGCATTTCTCTTCTCTCTGTACCTCAACTCTTAATGTGATCTTATCTTGCCTCGTGGGTCTAATATTACTATGTAACCCATCAAGCGAATAAAATTTTATACATATATTCTAGTTTTATTTTATACTCTGTACTCTTGAGTTACATATTTTTAAAAGTTCTACACAACTCTACATCTAAGTGTCATCTAAGAATCGCTAGTAAGATTTCCAAAACCTAAGTTTTGTTATAAGATTTCAATTTGGATAAAGGGCAACTACATATTTTGGCTCAGATCAAGACTCTTAAGGTCATCCTTTTCCTTTTTCGGAACTCACACCCCCATTCAATATACCAGTAAATACTCATAGTACTACCTTCAAGATATATCCAGCATCTACCATTTCCCATCATCTTAAACATTACTACCTTGTGCCAAGCTGCCTTTCACATAAATCACTGTAATAACCTCGTGTGTGTGTGTGTGTGTGTGTGTGTGTGTGTGTGTGTGTGTGTGTGTCCCTTATCTCCAGGGAATTAATTATCCACCTGGCAGCATAAGTTTTGTTTTGTTTTAATGTAAGCCACAATATATCACTTCTCTGATAAAACTCACCAATTACTTTCCATCTCTGTGTATTATAATATACACTTGTGGCTTATAATAGTTTCCTGGTACCAACATTTCACCACTTCCAATCAAGTGTGGAAATCTCACTTCCATTTAACTTCCTTTTACTTGCTACAGTTTTAAATGTTGTCTTGAGGATCACATGGCCTTTTACTTTAATTTCAGTAATCAAATATAACTTATAAATCATATATTTATATGCTCATATATAAACTTATAAGGAGTATTTTATATAAGTACTCATATAAAAGCTCAGAAGGAGTCTACTGTATGCAATACAACTCAAAGAACTCCTTTAACCAGTTTTTAAGGGTAGGGCTGCTATTCACAAATTCTCTTAATTTTTCTTTGTAAGAAAATGTTTTTTCTTTCACTCCTGAAAGATAATTTCACCAAATATATAACTCATGGTTGACAATTATTTTATTTCAGCCCATAAAAAATATCATGCCACTTTCTTCTGGCCTCCTTGGTGTCAGATGAGAAATCAGATTTCAGTTGAATTGGCTTTCCCCTACAAATAATATATTATTTATCTCTGACTGCTTTCAAGATTTTATTTTTGTCATTAGTTTTCAAAAGTGTAATTATGACGTGTTCTAGTATGGTTTTCTTTGAGTTTATCTTGTTTGTTGTATAAATGAAGAAGATGTAACAGCTAGGGGACTACAGATTTATATAATGTAGGAGCACAATTGGTTTGATAGGAATAAGGTAATGAAAATGGTAATGGAGAGGTCAAAAACGATGTCTGAGGCAATTTAATATAAAATTTTAATAAATTCCACATGGGATACAGTAAATTGCTATAGATCAAGAGGTATTTTTAAATTACTGGCTAAAAGAGAAATTTGAAAAAGAAAGGCTAAATAAAAGAAAGAAATGGCATGGACAGATTTTTTATTGTATAATAAAGAATTTGGTTGGTCGTTGTTTCCTGGGAGGGAGCCTCTAAACTTGGGGGATTTCCCTAGTGATAGACGTGTCTTTGTTATTCATGGTCTGTTCTAATTATTTATGTTAATGAGGTGACTCTGGATGGACCCTTAGATAGTTTATTCTAATAAAATGACTCAGGTTGGGGACTGGCCAAGCCAGCAAGATCACATGATTATAAGGTTGGGACTTTGAGCCACTTGATATCAGCACAACATCCAGGGAATAAAAGGGAATATAGACAGAGTTCAATGACACAGCCAAAGATTTGATCAGTCATGTCTACATAATGCAACCCCAATAAAATCTCTAGAAGAGACACCTGGTGCATCTCCTCTTTTGGTTGATTCTGATTTGTATCATTGTTGCTACAGTGAAACTGCATTTGTAAGTATAGTGCTGTCAGCAAATTCTGAGAGTCATTCTAGTGAATTAATGAACCCAGGAGGTAGCAGGAACTCTCAAATTTGTAGCCAGCTGGCCAGGACTGTGGGTGTCTGGGAATCCCCAAGCTTGCAGCTGTTGTCTGAAGTGAAGGCAGTCTTGTGGAGGAAGCTTGTGTTCTTAACTTGTGAAGTCCAGGTAGAGACCTAAGTCATCGTGACTTAGTTGTTGATATTTTTGTCAATGCTATTAGGATAAATGGTGAGGTCAGATTTTTCCATATTCCTCTCTGCAGATCAAGAAAGATGTCATAGGAATGAATATTTTTTAGTTTATTTTGCAATATAACATGTACTTTTTTATTTTCTATTTTTAAGGAAATTGGTCTTAAGATGTTGATAGTGAGTGCAACAATCAATGAATAAATTGTATCTGTAACAATCCTTACGATGTATTTCATAATTTATAGTACATGCTATTTTTATTTTTTCAATTAAGGTAAGGTTTTCGATGGTGGGAAAAGAACACAATAGCTATCTTAATTTGATTTTGAAGATCTGTTTTCATGAAATAAACTGGATTATAAGATACACAAGCTTTTGATTTTTAATTAATTAATTAATCTATTTAGTTTTGTGTGGTATGTTCCACACTGCCTTACCTTATTTCTTTTTTTTCTTAAATCAATATTGTCTTTTGGGGAGAATAACATATTTCAATTCAGTACTCTTATCACAATAATTTGGAAAAGAACTCTGTAAAAGGTTATTCTTTATGCAAATTAATTGTAATTGTGTTGGAGGTTGCCAGCACTCACCAGTTGATTCAAAGCAGAATTTGAAGTTGTGTTATGACCTGCTACAACTAAGAGCTTTTTGTATTAAGGTCATGATCAGATCTGGAATGCTGAGGTTTGTTATCACAGCATAATCCCTAATGGATTCATGCTCGAGAGCTATAGAAAAAAAGTACATGATAAAGTAAAGTGAAACAAAACAAATACAGGAAGGAATGTCTGCCTAAAACTATATAAGGCAAGGTACTTGTCATAAGTTCTTCTTCTGAATGTCTCTAAATCTAAGAGAATGTATTATCGAAGGAAAGGTGCCTTCTCCTGCACTTTGCCAGCAGTAGAGCAAAACAGCTTTAGACCTACTGCTGCCTCGGGCCATTTATGGGGGTGCACATAAGGGACAACAGCTGTAGCGGCAGCAGAGACACCACGATACTCAGCACGGTAGCAGCAGCATCTGTCAAAATCTGCTCCTCCTAAGGCAGCATCAGTAGTGCCGAACAGCACAGTGAAGATGTTGATCAGGACAGAAATGCTCAGGATGGTTCCAGCTCTGTCAGTAAGAACACTGCAGTGCCTGCTGAAGAACGGTCAAACTGCTGCGAAGAACTGCACCCAGCAGGATAGATGTGCATGTAAAAGGCAAATAAGACACCTCTTGGGGCCTCCAAAAACTCCTTGGGCATCAATGATAAAGCAATATTTGTGGGGAAATACGAAGGATCCTAAGGACCTCCATGACAAGGTGCAGGTAATTGCCCATGGATCTCAAGTGAATATTGCTAATGAAAACCACAGACAGCTGATACCTGGGGAAATTAAGCTCATGTGTAGGTAACACTTTTTAAACTGTATTTTTGTTACTAGATAGTAAACTTGTAATTGCAAAAGAATGGATGGTTTATTACACAAAAGGAGTTCAATAATTTTCTGAGGAGCTGTTATTGCTGACACAAATTCTGAAATACATTTTAAAGCATAACTGGGAATATTTTAATTTATATTATGGAGATGAAGCAAAAACTTCGCCATTACTTTAAAATTTCAGCTTTGCCCAGGGAAAATGATGAAAAATTTATCTGGACTAAATCCAACAATTTTCTATGATGTACATAAAACACTCTTAAGAAAATATCTTCTCCTTCTGGGAGAAGATACTTTTCCTTGCTTTTTCATGAAACACGAATGTTTTTGAGACACGATTCTGAAAAATATTGCCCAGAGCTTGTCTGTGATAAACAAGAGTCCTCATGCTGTAAATGAGCTGTGCACCAAGAGTTCTTGTTCATTCAATTCTCTTCACTTGTTTGAGCTTAGACGTGCCCACTCCTGTAGAATTAATGTTATGAAGAAGACACATCAATTCGGTGCAGAACAATACCTCTGCCCAATTTTACAATTCCTGAGAGGAGTCAACTATTATTTGGTTTTAATAGAACAGTGGAACGATTAAGGGCGAAAAATGAGAATAAGGACTATCGTATTCCCTTCCCTTGTTAACTCCACGGACCACCATATTGATTACTTGGACTCCATCATATTCCTTAATTCACCAGCTTTAATATCATTATTGCAACTTTTCATGCCCTCCCAACCAAGGCCCACTTGGCACTCTGAATACAGCGGTAAATCCAGCCTTGACCACATGGAATTGACAGTCGAATGAGGGAGATAAACACATAATCATCCAAAAATAAAATAAATGAGGATCTAATTAGGACAGGTGCATGATGCTATGGGAACACATGGAGACCTCATAGAAGACACACATGTATGTATGACAGTTGAGCCTGTAGGATGAGTAGGAGATAATTACAGGTGGAGCGTGGAGGAAAGCTTTACAAGTAGAGGGACTGCCAGAGCAAAGTCAGTGCAGAGCCCCGGGAACTGGAAGCACTAAGGACTAAGCACTGTGGAAAGCCTTAGAATGATTTGAACGTGAATCAATGAGGTAGGAGGGAGGAAGGATGGACAGGACTGCATTTATATTTCAAAAATAGCATCTGGTTACTAATGAGTGGATGCAGATAAGAGTTGGGACAGGAACAATGGTTATTTAGGTGTCCACTGCAAGAGATGATGGTAGCTTGGATTAGGATGAAATGAGCAAGACGAAGAGATGTAAGTGAATTCTGGAGGTTTTAGGAGATTTATGATTTAGTCTTGGGATGGATCCAACGCAGGTAATAGGAAGTAAAGTTGTGAAAAATCGCTATTAGATGTAAAACCTCCAGACCAGACTTTCACAATTGCACAGGAACACTGATGCCTATATAGGAGAGAACAGAGAGAGCTCTCTTGAAATATTTTGGCTCACATATGGCATGGACCTCATCAAAATGACACCACTTGCCCAAGAGTAAAACAGAAATATTCTGAAAGTGCGAAACCAGAGTGACAGCCAATTGGTCACAAACCACAGGGTGCAGAATAACACAGTCAAAATCTGGGACAATGAGAGGGCACAGCTGAAATATCTGGAGATCCCCTACATCACAGGGAGATTGGGGTCAAGAACGTAGGAAAAGACTGCTAAACTAGCCTCTTATCAAGCATGCTTAGTGTCCCCAGCTGTGACTCAGACATAATTAACTTGGAGGCATGCAGCACTCAGATTCTGTACCCTGGTGGACAATCTTTAAGTGTTACTTAACTCTATTACGCTTCTGAATTTTTTAAATAGCGACCTCAATCTGCCTGTGATGTTTTTGACGCTTCTTTTAGTTTAAAAAATAAATTTAATTATCACTGGAAACGTTTGCAATTAAATATAGAGGTGGTTAAGTAACTCAGATAAATAACACGAATCTTACTCAATATGTTTAAAAACAATCTGTGCATGTTAAAATGTGCACCATGTTTGTTAAAAATTTAACACAAAAATATAACAAATGTTATAGATTACCATAATACATTTAATTGCATTATAATGCAATTTAATTATGTTATAGTTCATGTTGCTCTTTTAATTTTAATCAAAAATAAGAGAATGTATATAGCTTTTAATATAGTGTTGTGCAAGAAAATTTAAAATCACTATTATTTTTTAAATTTTACTTTCAAGCATGATATTTCTGACTATGATTGTTAAGCTTTTAAGCATGCCCCAGGGGTCAGAGTGAGTCCTCAAGGAGGGAGATAGAGAAATCTGAGATGGGAGTCAGTATATGCAGGAACCCACTGAAGCTTCAGTTGAATCCAGAATAGAATGCCGTGATACAAGCCAGGCTCCAATAGCATCAATACAGCCTATGTATTACATAACCCAGATCCATTCCTGTTCCACTTGAAGTTCAATCTGTCTTCTCTGGAGGAGGCCAAAATGACAAGGTGATAGTCATAACTTTAGGATCTGTGCAAATTCTACCATATAAACTGGTGGAGTCATTTCATTCTTGGGATCAGCACATATCATCCCACAAAGTTGTGGCTGAAAGCATAAATTTCTTTAAGTGGTGCTTGGGAATAGTGGTGAGGAGAGCCCATCCTACTTTCACTCTGGTTTCTGGACCCATATTCCAGGTTGTTGAGATATAGCATTTTATGATGGCTGTATATTCAATGTATACACCACATCCGGAAATACACCCCAGCCCCTTGCAGGATGTGAATCCAGAGTTGGTGCCTTCTTTATAGTTGTGGCACGTGGGCTTAGTTGCCCTGCAGCATGATAGGATCACAGTTCCCTGACTAGGGATCAAACCCACGTCCCCTGTGTTGCAAAGCGGATTCTTTATCACTGGACCACCAGGGAAGTCCCTGACTCTATTTAAAACTGTGTAAGAAGGTTATCATAGCTCTGGGGCAAGGCACTGAATGTGTCCTGGTTTGGGTCATCTTTCCTTATGGAGACTGAAAATAGCACGTCACCAGATCCTTAGCTATATACCATTTCCAGAACTGATTAAATCTTTTCTAATAAAGATATCCCACCTCTCACAGCAGCCACGTTTGGTACTACCACTTTATTATGTTTAAGTGGTCCACTGTCTTCTGTCAATATCCATCTCATTTTTGCAGTGGCCGTATTGGTGAATTAAATAAAATGCGATGAGGATTTGTAACACTGCACGCATTAAGACACTAGTCTTTGCCATTCCACGTGGGACATGACACAGATGCAGATTATCTTCTCTATGTAAAGGGGGATGTTTCAGAGACTTCTGTCCGGCTTTTCCTACCATAATGGCTCTCATTCCCTGGGCTAAGAAACCATTGTGACAGTTCTGCCATCACACCAATTATACATTTAGGGACTATAGACATAACCACAAGTTTGGTCTGCAGGGCTGTAAGACACCCAGGGGGTGGACTTGTGACAGCATGTCATGGATCACCTAGCTTGCTTTTATCTCTACACCAAGTGGGGAGGGGCCCTGATGGTGTTTTGTGTCAGCTGAACCCCACAGCTTTCAAAAGATCTTGGTTTCTTTTATTCATAAGTATAGTAAATTTAACAAAAAATTAAGTGCTTTTAGGGAAGAGTTGGGCTGATACTTATTTTAAACGTTTATTATGACATTGAAGGGCTCTTCCTCAAGGGAACCTGGCTCCTTTTTAATCAACGAGTTTTAAGTCAGAAAACCAGTTAGATCTGGAAACTGGGAGACTAGGAGTTTCCATTATAGCAGCTGGTATCAGTATTTTGCTCACCTACTCTTGATTATTTTTTGTGCTATAAATTAAGTAATATCTTCATGGACTGCCAGTCTACTCTGTCCTAGGAACACCATGGTCTATTAAGCACCATCTCAGATCCCTGCAGGTAAGTAAACCCATCTTGCATCGGAGGATTTAATGCCACCACTTATTCTCTGCTTTTCCAGGATAGCATTCTATCTCATTTTCCTTCCCATGCCTCCTTCCTCAACACACACAAATCTTCAGAAGAAAGTCAAGTGGCCAATATAATTGTCCTCTGGCCATGGAATATAATCTCACCTGAGAATAATACTCTTGATATTTTTCATAGCCAATCACTCAACACCTACAGATTTCAGTGGAGAGGTGGCCCTCAACTGCAGTTTCTGGGCAAAATGTGGTCTAGGTATATACTGAAAGGAATATGATATTGAAATTTTCTAAAACCTTTTCATTATATTGTTTGGAAATTGGAAGAGATGCCAAATGATGTTTTAAAGGGTATTGAAAGTTTTACATTTTAAAAGATGATTGCAATTTGCATTGGGTTCCGACGAGTTCAGAAATTAAACATTAGGATTTAATTGTTTTTCTACCAGTACACTTAATTATGAATTAAGTATTTTGTGGTCTCTATGTCACATCAGTGGGGAGTATATAATTAATTATTCCATAATTAAATTGAAATAATGTATCTGTGACAGTTTCAAGGTGCTCTACAGAAGGAAATAAGAACCCTGAATAGATAGTCTGCTGCCTAATAAAGAGATTCCAATGGTTATCTTTGAATCGCACATCACATATGTTTGAAAAATGGTCCCAGTGACAAATGTTTTAAACCCTAGGAAGATGTATGATTCACAGTGTGGTCCACTCATTTATATGACTAAGACTGAGAATCACTGGAAAGTAAGGACACTTCACCAGCTGTCACAAATATCACCTCAGCAGAAGAAATTATCAGATATATGCCATTATACTGGGAGTAGAGAAAAACAAACAGAAAAAAGGAGTTGGCTCAATGGAAAGTAATAATTTTGTACATACTAAGATGCAGCCAAAGTGATGGTAGAGTTTTTGAGAAGATGAAAATACCCTAGTTGGTAAATTGGAGACTATGAGGCAGAAGGTATTTTCTCTAATAGGAGTTTGTGATAAATATGGTCAAAGAAAAACCAACAGACAAACAAACATCCCAGTGGCCCATAACAATAAAAGTTTATTGCTCACTTACATTTCATGCCTATGCCCAGGTAAGAGGCATTGTGAGCATGGAAGGGATTCACATTCTCAAGTTATCCTCCCACCGGACCCAGCTCTCTCTCTGGAGCACTTCACTCAGTAGGGCACGGAGAAAGAGAAAACGTGCCTTGCGAACCACAGACGTTAAAACTTCTTCCTGGATTTGATATTCACATTTTGTTGGCTAAAGGCAATAACATATCAAAATCTGGTTTTAGTAAGGGAAGGGAAAATAAGCACCGCCTCCAGGGTAGGGAAGTAGGTATTTATAAACAGTAATAAAATTTACCGCAGTGGACATTGGAACATATTTCTTATTGCCGCTAGAGCGAGGGTCATAGCCTCCCTTAGATATGAAGTTTGTGTCAGTTGCTGTGGCCAATTACTGCAAATATCAGTTGGAAAAATCACATGTTTAGAAATGTTTTTCTTACAAGTCAAAGGCAGAAAGTTGCAGATATCAATAAATTAACAGTATCAAACGTCTCCCAGCTCAGGATTTTTTGCATCCTGAGGAGAATGGATAAACATTATAAATTTGGATCAGTTTTTAATTCTAAAATAACCAACAGGTGAAGCAACAGTGGTCCCTAGGATGAATCCCATCATAAACCAAGATGCTATTTCTCATCTGTAATTTTAGACAAAAACACATATGCTACACACTATTTACAATAGCCAAGACATGGAAACAACCTAAATATCTACCAACACATGAATGGATAAAGAAGATGTGGTATATATATATACAATGGAATGCTACTCAGCCATAAAAAAGAACAAAATAATGTCATTTGCAGCAACATGGATGGACCTAGTGATTATCATACATATATGAAGTAAGTCAGAAAGAGAAAGACAAATACCATATGATATCTCATATGTGGAGTCTAAAATATGAGCTTATCTACATAAGTGAACTTATCTACAAAAGAGAAAGAGACTCACAGACATAGAGAACAAAGCTGTGGTTGCTGAGGTGGAGGGGATAGGGGAGGGATGGATTGGGAGTTTGGGATTAGCAGATGCAAACTATGATAAACAACAATGTCCTTTTTATAGCACAGGGAACTATGTTCAATACCTTGTGATAAACCATAATGGAAAGTAAAATGAAAAAGAATATATATATATATATATATATATACATATATATATTTGTACAACTGGATCACTTTGCTGTACATTAAAAATTAACACAACATTATAAATCAACCATACTTCAATAAAATATTATTTTTTTAATATATGCTACTGGAGCAACAGTGAAGGAATGAAAAAGTAAATGCAGAAACAAAAAAAGTGTTACTAGATAATCTATTTAAAATAAAATATTATTGAAGATAAAAATAAAAGGGATTATGAAAACGCTAGTTTATAAACAGATAATCCCTACTGCCAACACTAATGGACTTGAAAGTCTGATCTGAAAAAATGTCAGAGGATCATCTAATTAGTTATTTGTTTTATACCTTCCCATAGTAGAGTATGGTTCTTAGGACAACCAAGAATTGCTGACCATCTAAGCAAGTGCTAACTAGATCTGACATCATATCCATCGATAACTTGGGAAAGGAAGTTGTTTCTTCTTAAAGAAACACGGAGAAGTTTGAGCTGTTGTGAAGCAGGCCCCCAAGGATGCCATGTCCTTCTACCTTAGGCCAAGAATGAGGAAAAGGGTGGTTGAGATACGATATGACACTTCCTCTGTGGAGCTGACACCAAACCACCTGTGATTAGTACTGAAGACAGAAAATTACAAATTCTTGGACATCTGATGTTGGCAGTTTATCATACAAACTTCCAACTTGGGAATAACTGATAAAATGACAATTATAGTGAGTTTGATGTGACTGCCAAGTAGACTGATTATTTTGAAGTAAACAGAGAAACAAGGTTCTACTACACAGCTCAGATGAAAACAATTCCCCTTCGAATATGAATGTTTTTTTTCATCAAGCCTCCAGCATATGACTTGTTTGGGTTTCTGTTGAAAGATCTAAATCAGGTGAAGACTCTGTAACCTTTAGCCAATTTAGTCTTCAATGACACCTTCAGAGTCATTGTCACATTGTCACGTGACCCTCTTATAGTCACAAGGGTAGGAAAATTGGGGGTTCTTTTTAGGCTTGGTGTTTCTGCACATTATTGCACCCAGAGAGTCCTTGCACAATGCAAAGTCCAGCTCTCTCACATATTAAGAGTTGGATTTTCAACCACAGAAGTAGGTAGGTTGTGCTCTGGATAATAAATAAGTCTTCTAAAGCAGAAATGTGTTCTTTGGGAAATAGTTATTATATGAAAATGTGAACTACCCTTTCGTCCTTACCTTCATCCCTCAGTCTAAAGAGGGATGGTCACAGCCAAGGACTTCATCAGGGACATAGCAGTGTTAGTTACAAAGGTCATTCTTCCAATGGCATGAAAAGGAACTCTACCTCCGCCCCAATTTTGGTATTTACCATAAATCCTCAAGGAAATAGATAGCTTTAGCTTGAAACAAATTTAAATGTTATATCAAAATGTCTTTATGTGAATCTTATGTAACATATACTCTTTCAACATAGTTTTTCAATATATGTTCTTCTATATAAATTATTCATCCAAATTTCCAGATCCTGAGTTAAGCACAATATTATAGCAAAATCAAACACCATATCCAAATTTTTTTTCTGAAGAGGAGGTTGGTGGGGAGGAAGTGATATATTAGGAGCAATCATTCAAGAACTGTTTATGGAGAACAAAATATGTTCCAGATACAGTTCTTGGTAGTTGATATCATTCCTGAAACAAACATCCCTTCCCTCGTGGAGCTAGAAGAATATTTATGCCGGTGTTTGTCGTTCTGTAAGCAAATATGGACTATATTTATTCAATCACATACCTATATATATGCGAATATATTCAATATACAACTATCAGTGGACTGTGTCAACAAAGTAATACAATTTAGGCAGCGAAAAGAGAAACAAATAAATATTTTATTTTGATGAAAGAATATTGAAACTAAATGAAAGTCCCTTTTCACGTTATAATTGACTTGCAAGATAGATTGCTATTCACAGAAAGTTAGAAAATATTACTTTAGGGTATACAATTCTAATTTTTATTTAATCGTTCTTATCCTCTTCATTTATTTGAAGTAAGGAGTATCCTGCTGTTTTACATTTTCTGTGTATCTATAAAATGTTGGCAAAGGAATGGAGTTCAAAAAGAAAATTTCTTTTAAATTCAAAATAGTGATTAGACCAGAAATAATAATAGAACACTGCTACTACTACTACTACTACTAAAACAGTATATCAGCCAGAAATGCCTTATGCTAGAGCACAGTGTTTCCCTTCTTTCTTGAAGGGGATGATGAGCATACCACCTTTTACAGATAGAAGATATGGAGAGAGGGAACTCCACTGAGATAATTCTCATTACTTTCACCACTGCCTGTGTTCCATCAATGGTTATGTGACTTAAATATACCCGGATATCAGACATATCCATGATACATTTCAAGTCAATTTCCTCAAGGATGTAAGATGCAAATATTACATCCATTCTCCTCAGAAAATTTTTAGTGAAATCTGCTTATAAGGATTTTTTTTTTTTTTTTTTGCTTATACGGATTTAATTTCTTACCCCACCATGTTTTGTTGTTGTTGTTAGAGTGTGTGGGGGAAGAGGAAGGTGAATGTGTACAGAAAACAAGTCAGGATAATTTGAGTCAAGATACAGAACCTAACTCTATACTAGATTATGGAAGCACCCCTGCCAGGAGCTAGGGAGCACTTGAAACAATGGTTTCAAGCTACTGAATATGTGATTTTGGAGCAAGGGGATTGACTAGGAATTCTAACACAGTGAAGTGCAGAACAACATTGCTATAGACCACGAAAAGCATTCTAGAAAGACAGGGTCACAGAACAAATAAATATTATGGCAAAATAAGCAATACATATTTTTATATGATGTGATTTGATAGAACAAAATAAAAATTAGAATTGGAAGACTCTGAAATGGGGTCATTTAAATAAAAGGAAAACATCTTTTCAGAAATGAAGACCAAACTAGAAATAAACAGGCATGAATAAGCATACAGATGAGTATGTAGTTCAGAAAAAAAAAAAAACATAAGAAGTTATAATAAGAAGATTCCTTAAAGAAGAAGAAAAGAAGATCAAATCAATGGAGACAAACGCTAAAATCTATAACTCAAAGAAGTCCCCACCCTCAAAAAAATAAATAAATAAAAGATTTAAAAGTACGTTTGGAAAAGCTTTTACCTGATATTGTTGACCCAGAAAAACCAACAAGATGAATTCTAGTATAATTATCAGATTTTAAAAAAGAGAAAGAGGTGGGCTTCCCTGGTGGCGCAGTGGTTGAGAGTCCGCCTGCTGATGCAGGGGACACGGGTTTGTGCCCCAGTCCGGGAAGATCCCACATGCCGCGGAGCGGCTGGGCCCGTGAGCCATGGCCACTGAGCCTGCGCGTCCGGAGCCTGTGCTCCGCAACGGGAGAGGCCACAACAGTGAGAACCCCGCATACCGCAAAAAAAAAAAAAGGAAAGAGCGAGAGAGAGAGAAAAATAAGAGGAAGAAGGAGGAAGAGGAAGAAACAGGGAGGAAGATGAAGAGATAGAGAGATGTCTTTTAAATACCCAAGTGAAAAGATCAAATCACTCTTATGAGATGAAAAACAAAACAAAAGAAAATAACCAGATTGGAATTGTTATCAGAGTTTTCAATAGCAATGTGTTTTGCCAAAATAAATATATTTGGGATTGCAAGAAATGAAAATGTGAACCAAGGATTTTATGAAACTAAATTGCTTTTCAAGCGTATAAGCTATGGACAATTTGGAAGAGGAATCTAGTAGAGTTTAGATCTCAAAGAAACAAAATGACTAGTCAGACACTGACATAAATACTCATTGTGAGCAGTAGATAAAGATTTGCATTTAGTACAAAAACTAAGCAAGGGTTTTAAAACAGAGACACTATGTGTATAGCCCATATGCTCTGATAATGTAGACATACAACATTTAAAAATGGAGTGAAATGACAAAAAATACATATTTTTTTAATCATAGTGGTTGTAGTAGTATTGGTATTGTTAAATGAGAATACTGCACATGAAATGTAGAATTAAACCAGTGAATAATTATGTGAAATTCTATTATCTTCTCTATCTTTGGAAGCTAGACTCTTCGTTGTGAGTAGAGAGATACAGATGTATCTGGAGCAGAACGTAAAGGTCTAGAATATTGTTTCAGAGCTCAAGGCAAGGAAACCATCAAAGTCTAATGCTGTATCAAAGATACCTAAAGCCAAGAGGCATGTTGAAGGTTTGGGAAAAGATAAGTGTATCACTTTATTTCATAGATCTTCAGCTTGAGTTTTAAGTAATCAAGAAGTACAATGGAAGAATCAATGTAGGGCCGCCAACCTATAGTAACGGTCACAGCTGGTCAGCAAAGATACAAACTGCAAACATGAATGAAGAGTCGCATGTTATAAAAGAGTTTTCTTATTTTATAATACAATTTAAACAACCTAGCAGATTTCCTATCCATATCCATATCTTCTTCTTGTAGGACCAAGAGTGATAAAAAAAACATGTAGTCGTCAATATAGCAGAAACACCAGACCATCAGTACCAAGTGTAATACCAAGGGTGTCACATGGGCAGACTGTCTCAGAATCCACCTTGTAGATGTTTAAGAACACACCGAGCTAAAACTCATGCTCAGAAAGGACAGTTTGAGAAGATAAGTCATTAGTATCTAGTAAATATCTCATAATACAGTTTTGTGGACACCTAACATGCTCTAGACACTATGGTAAGCATTTGAAATATATTACCTCTAATCCACCAATCACATAACAGAAATAGTCTCTCTCTCTCTTGTCCTCCATATGAGGGAGGAAATTAAGAGTCAGAGAGTTTAAATGACTTATCTAAAGCCACATGATGGAAAGTAGAAATGCCAGATATCAGTTTATCTGACAGGCTCTGAGGTTCTTCTTTTTTTTCCACCATAAGATATAAAATATTTTTCCACTCTAAGAATACCAAAGTACTCTTCTTTGAATAAAACCTTTTTTTATTTATTAAGACCTCATTAAGATTATCCAACTCATTTCCTGATATTTTTATTAAAATAACGTGTTGATCTTTCTTCAGAGTATTAAAATAACAATATTTTGTCACCATGTCGTGTTAAATGGATTTTAACGTGGTAAATAATACCATATAGCTATTAGTTCCATTTTGAATCAGTTAGGAATCTAAATTGCAAGCTACATAAAACCGTCTCTCTCTGATCACAGAAGAAATGTTTCTGAAAATGGATTTTACTTCCCATAACTGCCAGAGTAACTAGAAAATTAAGTTTGAGGCTACACGGACAGGAAGATCACATCCAAATTTGCACTGTGAGTAGTCACCTGAGAACATAATTGCCAAGCTGGTAAGATGACAAATACTATAACTGGCATGGCCAATTCTATATTTCTGGACACCGATGCTGCCACTGATGCCCAGGAAACTACTTTCCGAGAGAGTGCCCCAGGTCATGCGTGTGTGACACTAGATTCCCACTTTAATTCTGGGGAATTAATTTAATTTAATTAATTAAATTTAATTAATTCTGGTGTTTCCTTGGCACAGCTTGGCTCATGTGCCTGCGTCTTTGCTGTGAGGGACGGCGGGAAAGTGAGTCTCTCATTTTCCACTTCTCTAGCAGCCGACACACTCGGCCTTCTGCACAACTCGCATGGCAGGAAAGACTCAACATGTCAAAGAAGGTTCAGATGCTTTCTCACCAAAAGGTAACAGATCACCACCACGTCCACATTTCCTACATTTTCAACGACATTGGTCTTCCTGACGCTGCTACATTTTTTTAATCACTTTACTGTGGATAGCTGTAACTAAACTGTTCTAAAAGTAATTTGTAAGCTAATTCCTTGTTATTTTCATGTATTTGTAGGAAGATAACTTTTTAACTAGATGAAGAAAATATAACTTCCTTTGTTTTAATTAGTAGAATACTTTCTCAGTTCAATTCTTTATGCTATGGGAACATAGCATAGGACTTTATACTATTTAACTGCAAAGGAATGCTAATTTCACAATACACCAGGAGCAGCAAAGAGCTGAGGGTTATTTCCCCTCAAAATTTCCAGGAGCTTAATTCTATGCATGCCGAAGCGTGCCCTTGTCTTTTCGAATCTCACAAAGCAATTTCAAACAGAAGCCACCACTGTGCTAATTAGATTATTTTGTATTTATAAGGAGTGGCAAGTGATGAGCTATAGTTGCTTTAGATATGACGCACATCTTCAACTTAATTAAAGAAATAAAACTACTTCATACTTATGAAGCACCTTTGATCTAGAGAGATCAAAATAGTTTAAGGCTTTCATCTCCAGAATTTCTACAGAACTCTTTAAGTTAAGCAGGTAGTAATTATGACTTTATTTATTTTACTGTTGAAGAGTATAAAATATAGAAAAGATAAGTATGAAAGCTTGATTTATCACAAATATCACTTCAGAGGTAGAGGAGGAGACAGAGGCAAGGTCGCCTCACTGTCACTGACCTTTTTCTAATCAAAATTTAATTTTGGAGAATGATTTTCCTCACTTTCACTAATAAAATAAAATCCAGAGACATGTCTTGAACTCATACAAGCTAACTGTTAATAATGTAATACTCATGCATTGCTGATATACAACAATTCTTGACTGAGTATAATTTAATGAACAGAAAAATATTAAGGTGAAAACCATTTCCTAGTATTAGAGCGATTTAGATCATGAAAAATGTAGTAGCTGAGACTTGAAATCACCTTTCTTCCAAATATAAGACCTAAAACCAGGTGTGTTTATCCATTTCCTTCAGGCATTCCAACTTCACGGTGGTTGGCACTGAGGAAACAAACTCAAGTGCCCCAGAGGAGTGGGAGGTTAAGTGATGTTTGAAACACCAACTAACAGAGCAGCCACGAACTGTGGCATGACCACCTAGGTTCTGTTTTTCTGTTTTAGTTTTTTAGTGTTAGGCAAATACACGGAGAAATAAAATATTTTCATGCATTCAAATAATATCATTTTTTCATCTCCAGGTTTGAATCCATCTTCATAAAGTCAGCGAGCTGCCTCCAAATGGTTAGATGGTTATTGGAGATGATCGCTGTGTTCACTTCTCTCCTCTGCGTTTCAGAAAGAACACATATTTTTCCTTTGTGTAACAAAAATAATATTTCTATTTTCCCTTATACATAAAATGATTTCTAAAATTACTTAAAAGTTTTTCCACACAGGTATAAGGGAATACGTGTCCTCTAATCGTTTTCTCATAGTTTCAATTGTGAGGTATAATTTTAAGCAACTGACTAGCTTGCTTTACTCATTGACTTATTGTCCTTATTTGGATGAAAATTCTTCTCATGGAGCGTTTTTGACTGATGTGTATGGATATGACATAGAAATGATTACAGGCTAATCTAGATTCAAATAGAAATATTAATTCTAGTACTTTTCAACTTTTCATAGAGGCATTTTTCATTTCATCCAACATTAGCTCCTTTTCCAGGCCATGACTCAGGTGCCATCTAATAGGAAAATAGCCAGCAGGTAGATGGAAAGAGGGAGAAGGTGGGGGAAGTATGGACAAATCATAAAATGGATAATTAACCCTTGGGTTAATCCAAAGTTGACAGCTGTGAATAAATGAGGGAACCTCCTTAAAATCAGAGACACTAAACCATTCAAGAATTCAATAAATAATTTAGGTTCCTTTTTTGCATAATATTTCAGGAATAACTATTCAAGCACACTGCAGGCAGTGTTTGATGTTAGTAAAATATTCATATCTATCCAATTGTGACTTAATAATTGCACAGGCTTTAATATTGTATTTAAGAAGGAAGCAATTCAACTTCTACACTTAAAAGGCTCTAATTCTGCTACCAGAGGCAGCGTGTATTTCTGATTTTCCCACTTTGAAGGGAGTTTTTTCATTTATTTAAATTATAATATTGGCATTCTGCCCCTCTAGAAAGTCAAGTGAAAATTCAGAAAGAAATGGAATTTACTCTGATCAGAATTGCACAGAAGTGGAAAATGAAAAAAAAAAAAAATGAATGAATGAAAACGTGTCATCATGTTCGTATATTTTAAATACTAACAGTAACCATTGTGTATTCTATTATATATATTTTGGATGCATAACACAGTGGTTTATAACATTTTTTCAGTGTGGGAAATTATTTTGATTTATTTCTTTACGTCACTTAAGTTGAGGAAGTTAAGGTGTAGTAACTTCTGACCTTCTTATATTTCCCTTCCACATTAATGTGAAGGAAAATCTGGAAGCCAGTATCCATGCCTTATGAGTTCGTTAGAGAGAGGCCATATTATGCTCACAGATCACCCTGCTTCTCATGTGGGACTCGGGAGCATGACAGAGAACAGCTGATACCATGATAAGCAGTGTATAATAATTTTTAGTGTTATTTTATATTATTTTTATTGTACTCTTTCACATTTCTCAACTTCTCTTACATATTTAATGTATGCCTGGGCAGCACAGAATGGAGGGCCTTGCTGTCAGTAGTAATTGTCAGTAGTAGTTAAATGAAATATAAGATATGTTATGAGACATGCTTATCAAAATGTTTTTAAAAACATTATTCTTCCACTATTGATGAATAGATCAAGGACTACTGTTATGTGTTGAGATGCTTGGCTCCTGATTTCACTGGCAGGTTCAAAATCCTAACAGGCATGGGGGGAAGCTGAGAAAGGAAGAGCCCTCCTAATTTCTTCTTTGTGACCCTGGGTGGCAACAGCTGCCCAAGGTCCACACACCCCAACATGGGGGCATCAGCAGCCATGGAGAAATGGCAGGGTGATGTGGGCTAGGTAAAGCGTCCATGCTGCCAGTGGTGTTGAGGCAGAAGAGACCAGAGAAAAGACACGGTAGTACCTACTTTGACTTCAGCAGCCACTGGATGCTCAGGTGGGACACGTGATAACCCCACATAGTTAACTAGAAAGACAGCTCAACGGAATGGACACTAATCACAGGAGCTTTTTCTTTGTCCCCATGCGGCCAAGCATAAAGTGGTCTTGTGGAATAAGGATTAAAAGAGAGATTCTTCAAGTCTGAGCATTTAGACAAGTTACAGAGTGGAAGAGAATTTACCTGTGAAGCTTAACTCTGTTCTCTTCAGTCCTGACTCTAACCCCTCTCTGCTCCCCAGGATAAGTAACACTGCAGGGCAGCGTATCACAGCGAATAAGTAATAGGCTCTGGGGTTTCCAGCTGAACACAGAAGATTAACCATGTGTATTTCTCTTTTCCTATCCACAAAATGACAATATAGAATTTAAAAGATATGAAACTACAAGTTCAAATAAAATAGGAGAGATGATTTAAGTGGGTAGGAGATATTAACTATTTTTTGAGATGGATAGGAGACAGGCTGGTAAAATGATAGGCACAGCAGAAAAAAGAGGTAAACTAGAGCTTTTAAAGAAAATACTAAATGAGAGTCATGAGTTACAAAAAGACAGGCATTGTAGGAGTTTGGGCTGAAGTGCTCTACCCGCAGGCATGGGACTAGTAGTTTATTCTCTCCAGAAATTGAACAATATATTCTCCCCTTTCAGGCACATCAGAAATGGCAGATGGAAGGAGTGAGTTATGGGGTGGAAAATAGGAGATTAATTAAATTTTTCACACCCAACAGTGGGAAACCCAGGTTTCTCCCTTCCAACTCACAGAATGTTTCTAGCCAAGTATAGGCTCCTGGGAAAAAATGGAAAATTATTCTTGAAAAGTGCCAAAAAAGCTCTCTGGATATTGGCAGTTAAAAATAGCTTTAAAAAGTAGCTCTGTAACTGAGCAATTTTTTTAATCAAAATCCATCCATTCATCATCCCCAGCAATGCAGCTTCCACTGAGCTTTTTTTATTCTTAAGTTAGAATTTAAGTATCACCAGACATTTGTGGATTGCCTCCCATAGTATAGACACTAATTTAAATAAAAAATGTAAATGGTAAAAAAGGCACAATTCAGGAAACAGGAGCTAAACACAAGTAAAAATTGTAACAATTAAATTTCCTGGGAAAAATATGTCACCTATAAAATAATGGGAAGCTGTAAAGAAGACCAATCTGAGATCAGAAAACAACTATTAGAAATGAACCATATCATACCTAAAATGAAAGAAAGCAATAAAATGATCAGAGGAGAAGATTAAGAAAACTTCCTAAGTGTACAATCAAAATAAAAAGAAATGAAAAACAGCCTAGAAAATCAAATTTTAAAAAGAGTATCAGTCTAAGAATACCGCTGATGGAATAACAGAGGATCTAGAAAGTGTTGGCAGAGAGAATAAAAGGAGAACCTTATCAAGGAAATACAAAAGAAGGGGCTTCAGCCAAGTTTCCTCAGGAAAGGAGAAGCCATTCCTGATATTCCAAGTAGGAAGTTTTTGAATACAAAAAGTGAGAGACGCACACACCCTCGTAATGGCTGCAAATACAAAGGTACAGGAAACTGTAAATAGGAGGTGAAACCCGGGAGCTCTCCAGGCACCGGATTCAAGTCTCAGAATTCTCATGGGCACCCACCACTTCTGCTATCCACTGCCTCAAATACTGAGGCTGGAGATTTTCAGAAAATATCTGGCATCTGAGAGGCTCAAAGGAAGACAGTGCTCACAGACTCAACTGCCAAAGTCAATGATTCTCAGGAGCTTTGCCTGGTAGCTACTGTAAATCAAGAATCTTGGGGAAGGTGGATCACTGCTATTGATTTTAGGGCTCACAATCCTGCATCAAGCGTTTATCATTTGCCCAATGTGTGCATACAGCGGTCCTTGGAGTACCTCTCGTTGACAAAGTCTCACAATTGCTTGGGAAGGGGATTTTGATAATTCTCTTTTCCCATGCAGAAGATACAGGAGGTGGTTATGATGATATTGCTTTGACCACAGAGAACCAAGCACAAAACTATCTGGAACTGAGGAGCATCCTTTTCCAAATTGAAAGTGGCCGAGTATTTCCCCAGCACACAGGCAAGAAAGAAGATACAACAAGCTTCCAAAGAGGAAGAAAGAAACCCCCAAAAATAAACAAGAGAGAGAGTCTGAATGATAGTATAATTCTCAGAAGCAGCAATAGGCAAGTGAGGAAAGCCTTTAAAATTCTGGCAAAAAATGAATTTTAACCTAGAATGTTATGCTCAACCAGCATGTTAATCAAGGTAAAAGATAAATTAGAAACATTCTCAATAAGTAAGTACCCCAAAACTCTGTAAGCTTTTATTTCCTTTAAGTTCCTGGTAATTCCTTGGAGACTACTCTTTAAACAAAGAAGAAATAAGCAAAATCGAGAAATATATACATACAAGAAGCAATAAATACATTATAATAGAGTGTGAGAATGATAGCCATGTAATAATTTAATCTTGAAATCAAACAGTCCGGATTGGAGCAGAAAGATAGAAAGATGAGGTACTCTGGGAAGGAGACCTCTGAGGAGTGGGCGGGAGGTGCGAACTAATAGATCAGGGAAAGAAAGTTGAGGCATGCAGTTCACAAAACAAGTGAAAATTCTAAAAGTTTAACAAGTCTTTAAAAAGGAAAAGATCATCGTACATCATTTTATCTACAACAAACAATATTTATATATTTATAACAATGTTAATACTTAGCATTTAATAGGATGACCTAGGGTTTAACTTTATTGGAGGAGGTGAGTTAAGAGAACTGAATCCTCATGCGTCGTAATGTAATAATATGTAATGTATTACATATGCAATATAACACACAGAATCTGAATGTATCAGAGTAGTAAGTAAAAGTAGATAAGATTTAAAATGTATACATCAAGAAATAGCAATATGAGAAGAATATTTTCCACGGGGAGATAAAAACAAACAAAAAATGCAGCTAAGAGATGAGATTTACTGCTTTAATATGAAGTGTGAGAAAGTAAGCTATAAAGCCATGTTAGCATAGGAAGAGAGAGGAGGGGAGAAACGTTTAGCCTGCATTCTCTCTCTTTCTCAAAAAACTGGCTATATATTCTAATTTCAAGAGTTTGTCTTTATTATCTAACCATTCCAACTGAGTTTCCTAACAATGTAAGCTATCAGATGAGGCAGAAATATACTACATCAAATAACTCTGATTAGGAATTGATAAAGCAGAGTCATTTACTCAGCAAAAAGTAACTATGTTCAAATTAAATATATAAATAGTATATATGTATATGTATGCACTAATATATATAATAGTCTAGAATTATAGCATTTTATCGATTTATAAAGAGTTGTACAAATTAAAAACGGTGCCTAATGTTACTTTTTGTTTGTGTCGTGAGAAAAAAAAGCTATCAATTACATAATTCAAGTGATTGCTGAGCATTCAGAAAAAATAGTGATAACAATGATTACAACTATGGCCAATTTAATCTCCTAATACTCAAAACAACTCTAAAAGGCAGATACCATCATTATTCCCATTTAACATATGAGGACACCGAGGCACAGAATTTAAGAGACCTGCCTGCAGCCCTATAGATTGTGAGTGGTGGAGCCCTGATTCAAATCCTGATGGCCGGGATGCGGAAGTGACTATAATCCAATACTGTGCACCATGTCTTGAACTCGGTAAGTATAAATCTGAACATCTTGTCTCTGAAACCTGTCTGCATTCTGTATTATCTAGCTGCATAATCTTGCAAGGCATGGGTACCAAATAATTTGAAACTCACTGGTGTCTTTCCTCCCTTTTCTGCCTCACACCGACCATCCCCGCTTTGCCCTCATCCCCACTGCCTTGCATCAGCTCTCATCTTCACTTTGGAGCTGCCTTATACTCCCTCCTCATGTCTCTATTTCTTTCTTTTTTTTTTTTTTTTTTTTTTTTTTTTTTTTTGGCGGTCTCTTTTTTTTTTTTTCCCTCCCCTTTGGGGCGCCCGGCCCACCCGCTCAGGCCCCCCTCCGTCGGCTGTCCTCCCCTCCCCCTCT